>NC_034591.1:133321354-133355037 GCF_900095145.1 Mus pahari | reverse complement strand
CCCCCCTCTGTCTCTCTCTAACATCACACACACACACACACACACACACACACACACATACACACACACACACAGAGCCTGTTTCTATGGCTATTATAGCTTTACTATTTTTCTGTCTGAGATGTTCCCTGAGCCTCGGGTGCAGACGTTATGTTGTAGATTGATTAGCTGGGGCTAGGTACCACATTATTACTTGTTTTATGAATTTTGATTGGTTGTGGTTTTATGTAATGGTCTCTGTCTATTGCAAAGAAAAGTGTCTTTGTTGAAGGGTGGGAGTTATACTTGTGGGAATAAGGGTAAATATTTAGAATGTAGTTAGAGATTAGGTTGGTTTACTAAAGTGGTCATTGTAGGCTCCTCTGTAAGACCCAGGACTACAGTAGTTCCAGTAGTGTGCTAGGTTTTCTGTATCAGGCATGTTTTCTCTTTTGTTGAGTGGACCATAAACCCAATTAGAGAGCTATTGGTTCCTTCCAAGATAGGAGTGCCACTGCTGCACCCTTAGGGTTATGCCATGGTGGTCATTGTGGTTCATAGGTATCATAGCCTGGTAGGTTGTTCCTCTCTCTTGGAACCTAGTGTGGTACCTTCTAATACACCTTCTGAAAAGATTGTGCTTGGTTTCTCCAGGTCCCATGTCCAAAGTACAAGGTGTCCACAGTAATAGGGACTTACCTTCAGCCTCCGGAAGGCAATTGAAGGCAACAGCGATAGTCTATAATACTGCAGGAGTCTCTCGGATTCTTCTGACCAGCAACTCAGGAGGGGGATGTTCATGCTTTATATTGGCGGTTTTGTTAGTCTATGGCTCTTGGGGAGAACACTGACAGCTCTATTCTCCTTTCTCTACTGCTCTTCCTCCACCATGGTCCCTTTTTATTTTCCTGCTTTCTGAGTTACTTCAGGTTATACACTCACATCTGAAGATTTGGAATTAGGAACTGTAGTTGAGAATTCTTTGATAGGTCTATAATTGCCCTTTTAAATTCCATGTTCCGGTTACTTAGGTAATTCTTATCGGAAAACATTTCTTTAGGACTGGTGGATTGTGGGAAGGAGTTACTGCTTGATCTATTACATTGTCTATATATTGTTTATGAGATCTGGATATATAGACTTCTTTTGTTAGTTTGTTGCCCTATGTGGACAAAACACAACATGTTTAGACTGGGTTGGGCCTGAAGGTTGGATACGGCTAAGGTGGAATGAAGTCAGGTGGGCACAGCGGACTGGGCTGGCATACAGGATGTGTAGCTTGGTCCTAGCCTGGAACTTTGCAGGCATAACTTGGGGTTTGGGAGTGTTCTTGGAGGGGTGAATCAGGTTGACTCACCTGGCTAGAGCCCTGGCTCAAGTGGGCTGAGTGGTTGGATGTGGCAGTGGCATGCAAAAGGCCAGTAGGCTATGGGAGGTGCAAACAGAGCTGTCCAGACGATGCTGGGGCACTGGCTGTGGGTCCAGGGCCAAATCTGGAGGTTTGGGGGAGGGGAATGTTCATGAGGTGGAGCTCTGATAGACTCACCTGGGTTGGACTAGTGTAAGATGAGCAGCCCTGGCTGGGCTGAGAGGTTAGATGAGGTGTGGGAATGTGGACAGCACAAATGGACAAGCAGCATTGGGTCTCAAGAATTAGTCTCATGGACGCACTTAAAGAGAGTCCTTCCGGGATGCTACAGGAGGTGGGATAGTGGAGCTGTGGAAGCTTGGAACAGGACCCTGCTGGCAAGACCTCAACTGAGCCAGACACAGCAGTGGTCATGTATGGCCAGTACCTGCATCCAGAGTGTTAACTGTCTCATTTGATCATGTTTGCTAGAGTTCTGAGGAACAGAATGTGCAACAGTTGCTTGGGAATGGCTTATTCTCCAGGGGAAGTGGGGAAGGATAAGGGAGCATATTCATGTGGGGGTGGGGCAACTGGCTACTGCCTGAAAAAGGTACTCTTCTCCATCACACAGTAGATGGCTACTGGCTTTTAGACTTTCTTCTTTCTCCTTGATGGTTTTCCCCCACAACTGGGCACGGGAAATGAGAACCCTTCTTCTAGTCCTTACCTCAGCACCCCTGCATTCTGCTTCCATCTTTCTTTCTTTGTCTTTCTTTCTTTGTCTTTCTTTCTTTGTCTTTCTTTCTTTCTTTCTTTCTTTCTTTCTTTCTTTCTTTCTTTCTTTCTTTCTTTCTTTCTTTCTTTCTTTCTTTTTTTGGTTTTTTGAGACAGGGTTTCTCTGTACAGTCTTGGCTGTCCTGGAACTCACTTTGTAGACCAGGCTGGCCTCGAACTCAGAAATCCGCCTGCCTCTGCCTCCCGAGTGCTGGGATTAAAGGCATGTGCCACCACGCCCGGCTTGCTTCCATCTTTCTTAGTTACATCTAGTTCCAGATATTGCCCTTGGCTTTCCTCAAGTGTGTGCACACTCTGGGAGGTGCACTGCAGAGCCTGGACATCTGAAAGCCCTGCTTAGTTTGGGCTTAGTTTAAGCCTGTTTTAGTTTAGGTTTTATTGCTGTGAAGAGACACATGACTACAGCAACTCTTATAAAGGAAAACATTTAATTGGGGCTGGCTTACAGTTCAGAGGGTCAGTCCATTATCATCATGTGGGAAGCACGGCAACATTCAGGCAGACATAGTGCTAGAGAAGGAGGTAAGAGTTCTATATCTGGACCAGCAGGCAGCAGGAAGAGACTGAGATACACTAGGCCTGGCTTGAGCTTCTGAGATCTCAAAGCCTGCTCCCAGTGACACATTTCCTCCAACAAGGTCACACCTTCTACTAGTGCCACTCTCTATGACCATCATAGATCTATGGGGACCCTTTTTATTTAAACCACCAGACCTGCCTTATGCACAAAAAGGAGTCAGCTCAGTGACTATGATCTTTACCTGAAAGTTTCAAGGTAGAAGGTGAAGGAGCTTTAGAGATGTGTCACATGTGGAACTAAGAACAGCAGCTGTAACTATGATTTATTAGAGGCAAGGCCTACTCTTTACCCAGGAACAGGACTGAGTTATTCACATAGAATTAGAAGGTCATGTATTGAGGTAACATTCTGAGAAGCCATGAGTTTAGCCATTAAACTCAGTTTTCCTATGCTGTAGTTCCCTAAGCCCACAGCATGGGCTCTCTCTGTTGAGTTCTCATCAGCCTTTATCTACAGGGGGGACCTGTAGGAAGAGCCAGGCTCCTTAAGCCATCTAGTTTTCTATTGCTGCAACAATGAATCCAAGGCTTGGTCCTTTATAAAGAAAAGGGGTTGGCTGGGTGGTGCACCCATTAATCCCAGCACTTGGGAAGGAGAGGCAGGCAGATCTCTGAGTTCAAAGCCAGCCTGGTCTACAGAGTGAGTTTCAGGACAGCCAGGGCTGCACAGGAAAACCTTGTCTTGAAATCCAAGAACCAAAAACCAAACCAATCAACCAAAAACAAACAAGAAAGAGGGTCATTTAGCTCACAGTTCAGAAGGTTCAAGGGTCATGGCTCTTCATCAGCCTTGGTTTAGTTCTGGTGAGACTTTGCAGTTGATGGCATCATAATAGGTGTGAGAGTCACATGGTGTGACAAGAAGCTGGAGGGTAACCAGGGAGGGTCAGTCATGCTCCTTCATAATGACCTCTCTTAAAACCAAGTCAGGGTCTCATGAGAACTTTATCACTTCCTCCCAAGGGCAACTCCCCATAACCTAATTATTTGCCACTGGGCTCTACCTCTTAACACACACTACTTCCCAACACTGCCATGCTAGGGACCAAGCTCACAGCACATGGACTATGGGAGCCATACTGAGATTACAAGGGAATCCCAGCCTAATGCCCTTGTATGCATGTAGCTCATATAGATCTGGAATACCTGCTATAGCAGATCTCCCCAGTGGAATTCTCACCTGGCCAGGTTGCTTGCCTACTGTCCTTGCTTCTCACAGGCGGTGACTTTGTATTGCTTTTCTTTGCTTGGGACCTATATATTTCCAACACCCTTGCCTTGGGTTATCCTAGCCTGGTTCCAGGTCAGCTCTGGTCCCAGAGATTTTAGTGGAGACTTGCTTACTAAGAACCTATGCTGCTCCAGGGATTCAGGTTTGGTTCTGGGAATTCAGAGAATGCGGATGGCGGGGACCTGAAATCACTTAGCCTCAAGTGATCTCTCTTTAAACTCATACTTAAAAATATACATGGGAGTACTGAAAATGGCCAAAAACACAACACAAAACTACCCAGGAATAGTATCAACAATTGCTAGCCTTGACCAGGACTCCCATTATCTTCAGCGACAATGAGGGAGCCAGAAGGACAATTGGGAATATTTTCATTGTTAGTGGCTCAGTTGGCCAAAGGTGGAAGAAGTCTTGGCTCTAGTCAAGGTTTAAAGAAGTCACTGAGTTCAGTAGAAGACCGAGAAGTTCCTTTTTCCAGTGGGGGTGGCTGTGAGTCTGGACCCTGTCTCCTAGCCTGCTTGCAATCTGGACAGAAATCAAAGTTCAGGTTGGCTACACTGCATGTTGAAAGGCATGGTACTCCCAAAGTGCACTGCTGCTGGCAGAGCTCAGATGAGCCTGGCTTTGCCTTTCAGGCAGAAGTCTGTGTGAAAGAGCAGTCCCCAAGTGCCCCCTCTCACAGGGATTTACTTACCCTCAATGTCAGAAAAAACTGCTTCTCTCGAATGGAGAAAGCAAGGGCCTGACACACTGGTCATGACTTCAGGCCAGGAGAGAGAGCTGGCTTTGCTTTTAGCTGTAGCTTCCTGGGTGTGTGTGTGTGTGGGGGGGGGTTTAGGAGACCAGAGCTCAGAGAGCAGGCAAAGAGAGTGACCCATGCAGCATGCTCTCACCCATAGAGATCCTTACAGAAACAGTTGGATAGATACACTGAACCAATGAGCATGGTCTAAGCTGCACACAGTGACTACAACTGAAAATACAATTTTTGAAATGCTAGTTTTAGGAAGAAATAAACAATGATCTAAGGATTGGCATTTCATGCTTTCTATGAGCTATAAGGATGTATATATATATATATATATATATATATATATATATATATATATATATATATGGTTTGCTAAGGTTGACAAGAGGACAAGGACAATAGGTTGAGGGACAGAGGACCGTAACATTATGGAGGCTGAGAAGAAGTGGTTTATGGAGGCACAGGCTGGTGAGAGGAAGGAAGCACAGCTGAGAAGAATCAATAATCAAAGACACAACGTTTGAAAACTCTGGGACTGAGCACAATGAGGCTTGGTCCAGAGAGCAACTTCAGTGAAGGTGTGCCATTTATGCTGAGAGATTCAAACTCGCCAGTTAATTCAGCTAGCGATTCAGATGCACAGCAAAGCTTCCAATCTGAGAGTGAGTTAGTACAGAGCTAGGGCATCGTGGTAGCAAACGAAGAAGACAGTGGGCAAGTTCAAAGTTTTCAGAAAAGTCATGTTGTGTTTTGCTTACCCCCCAATTTAAGTTTTATGTGACAATAAAGCCTTTTTGGTGTGCAAGGGCTCTGGAAGGATGCTAAGTGTCACAAGCACCATTAATGAGGGAAGACTCAAACACAAACACCCAGGACCGGATGTGTCAACTCTTACTGTCTACACAGGGTGAAGAGGAAGCTGCCAGTAGAGCAGAGGTTAAAGACACAGGATGAACAAAGACGGTGATGTGCTACTGTGGCGTGTGCTTTGGTCCTGATGGATTCTTAGAGACTGGAGCCAAGGAGATGAAGATCAACAGATTTCCTGCCAGATGGTGTGATGTTCCTAAGACACTGGAAAACAAAGAACTGAAGGAACAGTTTGAGAGAATAGAGAAGTTACAGAGACAATAATGGAAGGTGGCCGGTGCAGGTAAGGGTAGAGGCTGCTAGACCCATCCCTTGAGGTGTCTCTGGGCTGAGGAGTTGAAGTGTCTGTCAGGTAGTAATGTTAGGGAAACATTCAGGGAGTGGAGAGTGAGCAGGGCCCAAGGCTAGCTCTGTGAGCAAGAGAGGCAGTCACTGTGGGGAGGCTGTCACTGTGGGGAGGCTGTCATCATGGAAGGGGGTGTTCACCGTGGTGAGGCTATCACCATGGAGAAGAGGTCACCATGATAAGGCTGTCACCATGATGAGGTTGTCACCATGGAGAAGTGGTCACCATGATAAGGCTGTCACCATGATGAGGTTGTCACCATGGAGAGGTGGCCACCACGATGAGATCATCACCATGTGAGGTCATCAGTGTGGCTGTTGAACATAGCATGAAGGTCCTCGCATCCACAGATATCCAGAGAAACCAGGTCTGTTAGGCACGCAGGTTGGTCTTTCCAATAGGAAAGATGAAAAGTCTGTTCTTCCATTCAGAAAGCTGAGAATTGGAAGTCATTAACAAACTGGTCATCTGCTATCTGTTGGGCAAGACCATATCAAGCTCCTACAACCAGGACCAGAGGTGGCAAGTAATCGAAATGACCCTTAGAGCCAGAGGCTCCCCCAAGTTTCCATAACCAGAATGTCCTAGTTAGGGTCTCTATTGCTGTGGCTATAAAGCAAGTTGGGGAGGAAAAGATTAATTCAGCTTACACTTCAACATCATAGTCCATCATTGGAGGAAGTCAGGACAGGAACCCAAGCAAGTTCAGGCACTTGTTAGGAGTGTGGGAGAAGGAGGGTTGATGGGCCAGGCTCACCCAGAGCAAGTACTTGGCTGAACCTGGAAGCAGGAGCTGATGCAGAGGCCATGGTGGGATGCTGCTAACTAACTTGTTTCCCATGGCTTTCTCTGCCTGCTTTCTTGTAGAACCCGTGACCATCAGCCTAGGGATGGCACTACTCACCATGGACTGGGTCCTCCCCTGATGATCACTAATTGAGAAAATGCCTTACAGCTGGATCTCATAGAAGCATTCACTCAACTGAGGCTCCTTCCTCTCATGACCAACTTGTGTCAAGTTGACACATAAAACCAGCTAGTACACAGGACCCGAGGTGCCTAATGGCCCAAATGACCTCTATGCTATCAGTATGACTGAGTCCAGGCCAGACCCTTAGGCCCTTAAGCTAGTACAGGTGGTATGTCTCTAGAACCCATCTTTTGGGAAGAAATGACATGCACCCTGAGTTGAGTTTCAATGTAATTACACTTTGCTGTGTACCAGGGATTGTATTACACCAGGAAACGCTTTCTTCAAATTGTACCAGATTTAAGTACATTGCAGATAATCTGCCTGGTACTAGACTCCCCGGAGGCTGATCCAGGTTGGCGAAGTCAATTGACATTGGGTTTTCATTCTTATCTCTTCTTGCTGTTCCTGTCCTGCATGATGCCTGCAGGAACCCTCTCAGGTGGTGATGCGGTCACTGTGGCAAGGTGGTCACTGTCTCAGGGCAGTCACAGGGGTAGACGGTGCAGGCCTGGGCAGGGAGGTGGGTGAGGGCAGACAAGATCGCCTTGCACACATAGTGAGTTTCTGGATTTTCTTCTCAGTTATATGGGGTCAGAGAGTGAGAGCAGAGCCGAGGTCTCCTGCATGCATTCAGACACAAGAGCGACATTTGTTAGGAGTGTGTGTGTGTGGGGGGATGAGGGTTGGTGGACTGGGCTCACCCAGAGCAAGAATGTGGCTGGAGGGAAAGAGCGGACTCAGAAAGCTCTGAAGCCCTGAGGCCCTAGCAACAGCAGGGCCAGGTTCTGACGTGGGAAATAGAGGAGAGCAGGCTCAGAAAGGTGAGGGTTCAGGCTCTCTTTTGGAAAAGGGAAGTGAGTCTGGGGCTCTGGGAAGAAACCTTAACCCTCTGGCCTCTGTCCCCCCCCTCCCCCCCATGTTGCTGTGGATCTGAGGAAGGTAGATCTGAGGAAGGCTGGTGTACTTCCGTGTCAGGGGGAACACAGGACAAGGAAGGTGAGCAAGGCAGGGGCGGGGGCAAGGTGGGAATGACACAGAATTTATTCACAGTTAGAATGGAAACAAAATCTAGTAATAGCAGACAAGAGTGGTTGAAATCAGAAACGCCACACTCCAGCCTATCACAGAGAAATAAGATGGTGGGCTCTGGGGCAAGGTGGGCACACAGATACTGTGGAGAGACATAGCTCCTCCTTTTGCGTTTTCCCATCCCTTAGCACGTGACTTCCATCTTCTCTGTCAACTCAGAGTTCGTGATGGCTACTGGCGCTCTAGGCATTCCATCTGTGGTCTCCGCTTGGACAGAAGAACGGCAGAGGAGCAGGAAAGGCTCCTGGCCGTGCCAGCCCGCCTTCCTCAGTCTGTTCTCCACTTCCAGTTTCCACTTCCAGTCCTTGTCCACCAGCCTCTGTAGAAAGGAGAGCACCCAAGACAGCTTTGTACATTCTTACTCTCTGTATCTGCCAACAGGGAGTTCACCCACTCACAGCACATGGCTCATGTATATTCACTTATTCATGAACCATATCAACATGAACATATCAAACATGCGTCAAAGCAGGGTGCCTGGGCTAAACACAGAGCTTAACGCACTGAGGCAGCCAGAGTGGCCATGAGAAGGAGCAACTTCTATCTCTACTTGCTATTCTGCGCAGATCCTCTGAGAAGCAGGATGGGAAGTCACTGTCCCTGCTTCTCTGTGGCTTACCTCACCCAGAGTGGGAGTGGTCCATTGTGGGATTTGGAGACCACAGCCTGCAAGGTGGAGTCTTCGAGACTGTTGTACTGCCCGTGGCGGGGCAGACTGGCGCCCTCCACACCTGTGTGGCAGTGTGGTGGCCAGCTGTGAGGTCCTCCTGGCAGGGTCTCTGCAGGCCCTGCAGACCGACTGGCTGGGATTGCTCAGTGCAGGAAACCATCAAACAATGGATGGCCACAGCCTGGAGCTTGGGGCACACCCACAGAGACTTCCCCTGAACGTTCTGGAATGCGCGTTGCGGCTGACCTTGGCGCTGATTTATGAAGCACCTTAAAAATAGTTTTTACCTAGAGGTAACACGTGGCCTGATTCTTGAGGGCACAATGACCATTGTCCCCCATCGATGACTTCAGCTACAGTTGAGATCAGTATTATATTCATCCAGCACTCTTAACAAGGCCCGGCTTCTGAGCGCAGTTTCCCCCAGAGCTCAGGGAAACTGTCTTCTCTTTCCTTAAGTCGTGATGGATGAAATCATCCCCTCTGCATAGTCCCTTCCGGAGCCTGTGCCTGGGGTTCCTTTGTGTCCTTTACCCAGGTTTCTGAAGTTGATGTCACTCAGTTGGCCAGCTGGGGATGGCTGCCTGCCTGCTCCTGTAGCCTGTCCTAAGTGGCCTTTGTTCCCAGATGACAAATACACTTTTCTCATCAGCCTATGGAAGGTGCCTCTGTTTCACCAGCTAGAGCCCAGGTCACCCTGTCACCTGCCTCCCGTTGCAGGCTAGAGGGACAGGCACCCTCAGCTTCCTCACCATCACTAGGTGATTGGCTGCAGTCTCTCAGGTGGGCAGGTTCCCTCTCACATGGCAGAGGGGCCCAGTGAGGGCCTGCCTTGTCCCGGCTGCTGTTAGTTTTCCCCTTTTCCTTCCCCACTCTCTTCCTCGTCCTCTTCCTCCTCTCCTTTTAAGGATGCACTTAGAATTCACAGCCAAATTTGAGTGAGAACACGCAGCCATGAATTCTAAATGGTGTGCACCATGTCACATCTGTCTTCCAGGGTGAACATCACATCTGTGAGGGCTGTGGCACAGAGGGGAAGGACCTGGGCTTTCTAGGTAAGCAGATGTGTGTTCCACATATTTCTCAGGTAGGGAAAAGTATCACAAAGTGTTGTGGTGGGTGTCGAGGGAAATGCTGTTTATGAAGTGTCGCAAAGCACACCAGCCGTGCAGATACTGTGTTTCTTGCAGAAGGCCATCTAAGATGGCACAGTTGTCCTGGGCACCGCTTATCCTGGGGAACTGCCCTCTCCTGTAGGGAGTTCTTAGTTTAAGTCAGAATTGTGGTAGTAGAGCCGAAGCATGAGTTAGACCACGCTTAGCCTGTTATGTGACTTCTCCTATGCCTAGTGTCCTTTGATCACATAAGAGGTCAGGTCACATAAGAGAAGGGGAGAAAGTCCCTTGTGGAACTTGGGACTAGCAAATGAAATGGAGTTCAGTGAGTCAGGGCACAGTTGCTCATTTTCGCCAGGATATCAGCAGCCGTTGCTTCATTAGAGTCTGAACAGCAGGATTTTCTCAGCACGGGCTTGCTCACGTGCTTCTCACCGTGGTCTTAGGGACTAGCGGTGGACGGGTTGCCTTCCTTTTTAGAAATCTCAAGGAAGTAATGTTCAGAGCAGTAATTAAAAACATTAAACATTTATTCTTTGGAAATTTCATACATGTGAATGAAGTATTTTGATCTTATCAACTTCCTACTACCTCCTACCAACTTCCTCTGGGATCCACTAACCCACCTCTCTTAGGGCTTCAGGTCCTTTAAAAAGTTATTATAATTAATTAATAACCCTATTAAGTTCAGTTACTGCTGACCATGTATGACTGGAGTGAATGGGTGTGGGGTGGGGTTCTCTAATGGGGCACAGGCAATCTACCAGCAGGCACAACCCTGTTGTCTTTCCTATCCTCACCAACCATCAACTGACAATAGTTCCTCAGCTGGGGGTGGGAGGTGGGGCTCTGGAGCCCTGCCCCTATTCATGCTGGAAAGCTGATGCTTAGCCTCAGGCAGGTCTCAGTCACAGCTGTCCTTACCCTCTAGCAACACGTGTGAGTATGAGTGCCCATCTGTAGCTGAGCACTCACACCCACTAGTTCCCAGCACTTTGAAAAGTTGTGTGTGGTTTCTATTTCTGGGAAAAAGACCATGACCAAGAGCAACTTAGGGAGGAAAAGGTTTATTTTAGTTCATCTTACACTTCCAGGTAAGCATAATAGTGCCAGTTGGGAAGACGGGGCAGGAACTTAAGCAGAGCAGGGCCCTGGTGCAGTGCTGTCAACTGGCTTGCTCAGCCTGTTTCCGGATGGCATCCAGTACTACCTGCCCAGGGTGGTACCACCCACAGTGGGCTGGGCCCTACTGCATTAACCACTGATTAAGAAGTATACCACATAGGGTGCAGGAAGGTGAGCGAGGCAGGGGTGGGGGCAAGAATAATTGAAATACTGCCTGAACGTTTCCCAAGTTTGATGAAAGGTATTTATTCATATTCAAGAAATGCAACAAACTTCAAGCATCATAACTGTGGAAGACCCTCCTCCCTCCCCGTGCACACACCGTACACACATACACACTGCCAAACCAAAGACAATTTAAGGGCATCGATAGGAAGTGGCTGATCCCTTATCTGCACAGTCTGGCTATCAGATGGGTCAGAGACTGTGAGATGACATATTCAGGCTGTAGAAAGAAAAAAGTCCCAACCAAACCTTTCCTAGTCAGAAAATTTGCACTTAAAATGGTGAAAGGCACATATGATAACTAACTACACTGTGACTTGATGTCCCAGGGCGGGGCGGGCACCCAAGGCGGGGCTTTTCTTTCTCTGAGGAGAAGGAGGGGGGAAGATTTGTGAGGGTGGGGCTGAGAGGAGAAAGGGGAGGGGGCAGCTACCAGGATGCAAAGTGAATAAATAAATACGTAAATAAGTGAAAAAAATTGATCCCTACAATTTTTAAAAACAAACAAAAATCAATAAAGATGGAGGTAGGGTTAGGACAGCCCCAGATAAGCAGAAGCTACTGGGACTCACCAGAAAAAAGGAGTCTTTAGGATGGGATGAAAGGCCTGTAGGTGGCAGCTTAACTTCTCAGGGAGATAAAGAACACATTGGTGTCAGGGTAGCCTGGCTGTTGCATCTGTCACCCTCTGTCCCTTCTGTCTGTTGGCATGGGTCTCTGGGCGCTTGCTTGCACAGCTCTGTTTGTGTTCCTTCTGAGCTGTACGCTCACAGAACACCAGTTTCTAGATAGCAGAGGCTTGCCCATTCGTCAAGGGTGTGTCTCGGCTTCTGTGTGACAGCCTCTAGATCAAGCACTCCTGGCCCATTTGGAGGACAGCATAAGACAGTGAGTTTGCAGTAAGCTTGTCATACTCCGGACACGTATGAATGAGATACCAAACATGGAAGCCTGTTCGTCATGGAAAATGAAGATAGTTTCTCACAGCCTCACAAAGAAAACATAGAAAACTTATATAAACAACATATAAAACCACACAAACATGTATACCCACAAACATATGAAGACATAATACACAAATGCACAAACATACAAAACACAAACACACAGACATATATGAATATACAAACACACCGGGCAGTGGTGGCACAAGCCTTTAATTCCAGCACTTGGGAGGCAGAGACAGGCGTATTTCTGAGTTCAAGACCAGTCTGGTCTACAAAGTTAGTCCCAGGACATCCAAGGCTACACAGGGAAACCCAGTCTCGAAAACAAAAACAAAACAAAACAAAACAAAAAAAAGAATACACAAACACAGAATAATGTCAGTGGAAAGACTCATGTTTTGTGTTTCTCTTGTTTTTCTCATTTAAAAGACAGTGCAAAGCAGTAACTATAAAAGTAGGTCAATAGGCGTGCAAAAATACAGACATTTGTTGTTTCCATGACAACAAAGACACGCACCAAAGGAGATGGAAACAGCGGAGCAGCATTGAAGCAGAGTTCTGTGTAGTATCAAGTTTAAGTTGGCATTAGTCTGAACTGTGCTTTCACATTAAAATGTTGGTTACAGGGCTGGAGAGATGGCATGGTGGTTTAGAGCACTGGCTGCTCTTCACGAGGACCTGACTGGGGTTCAGTTCCCAGTACCCACATGGCAGCTCACAATTGACTGTAACTCCAGCTCCAGGGGACCCATCATCCTCACACAGATATACATGCAGGAAAAACACCAGTGCACATAAAATAAATAAATCTGTTAAAAAAATGTTGGTTGGTTATAATCCACCCACATCTGCTAAGGCAACATTTAGGAAGCAAGAGAGTTAAAGTGGTTCATGGGAAAGCATCTATTTAATACACAAGAAGCTTTACACACATGTAGAGGAAATCATGACACAACAGAGTCAACTCCAGCTGTTTGCCCCTCCCCCTCCCCACTTCTGGGCAAGCTGGCAAGGAAGTCTCCTGGTGGTGGAACGGTGAAGGTTGGAGACAGGAAACCTTGCTTACCCGACCACTCCTTTTCCAGTGTTCCTAAGCCACGTTTGGCTGCTGTTAGGTGTTCTGGGAAAGTCTGCTGTGTGTCCCAGCTCTGCATTTTTGTCTCTGAGGGTGTGGGGAGCCGTCTGTCTCAGCATCTGAGCCAGGTGTTTGATGAGCATCATTCTTCTACCTGCGCTGGCTGTAGCAACTTGAGACCACTTTGTTGACAGATGCCTTGCAAGGGAAGATTGCTTACACTTCACGTGGGCTGGAAAACTAATGGCACCAAAGACTGTGGTGCCTTATATCTGTAATATCATGCAAGAGTGGCCATGTGTAGAAAAGCTATACAGGTAGATATTCAAAACTAGTAGGAAGTTATACAGAACAAGAAAGTTCAAGTAACTCCCAGCAATCCTAAACAGAACGGAGGGGAATGAAAGGCAGAAAACAATGAATGGAGCGGCTGGGAAGCCCCTACACGCTAGCAATGACATCAAACCCGAGTAATGCTAGCAATGACATCAAACCCGAGTAATGCTAGCAATGACATCAAACCTGAGTAATGCTAGCAATGACATCAAACCCGAGTAATGCTAGCAATGACATCAAACCTGAGTAATGCTAGCAATGACATCAAACCCGAGTAATGCTAGCAATGACATCATCAAACCTGAGTAATCTCAATGAAGCAAATAAAGACCATATTGGCAGAGTGGATTCAAAATAGGACTTTTTTTTTTTTTTAAAAATTTTTATTTATTTACTATATGTAAGTACACTGTAGCTGTCTTCGGACACTCCAGAAGAGGGAGTCAGATCTTGTTACGGATGGTTGTGAGCCACCATGTGGTTGCTGGGATTTGAACTCTAGACCTTCGGAAGAGCAGTCAGGTGCTCTTACCCACTGAGCCATCTCACCAGCCCCTCAAAATAGGACTTTAACTATGTGGCGTATTTAAGAAATTCTCTTCAAATACAGTGGAACGACGGAGGGAAAAATGCTATGCTACACGAGTATTTATCAAAGGAAAGCAGGGGTAACAATACGGCTAAGAGATGCAGTGTATTTCAGGAAAAAAAAAAGAGAGTGGCTAGAGACAGTGAGGGACAGGTTCCATAATGAAAACAAAGTTATCTGAGAAGAACCACAGAAGTGAAGTAAAACCTGATAGAATCAGAAGGGGAAGTAGTCACATCCGCAAGTAGGGTTGGCAAGTCACTGGCTGCCCCACCCCCCATCCCCAGCTGGCCACAGGAGACAGGGTTTCTCTGTGTAGCCTGGCTGTGCTGGAATTCACTCGGTACACCAGGCTGGCTTTGGCCTCAGAGATCCGCCTGCTGGTGTTAAAGATGTGTGCTGCCATCACCATTTAGTCCAATGCTCCTCTCTTAACAGTCAGAGCAGCAAGTAGGCAAAGAACCAGCAAGCTTGTGAAGGAATAAGGCCATCGGCCAATTGCATGGAGCACAATTACAGAAAATTATGTATCTGCAGAACACAGGCCCCACAGTTATGTACTTAGATAGACCATAACCCAAGCCATCAAGTTACCTCAACAAATTTAAAGGAATTAAATTCATATGTCCTATTTTTGCTATATCAGAATTGAATCAGAAAATAATTCGGAAAAGCAGCAGGAAAAAAATAAATCCAAACAAGAGGGAACTCACACATATACTTGGAAAATTTACGGGCCAAAGAGGACTCTCAAAGGGGTTCAGGCCAACACTGAACAAAGTAAAAATACAGCATATTAGAATTTGTGGGCACACCCACCATAGCACAGCAGTGATGGGAATTCCACACTTCCCTTGCATAGGCCAGAAAAGGGGAGTTAGCCACTGGTAACCAAAGCTCTGGCTGGGAACTTTGGCAACTTCTGAAAGCAAGCTGTATCAGGGAAAGGAAGGGAGAGTGGATGGCATGAGGCCAAAAACAAGACCAGTAAAGAGCAACCTGTGAAAGAAGTTAGGTCTTCACTGGGCGGTGGCAGCGGCCACCTTTGATCCCAGCACTCAGGAGGCAGGGGCAGGTGGATCTCTGGGAGTTTGAGGCCAGCCTGGTCTACAAAGTGATTTCCAGGACAGCCAGGGCTACAGAGAAACCTCTTAAAAAACAAAACAACAACAACAAAACCAAAACCCAAAAAACCAGACCAAACCAAACCAAAAAATAAACAATCAAAGAATCTAGATCTTTGATATTAATAAAGTTCATTGAAGTCCTAATAGGACAGAAAAAAATTAATGAATACAATTATTACCAACATCAGGAGTGAAGCTAGTATGTCACATAAGACCCACAGACCTCAATATGATCCAAACATCTCCACACACATAAATTTGATCAATTCTTTAAAATTAAAACTTCCACAGGTCATTAAACATGAAATAGATAATTTGGTTAGTCCTGTAACTCAAAAGAAAATTGAACTTATTAAACCAGTCTTCAAAGAAACCCCCAAGCCATGAGTTTGGTTGGGTGCTTCTTCTAAAAGCTTAAGAATGAGTCAACGTCAGTTCTACCCAGTCACTCCCAGGAAGCATAAGTGGACATTTGGCAATACCTTTGTGAAGCTGGTAGCACAAACCCACACTGGCCTGATACCCAGACTAGATGTGGTATAAAATATTTGCAAGTGACCTCAGCAGTTTGCAAAAGCACTGTAAGCTATTTTTCGTAGTTTGAATGTGAAAGTCAAAGGCATGTGTTTCTGAGTCTTGGTCTCAGCTGGTAGTAATGATTTGGAAGGCCGTAAAGCCTTAGGAGGTGGAGCCTTCCTGGGTAACTAGGGAGTGGGTGACTAGGGTTGGACTTGGAGTTTTTGTAGTCAGGCTCCGCTTCCTGACATGTATCAAAACAAACCGTTCCCCACTTCAGCTGCTTTCATAGAGCATGTCAGCTGTGTGGCTAATACACTATGCGCTACATGATTCCTGCCCTCCCCCTCTCCCGCCTTGTGGATACAATGCTAGTTTACCATTCAAAACCAATGTTTCTTTTCTTGGTTCTTTCTCCCAGCCCTATGCTTCCAGAAATAAGACTCGGACTCCAAGTATATTTACAAATACCTTGGCTCTTCTTTGCTACATACAGCTAGGCTCTTCTCTGACTAGATCATAACTTAAAATAACCCATTTACTTTAACCCACATTCTGCCATGTGGCTGGTTACCTGTGCTCAGGTACCATAGTCCCTCTCATCACATTTTCCCTGGACAAATCTCCCATGCCTTGCTCTGTCCCAGAATCCTTTCTGCCTTCTGGATATCCCGGCTCCTATTTCCGCCCTAAGCCATAGGCCATCAGATTTATTATTGCCGGATACCACATCCCTACAGACGTAAGATATTCTCTCTACACTTGCTAACAGGCTAAAGTTGAAAAATTGCATTGTTACATCAAATGAAACAAGGAAAACCATGCACAAATCTAGTATCTCTACACAAACTATCAGAGGAGCAGAAACAGAAGAGAAACATCCTTGGTTTGGCAGAGAGAGGAAGAGCCTGGGGCAAGCAAGAGCACACTGCAGGTTCTCTTCTAAAGGAAGGACTCGTGTTTTGGTCACCACTCAACTCTGTGCTAGAAGTTCTAGCACAAAACAATAAATAATAAAGGGGAGGAAAGACACATGGCTCGTAAAGAAAAAAGAAAAAGAATGTAAGAGATTTGGAAGCAATCCCCTCCTGGAAACTTGTGAAGAGTTCAGTGAAGCAGAAGAACGCGATAATGGGACTGTGGGCGTGGCTTCTGCATTGGTTGGTTTGCACGCGAAGGCCACAGACACCTCAGATGTTTGATATCTACAGGAACTGGCTAGCCCTGAGATGGGCAGCCCTCTGGGGTCAGCAAGACTCCAGATGGCAAAGCTTCAGAACTCAGAACATAAAAGATGTGATTAATATTCATGGCTCGCGATTCCTGCCAGTTCTGATGTCTAGAGTGGGCTCCCCTCACGGCTGGCTCTTTTGGCTTCTTGTCATCTGCCATGTCTCAGCACAATAGTGACTTTTTAAGTAATACCTTCAAAGACAAGAATAAAAGAGGCCAGTACACTTTTGGCGTACACACTTTTTGTCTGAACAGTTCCCATTCACACAGGTATCTGAGGCAGAACCTGTGATAGGAGGGTGACAAGAGTGACGACATCCTTGTGTCTTCCCTGAGAGCAGGACCTTGTCTCCTTTTATCCCAGGATTGGCAAAAGAACTCACTAATAAAGGGCATGAAAATTGATTGATCACTCGATCAATCAATCAATCATCAATCAATAGTCAATCAACAAATCTTTTTCTTTTTCTTTTATTGCTTTTCATTCTATTTTGTGTGTATGAGTGTTTTATCTATGAGTATGTCACGCTGTGTGTGTTCCTGGTGCCTGTGGAGGCCAGAAGAGGGCTCAGTTCCCTTGCGACTGGATGTATGAAGTTGTGATCAACCAATGTATGTGCGACTGGATGTATGAAGTTGTGATCAACCCATGTAGGTGCTAGGGATTGAATCCTGCTCCTTTGGGGGAACAGCCAGTGCTCTTAACCACAGAGTCATCTCTCTAGTCCTCTGCATTTCTTTTTGAATTTTACTGTTTATATGTATGTAGTCTGTGCATGTGTGTGCAAGTGGCAATATGTGAATATGCATGCAAAGGGCAAAGGTCAGGTGTCTTTCTCTGTATCTCTCCACATCGTTTAATTTTAAGTATCTACTTATTACTGTGGTGTGTGTATGTCTCTCTCTCTCTCTGTATGTCTGTATGCGTGTGTGTGTGCGCACGCGCGCTTGCTTCGTTGCATGCTTGGGAGCATGTACATGTGGATTTCAGAGATAACTTTCAGGATTTAGTTGTTCTCTACTTTCTCAGTGGGTTCTGAGGGTGGGACTCAGGTCATAGGCTCGATCGATCGTCAAGTGCTTTTAGCCAGTGACTCATTTTGATAGTCCTTTTTTTTTTTTTTAAAGATTTATTTATTTATTATATGTAAGTACACTGTGGCTGTCTTCAGACACTCCAGAGGAGGGAGTCAGATCTTGTTGCGGATGGTTATGAGCCACCATGTGGTTGCTGGGATTTGAACTCTGGACCTTCGGAAGAGCAGTCGGGTGCTCTTACCCACTGAGCCATCTCACCAGCCCTAGTCCTTATTTTTAATGACAGCCTCTCACTAGAGTCGTACTCACCCAGAGCCTACAGAGTGGAGAGTGTTTGTCTATCATTCAGGGATCTACCTGTTTCATCCACCTCCTTAGGGTTACATATGTGGGCCATCAGCTCTGGCTTTTATGTGGGGCCTTGGGATCTGAACCCAGGTCCTTCTGCTTGGACAGCAGGCACTTTAATTACTGAGCCATCTCCCAAACCCCAATAAACATTCCCTTAGGGAAGAAAATAAATGCAGGAGGATCATGGGGCTCAAGTGCAGCTTCCCAAGTTTATACAGCTGCTGAGCGGGGAAGGCAGCAGAGGGGCTTAGTTCTTTTGACTTTCATTTTGTTTATTTTTAATTCTGACATGCCACAGCCCTCCTCAAAGCTGCAAAACAAACCAAGAGCCAGCTTTGCCTGGCATCCCCACCCCATGCAAAAGTTTGGTACTGGCACCAACTGATGCCACTGGGTATGAGGTGCCAAGTTCTGAGTCTGAGGGCACATGTAGCTGGGTATTGGGTCTGGATTATGACGGTTGTCTCCTTGCCAGCATCCCCAGGCCCAGCTGATGACCAAAATTACCTGAGAACTTATTTGACTGAGTTCATCCTGGAAGGTTGTTGTTGTTGTTATTGTTGCTTCATCATCATCATCATCATCATCATCATCATCATCATCATCATCATCATCATCATTTTATGCTGTAGACCTCGTTAGACTTGCCAGATTTGGTAAATAGTAGCACAGGATGTGGGATGGCTGTGGTGAGACTGTCCCATGTGATCCTGCTCTTGCTGAATGAGGTGTCAGTGGGGTTACTAACCCACAGAAGGGACCATGGCAGAAGAATGACATGCAGGACAGTCCCGTGCTCTTAATCGGGTGGGTAGACAATGGTGCTGCTGGAAGTATTGGAAACAGGTCAGGGAGTTTTGGGGAAGAAAAATCATAGTTGGATCACTTTTTGGAGTCATTCATACCTCTCTTTGGACACATGCATCCCATATGGAGACATTTTCCATGTCATTGGGTTTTTAGGTCTGATATTTGGGACTATGATCTGTGTAATGGGCACAGGGCACAGGACTGTGAATGCTGGGGACATGGGACAGTCATAAGGAGCAAGGATGGCCATAAGGAATGCATGTGAGCAGCCATGGCCCCTCCCTGCTTGTGTGGGTCTTTCTCCATTCTAATCAGGCCCCATAGATTCAGTTATGTCCTACCAGTTCTCTCGCAGAAATGTTGCCCCTTGCTGACCCACACTGTGTAGGTGATGCTGCTGGTGCTGTGATCTGTGAGACAGGTTCACACTAAAGCCAGTGACAACCATCTGCCCAGAGCAGTAACCTTTTTATTATACACATGGAAAGGTCATATTTCAGAGGTAGTAAAAAACTGGTCTTTAAGAAAAATCCATGATAAGGACAATGAAATGGGATTGTGTTGCAACCTCTAAAAATGCTGAAGAGGTCAATCTCACCCCAATATTCTGTATACTTACCTGCAATGGTATAATTGAGAGGCTTTCTTAGAAAGGTATCCCTAGGGTTATATGAACACAGTTTCATATACATACATGTATATATTTACATATATGTATGCACACACACACACACACACACACACACACATATATATATATATATATATATACAGAATGCTTGGAACAATGTCTGACACACACACAAGTACTTAATAGCTAATTCCTTTTGATCAAAGTTGTGGGCTGTTCTGTGGCCTGTGATGAGCTAAAACCCACATCTGTTCTGGGTGATGCTTGCATCCTCCTGCCACATTATCTTCTTTTGTTTGAGAGTCTCTTAATATGTTCAATGGAAAGAGGCCTCAGCTGGAAAAGAAAATACAAGTGTCGACTCTCTTCTACTTGTAAAATCATTGCAGACCTATGTGCTTTTCTGTGCTCACAGCTTTTCGTAGAACAAAACAAGCTTAGTGATGCTGTTGTAGCCATGCGGACTCCCTTCCAGACTGCAATAGGCTATGGTAAGGGATGGTGGTTCTCAGTTAAATATTTCTCTGGGAATTCCCTCTGCCTGACCCTGGGCTGCTATCTTCTTCTGGGAAGCCAGCATCTAATAACTGCGTGAAGAGGCAAGAGGTGGAAAGACCCAGATCTCTGGTCTGAAGGTGGAAGACTACCAGACAGCCACTCAAGACACAGAGCTTCACAGCATCGTAGCTTTCTTTCTTTTTTTTTTTTTTTTCTTTTTTTTTTAAAAAAAGATTTATTTTATTTATGTGAGTACTCTGTGGCTGTCTTCAGACACACCAGAAGAGGGCATTGGATCCCATTATAGATGTTTGTGAGTCACCATGTGGTTGCTGGGATTTGAACTCAGGACCTCTAGGAAGAGCAGTCAGTGCTCTTAACCGCTGAGCCATCTCTCCAGCCCCGCATCATAGCTTTCTGTTGTAACCACCCTGCAGTTCAACTTCTGTCCCTTAGAAGTGTGATTGCTACCTGCCATTCCTGAGAGCCTCTCTCTACACAGATCTCAGCGAGTTCTGTGAATCCCACCAGAAAAGGTGCATGATACTTAGTGCCAGCAAGCATCCCAGAAACACGACCTTAAGCTGGATATTAAAGATGGGCCATGCAGCTGAGTGAGGATGACCATGTCACTAGGGAGGTGGGCATTGACAGATTTGGTGTGAAGCTGAGGCACATGGAAAAGTGATAGCATGGAGTGCTGGAAGGAGGTATGCTGGCAGGTGTGCTGGCAGGTGTTCTAGAGGGAGGCATGCTGGCAGGTGTCCTGGCAGGTGTGCTGACAGGTATCCTGGCAGGTGTGCTGACAGGTGTGCTGACAGGTGTGCTGACAGGTGTGCTGGCAGGTGTTCTGGAGGGAGGCATGCTGGCAGGTGTCCTGGCAGGTATGCTGGCAGGTGTGCTGGCAGGTGTGCTGACAGGTGTGCTGACAGGTGTGCTGGCAGGTGTTCTGGAGGGAGGCATGCTGGCAGGTGTCCTGGCAGGTGTGCTGACAGGTGGGCTGGCAGGTGTGCTGGAAGGAGGCATGCTGGCAGGTGCAGCAGTTTAGGCTCCTGGGGCCAGAAGTGGTTATATGAGGCCTTTGGAATCAGGTGTCTGCTTCTGGGGACATCAACATCTTGGAGAGGAGAAAAAAAATCAATGAAGTTGGAGGATGACTGATGGATCACCACTATGAGGCTGAGCAGTGCTGGAGCTGGGAGAAATCTTGCCTTTTAGCATGGGCCAGTCTGTCACATTAAGATTAGGGCTTAGACTGGAAAGCAGAGACTCGCCATGTGTGCATCACGGTTTCTCTTGGGTAAATATGCAGTGGGTCATAGGGCAGGCTTAGGTTTACTTTTTAAGAAACCTCCAAATTGATTTCCAGAATGGCCAGCTGTTTTCATCCCAGCCAGCAATGTATGAGAGCTCCAGGTCTTTGCCAGGGGGTTCTGGTGTTTGTCTTTAGTTGTAGCCACCCCAGCTACTCTGTAGCATCCTGCTGTGGGTTCCCGGTGCTTATCATCGTCAATGATTAATGTTTTGGGGACCGCTTTACATTGGCTGCGCTGTAATTATTTTTGGTGAAATATCTGTTCAAGTAACTTGCTCATTTTAAAATTGGATTTTGGATGCAGGAGAGATGGCTCAGTGGCTAAGAGCACTGGCTGCTTTTCTAGAGGACCTACGTTCCATTTCCAGGACCCACATGGTAGCTCACAATCATCTCCAGTTCCAAGAGATCTGTAGCACTCTTTTGATCTCCTGGTGCACAGGCATACATGCTGGCAAAACACCTATACGCATAAAACATTTTGGATTTACCCCCTTGTATTGAATTGTAGAGGTTCTTTGGGTATCTGAGTTCTTTGTGAGCAGTGTGGTTTGAGGGCTGGCCAAGTTCAGCAGGGAGGCCTGCTTGCCTCTGGTGTTGTAAGCCTGCCTTAAGCCGTGTGTTAAAGTCAGTCTCTCCCCACAGTTTCCTTTTCCCAATGTGTTCACCACTTTTTTTTTTTTTTTTGAAGCTTATTAACTCAACAACAGAGTTTATTGGTGTGCACTCCAGGCTAGGGAGCGCTGACGGGTACATAGAGAACCAGATTCAGTCCATGCCTGAAGGTCAGCCTGGGAAGTGTGAGCAGGAGACATATATACGAAATACACACACAGATCTGGCATCTGGTAGCAGGGTACATACAGAGTCTCACATAGGGCACTCTGGGTACAGGAAGTCAGGAAAGGCTTCCTGGAGTGTTCGCCACTTTCTAACCCTGCGCTCATCGATTGTTTATAATTTATCACATTCTCTGACACCCGCAGGACTATCAGTTCACACATCCATTAACAATAGTCAAACACTCGGAGAAAGGTGCCTCTGACTGGTTCTGTCCTGCTGATGTCATGGGGCACACTTATTCAGACTTAGATGGGACGGCTTACCACGCGCTTACGCTACACAACACAGGTGATCACATTTTCTTTTAGCTTTATTTTTCACTTTATAGTAAAGTGCAAATTCGTGTCTGTCTTAGCCAACAAGGGTAAGGATTGTCATTAGCCATCTTCCTCGTCCATTCTGTTTTCACTGGAAGGCTTTTGAGGGCAATAACACGGAGGATCACAAAACTCTTTTTCTGGAATTCTCCTGAAGCTTCTTCCAGAGGCTCGTTTACAGTTAGGCTTCATCCTAATTGATTAATTAACTTATCAGTTTGGTGCTATGGATTTGAGCCTGGGGCCCTTGCTAATGTTCAGGCAAGTGCTATACTACTAAGCTTGCTAGAGATTTTCTTTTAAAAATGAGTATGAGTGTATTCTAAGATGAAGCAAAATGTACAGTACAGTAAATATACAACCACGACTACAGTCGTTTCTTTTTTTTTNNTTTTTTTTTCGAGACAGGGTTTCTCTGTGTAGTCTTGGCTGTCCTGGAACTCACTCTGTAGACCAGGCTGGCCTCGAACTCAGAAATCTGCCTGCCTCTGCCTCCCAAGTGCTGGGATTAAAGGCATGAGCCACCACCGCCCGGCTTACAGTTGTTTCTTATCATTGTCAAGACTGTATGCCCCGTGCTGCTGTGCAGGACTGGAAGCACAGTGACTGTTGACCCAGGCATCGCCACGAGTCTCCAAGTCTTGTGGTAGACTTCGATGCTTCCTTCACTGTGAGGGTGTTTAGGAATTCTCTTAGTGGTCTTGGAACCTCCCAGCACCACTGTGTATGCTTCCTTAGCAGCGCCGCTGTGCTGTGCATGGCAGCTTTGTGGTTCACTGGTGCAATCTTAGCATTTAGAATGTTTCCTGACCCCCAGATGATGCTTATTCGATATTTGCTGAACAGGCCAGCAAGTCTCCCCGGAGTGCTCTGGGCCCCTTCACACTAGTATCAGACTGTATGATAATGGATCAGCTGCCCCGCTGGCCCCTTGCTCTACAGTCATGCATATAAGGCTACCTGTGCTGTAAGCACCACACTACATTGTCATTGTTTATTAATACTAATAAAATCTTATATACGACTATGATTTTGGATACTCTTCATCCATTTGAGTGGATCCAGATCTCTGTGTGGTGTCAGTTTCTCTCTGCCTTATGAATTCCCTTTGTGGCTGACAGAGTGCAGAGAGATTAGTTCCAGAGAGAAAGGTTGGATGCTCAGAGATGAGATGATGATGTGTAAAGTATACTGGGTAGGATTAGCAGCAGGCAGGATGCTGTACATGAAAAGACTGGTGACAATAAATACATAGAAATAATCTAAAATACACTCCCAAGAAAAAGAAAATACACACATGGAACAAAGAGTGGGGCAATAAAAATATTTTGAAAATAATGACTGAAATTTCCCAACTTGAGCAGAACTATAAATCTATGTATTGAAGAAGCTCAACAAATTCTGAGCTCAGAAATTCTAAAACTAATTTTCCATGTGGCTTTTGAAAATGTATAATGCAGTTATAATAAGTGTGTTAGTTTCTATTTGGAATGGTTTGGAAAATGAGCTATGCTAGCCATAATCTTGATTTTGAATGAGTTTATTAAGTGTACACAAAGCCAAAGTAAAACAATAAGTAGCAAGTATCAGGTAGGTAGATAGTCAGATAGGCAGACAGATAGATGTAGGGGGCGGTTCTGATGCTAAGGTTCTGTTCCCCAATTGGTTCTTGATCTGTTAGTAAAGAACGCCGTGGTACAATTGCTGGGTGGAAGGTAGAGGCAGGACTTCCGGGTCCCTGGAGGAGGTGGGGAGACTCGAGGAGAACAGAGTTTTTGCCATGTCTTGGAGGGAGAAGAACTCAGCATCCACGCCAGGTCTCAGGAGGAGCTGGGGCCTGTGGCCAATATTACAGGTAGGTGGTCAGAGATGTTCGGCAGGGGCCTCAGCCACTGAGGTTTAGGGAGGGTAGGAGGTACATAGCTAAGAGAATTGATAAGGGCATGCTTTTCCAGACAGGAGATAGTAGCGCTCAGCAGTTTTGCCAAGAAGGTAAGTTGAAAATGAGCAACTGTGTGTGTGTGTCTTTTATTCATGGGAAACTGGGTGGGGCTGGTAGCACTCTGTCAATTCTGGGTCCACGCTTCTCTTAGTTTGGGTTTTATCTCTGTGAAGAGACAGCATGACCAAGGCAACGCTTATAAAAGAGAATATTTAATTGGGGCAGGCTTACAGTCTTAGAGGTTCAGTCCATTATCATCATGGCAGGAAGTATGGCAGCCTGCAGGCAAACATGGTGCTGAAGAAGCCTAGAGTTCAACCAGGAGAGACTCTCTCACAGGAAGCCAGGGGAAGGCTCTCTTCACACACTTGGCAGAACTTGAGCATAGAACGTCAAAGCTCAACTCCACAGTGACT
Organism: Mus pahari; assembly: GCF_900095145.1. Classification (NCBI taxonomy): domain Eukaryota; kingdom Metazoa; phylum Chordata; class Mammalia; order Rodentia; family Muridae; genus Mus; species Mus pahari. Next base: position 133,329,954 of record NC_034591.1, on the reverse strand, counting down.
TACTTGTTCCAGCAAGGCCACATCTCCTGTGGTGCCACTTTCCATGGGCCAAGCATATTCAAACCATCACAATTCTGATTGGCTGATTTTTTTTTTATCATTATAATGTGTTTCTTTGTCTGTTAGTAATTTTCAGCTGGATTCCAGGCACTGTGAATTTCACTCTTCCTCATGCTATGTATATTTGCATTTCTGTCAATTTTTTTGCAAGTTTTATTTTGCTACGTTTTTAATTTTTAGTGGTCCTAAGATTTGAGCTTAGCGTTGTACCACAGAACTATAGCTTTATCCTGTTTTATTTATGTTTTATCACATTTATGTATGTACATGTATCACAGTTACGTATGTGTATATGTGTGTGTGTGTGTGTGTGCCATGGCTTGTATGTGGAGGACAGAGGACAACTTGTGTGAGTTGGTTCTTCCACCATGTGGGTTTTGGGAATTGCACACAAGTTGCCATCTCAGCAGCACCCCTGGCAATACGTGTGATCTCTGTTCAAGGAACAATTAAGCAACTTGGAAATGGTGTGGTTCTCTTATGCCTCGCCTTGTAATATTGGGACAGAATTGACTTTAAAGTTGGGCTAATGATTCGCCACTGTGGAGGAAGTCTTTCTGAGTGCTCTACCAACCTTCCTGAACCCAAAATTGAGAGGTTGTCCAGTCTGTCTTCAGAACTGTCTTGGTTAGATTTTTCCATTGCCGTGATAAAACATGGTGACCAAAGGCAACTTAGGGAGAGAGGGTTTGTCTCATAACTCTCAGGTCTCACTGCCTCACTAAGTGAAGCCGGGACAGGAACTCAGGACAGGAATATGGAGGCAGAAACTGAAGCAGAGGCCCTGCGTGGAGTAGTGCTGCTTACTGACTTGCTCTCTATGGCATGGTTCAGCCTGTTATCTTATACCATTCAGGACCACCTTCCCAGGGATGGCACTGCCCACATTGGGCTGCACCCTCTCACATCTATCATTATTCAAGAAAATGACCTATAGATTTACTTATAGGATAAGATACCAAGCTTGTAGGGCATTTTCTTAACTTACATTCCCTCTCCTCAGATGACTCTAGCTTGTGTCTACTTGACATACAACTATCCAGCACTGGGCATGCTGCTGCTCCTGGTGGTGTATGAGCACACATGCCACCTGTCTCCTTACATGTATGCTGGAGCTTCAGGAGATCATATTTTGGCTGGAGAGGTACCATAGAGGTATGGACTCCCTGTGGCTGGAGTGGCACCACAGAATCCACTTGCTTCTTATAAGCTACTTATAAGGATCACTGTCTTGAAATCAATTATTTAATATATTTGGTCCATTATCTTTTTTGGTCCAGACAAGAGGGTAGCTCCTAATCTTTCTACTTGGTTAGAAGCAAGAATCCACCTACATCAGGTAGATGATTCTAGAGAATATTTCATAGAGCAGGCATGTACTAATGGCTGTGAAATGCTTAATCTAGAGACCGTTGGAGAGTGCGTGCTCCATGGGCTGGTCAGATGGCTCAGCAGTTAAAAGCACTGGCTGTTCTTCCAGAGGTCCTGAGTTTAACTCCCAGCAACCACATGGTGGCTCACAACCATTTGTAATGAGATCTGATGCCCTCTTCTGTCATGCAGGAATACGTGCATATTGAATATTCATTTATATAAATAAATCTAAAAAAAAATGCATGCTCTACTAACATGAGGTGTTAGGACTCAGGCCACACACTTCATTTCTACCACATGATTACTGTTAGCAATCATCTTAGAGGGGGAATGTGTTAGCCAACATGAGCTAACAGTTGGCCGGGCCTCCAAGTGTGAGTATTCTCAGGCAGCGTTTCTTCTCTCTGTATTCTGGGACCACCACACTGAAGCAGTGGATAGTGTCTCAGACCAATTAGCCACACTGGCCTAAAACAATCTCCTCCAAGCCAACTGAGAACGGACTGGGGAATCACTGGCCCATGTAGTTGTGGCCCCGTGTGCTTTGGGGGATGTTTTTCTCTGAAACATATGGAACAATGTTGAGAATTCAGCATCTCTGTTCACTACTTTCTTGTATATAAGTTTTTTCCCCCTTCCTTTCTAATTGGCTCAGGGATTTTTAGAGGTGAGAGGTAAGTTATAGGGAAGGGAACCAGTTTCTGGAATTCTTAAACCTTAATTCTATCAGCTAAAAATGGTGACAATAGCTTTCACCTTTACAGTATTCTTATGAAAGTGTCTTTGAGGAGTGTTGACTTCCTTGAATACTATTCAAAATGGCATGTATTTCATAAAGCTTCCCCAATGAATGCTTTCTTCATGGAGTTTTTAGGTTGTGGCCTGTATCATTATTTCCATCTTACAGACACATTGAAGGACTGATGAAGACAAAATCAGATCCACAGTGACTGACAAACATTCAGCATCATTTTTTTTTAACTCTTTCATTGGGGATTTACTGAGACCCTCCTGTGATCTAGGTGTAGGGAATACAGGTCTCACAAAAACACAATGCACAGACAGACAAATTTATAAGTACAGTAAAAAAATATCACGAGAATATCAATAAAACTTTATATGAAAGGGGCTAATTTCACATGCTTCTGAGAGAGAATATTGGCATTAAACACTTTTCTTAGACTAAATGGTGAACAGTGTCTACCTGAAGTAAATGGCAGGAACATGCGTTGTAGGCAGAGGGAATAGCGTGGATCCAGGCCAGGATGCATAAGAAGGGAATGCAAAATACGGGTAGCTGGAGAAAGTGGCTAACGGTAGGAGGTCCTTGGTGCCAAGGAAGAGTTGGAATTCATAGGTCACAGGGAGTCATTGACTTTAAGCTCGAAACTACCCACGTCAAGTTGTAGTGTTCTGTAAAGCAAAACAAACACACCCGTATGGGCACAACTCAAAGAGCGTGCTTTTGGGTGTGAGGGAGCTAGGAGTTTGGTGCAGGTGGCAGCATTCGCAGGTGGATTTGTTCCAGATGGAAGTTGCTGAGGAGCAAGCATCCCTTCCCAGTGTGAAGGGGAGACACTCAAGCTTGGATCTATGTCATCAAGTTCCTGACTGAGGGAAGGATGAATATGTAGGTCCCCCTCTTCCCCTCGAATGAATTAGAAATGCCCATGTGTGCAAGGTCATTCAATCTTCCTGTCACCCAACCTAGGCCTCAGCACTCCTTATCTCTAAAAGTCCCTTAACCTCTTGACCTGCTTGGTCCCTGAACCAACTGTCACCAAACATGAACCATTCCTGTCCCATAATCTGCTGGTGTAGGATCCGCTGGCTTTCATAGTCCCCCCCCACACACCTGTTCTCCCTCTGGCCCAGGCTCTGGAGTGCTATAATGGTTAATAACTGACTTAAGTGCCACCACTGTTTGTAGCCATCTTTTATACTTCCCTGAGGGTTACCCCCTTCTCTCTAAAGGGATCCTCTATCTCCTGCTTTCTCCAGACATCCCCCAAATAGGCCTTCTTGCTCCTGGATTTTAAGTCATCTCAAGGTACTGGGCTATAAATTCCACTGGGTTGGTTTTCTAGAAACTGACAGCAATGTTTTCTTATTGACTTAGTGTACAATACAGCAGGAATGGTGTAATCCAGAGATACCAGAAGGTGAGACAAACTGACTTGGCAGCCATGGGCATTTGTGAGGTTATAGCTTCAGGGCTAGCTTGATCAGGAGACTTCAGGTCTGTCTCTGTTCTCTCTTATCTTGGTTGCTCAGTGTTATTATGCAGAACTCAACTCGCCGAGCAATTCTCCCCTCCTTTCCTCTAGTCCATGGAAACTGCCATTCTTGCAGATGTGACTACTCCAAGGGCCTCTAATAAGTGTCATCATACAGCGTTTGTCCTTCTGCAGCAGGCTTGTGTTACTCAGCACACTGTCCTCAGGGTCATCATAATGGAGCACAAGCCAGCAAGTCTTTCCTTTGTCATTCTGAATACTATTCCACCGCACACACACTGCCTGCGTTTATCCATTCACCTGCTGGAGAACACTTCCATATGTCTTGATGCTGCTATATACCTGGCCATGCCACTTTCATGTTAACCTTTTCAGGAGACAACATGTGATTCCCACAGTGGCTACCCTGCAGTGTTCCTACCCCTTGTGGGCTCTGTCCTGAAGCTTCTATTCTTCCACAAGCGTCTCAGGCTTCCCCTCTCTACACTGTGACCTCCGAGGGAGAGTGGACATTCTTCTAAGCACTCCCAGCAGTGGTGAGCACATGACTACCGCTTGGCCAGTGACTGTGGCAGAGGTCGAGAGGATGGTGGAAGCTTACCCAGGCCGCTTTGGTAATGTCTATGGGTTTGGTCAACGTCACTATTAAGTACAATTGCTGTATAAAACAGGGACTGTCTGCAGGGCTCAGAGGGTCACAACTGCTGGTGGTTAGGAACCTGCAGTCAGAGTGTTTAAACAAGTATTATCAAGCTATATCAGAGATGGAATAAACTGCCTGCATTTAAAGCACAGTCTGTTTAGTTTTGATGGACAGGAAGGAATACCAGGGAAGCCATTTGACTGGCCATCAGTTGAAAGTATGACTCAGTGTTTCTTCAAGTATGCTTGTAATTATCCTCTGCACATCTGTATCATCTTAGGATGTACTACATGATGTTGCCCATTGTCTGCACACTCACTTTCTTATAATCCTCTTCAAGGAGAACATCCCGTTGTTTTACACATTAGGAAGCGGTGTTAGAGGATGCTGCCCCAGGCAGAAGAAACCATCCTGTGAAAGTGGCTCTGGACTCGCAGCCAGGGAGTTCTTCATCCATTAGTGCTGCAGGAAGACCGTTTCATTCCCCGGTTGGGTCCACATCCAGAACTTTTTCCCAGTTAAGGCAGTTCTCTTGCCTGACACTGACCAGGCCACCATCCCGGCCAGGACATCTAGCTGCCTGGCAGGTCATCACTCACATGTACACTGAGTAATAAGGCTGGAGTGTGTCCAGGCCCGGGATGGAGGGAGCCTGTGACCAGCATCCATACCTCTGCCGCCAGCCTTGGACTTCAGGATCCAGAGGAGAAATGCACTTACCACTGGGTCTCTATGGCCAGGGTCATCCTCCTGGATGCTCTGGATACAGAGAGGACCCTGTGCCTGGAGTCATAGAAAGGAAGACTGTTATAGTAACATAAGCTCAGTGGAAAAAGTTCCAACCTTAGTGAGTAGCATCAGTGATCTCAGAGGTATAAACAGACGCCTGCTCCATACCTCCATGTTCCCCCCTTCCCTCCCCCCCTGCAAGGCTCCCCATACTCTTTGCTCCCCTTACCCCCTGCCCCAGATTTGGTTTAATTGGTCTGGATGGGACCCAGGCACCTGGACTCTAGGTACTTCTGGCTTCCTGGGAGGACTCCTGGCACAAGAGCTCTGGGCCTTATAAGAGCTCTGGGCCTTAATTATCTAAGTGAAATGATGTTTTTACTTACATATAAGTGGAGAGAGCACTTCCCTGAATTCAGAAGTCTCTGTCTTTCCTGCTGAGTTTGTCTCCTGGCTCATCCCCGTCTTGGAGCAGTTCATTCAGAATTGTTCGGACAAGAGCCATCTTGTTTTAACACATGGCTTTCTCGTATTAACTGTACAACAAAGGCGCCGTTTTCCAGATGTCGAGACTTTTCTTCACAGTTCTTCATCTGTCATGAAAGAAGACATCTTGGCCAGATGCCTCTAGCCGCTGAGAAGGATTTGTCCTGCAGCCCTGGTGAGGCTGCTTGCCCTGGACTGAAGCCTTTTTTGGGAAAGCCCAGGCTGGATGCCATGGGCATCTTTCTGAGGTTGTGTGGATGATTCAGATCCTGTTGACAAAGACAGCATGGGTGCCAGGTTTCAGGTCTATGTACAGATGGAACATGAAAGGCCTAGCTCCTTCACATGCAGATTTGCCCCTCAGTCCCCTTTACTGTGTCAACACTGGCTCTTCAGGAAATGTCAAGGCCTTAATTTAGGCATTACAGCCACTCTCCCGGCCCTACAACCCAAATATGGATAAAGAGCAGGTCTGACTGAGTTCCCTGCCCCAGTTAATGACACCAAGGATCTGGTACCAGGTTGGTGCTTATGGTGGTTTGAATAGGTGTGGCCCCCCTAGATGACATGTTTAAATGCTTGGCCCATAGGGAGTGACACTAGTAGGAGGTATAGCCTTGTTGGAGGAAGTTGTTACTATGGAGGCATGCTCTGAGGTCGCCTATACTCAAGCTACACGCAGTCACAGCCTCCTTCTACCTGCCTGGATCAAGATGTAGAACTCTTAGCTCCTCCAGCACCGTGTCTGCCTGCCTGCTGCCATGCTTCCTGCCATGATGANAATGGTCTGAACCTCTGAAACTATGAGCCAGCTCGAATTAAATATTTTCCTTTAATTAGAGTTGCCGTGGTCACGGTATCTCTTCACAGCAATGAAACCCTAACTAAGACAGTCTCTGCCTGTCGCCTTATTCATCCAGTGGTGGGCCCCACAGCCATCCCATAGTGGGGCAGATAACCCCTTTCTCCACGTCTGGTTAGGTAGATCTGCTCAGCCTCAGTGTCCTTGGCAAGGAGGTAAGCTTTTCTTCCTTTTTCCTTTTCCTTCCATCTTTCATTTCCTCCTCCCTCCTCCTCTCCCTCCTCCCTCCTCCTTGTTTTCTGAGACAGATCTCATTATGTAGTCCAGGCTGGCCTCAGACCTGTGGTGCTCCTCTGTTTACATCCCCAGTGCCAGGATCACAAGTGTGCCCCACCACGCCTGGCAAGGCGTGTGCCATCACATCTCATTGTTCCCTTTGAGAATGAGATGCTTTGGCCTGGAGATGACCTGGCTCCTTCAGGACCCTCCTCAGCATCTCCTACTGTTTGAGTAAGAATATCATTCCAGTAGACAGAGTCTGACAGGGGCCAGGGAAGGCTTTGTCTTCTGTGTTACTTTTTCTTTATTCCTGGACTTCCTGAACGTGGGCTACAAATAGCGACAGGCATTACATAAGCCAGGGTGAAGGTGGTGTGCCTATCACAGCAGTCTGGGCCTGATCATCCCGACTCAGGTCTCAGAGGGTGACTCACTGTCTGCAGGGGACCCAGGAGACCCTGACCTCCAAGCTGCTGGTGCAGTGACCTTAGCTTTATATGGCTCAGGGCAGGCCAGCCTTTCTTGACCAGTGTTTCCCTAGGCCACAGAGAAAGAGGCTCCATCCCGTTTCCCACCCTCCAACAGCAGGGGCTTTGGCTTTCTTGGCTGTTTCAGGCTGTTCTTGTTTCAGCTGGAGGGGCTTGGCCTGTTTGATCTTCATCTGGTCTCCTGCTGGAGAGACCCAAACAACCCAAGTCAAAACTATCAACAGGAAAAGTGTCTTAGGTCAAGAATGCAGCCAGAATAGCTCCAAGGCTGTCATTCTGACTCAAACCTACTTTACCTGAGTGGGACAATGAGTGTGAGGCTGTCCCCAGATACTCTGTCCTCTTCTGCTTCCTCTGCATGACCACGGGACCTTGAGGGCCAAAAGGCATCCAGGCTGATGGTGACAGCTGACTGGCATCCAAGTACTGAGACCTAGGGATTCCAGCTGCAATTCCACCATGCCACCTGTTAACTCTGCAGTGAAAAGACATTTGATCAAACAAATTGCCATGTTTTGTGAACATTATTGGGAATTTTAAGAGAAAAAAATTCTTTCTGGTATTTAAAACTACTTTTATGTATATTAATGTTTTGCATATCTATCTATCTATCTATCTATCTATCTATCTATCTATCTATCTATCTATCTATCTATCTATCTATCTGGCTAAGCCATCTCACTAGTCATCCATCTATCTATCTATCTATCTATCTATCTATCTATCTATCTATCTATCTATCTGCCTGAGTGCTGTGAACATGGCTAGTGCCCATGAAGGCCAGGCTAGGACATCAGATCACCTGGGACTGGAGTTACAGATGGTTGTGTGTTGCCATGTGGGAATTGAACCCGAGTTCCCTGGAAGAGCAGTCAGTGCTCTTAACTGTTGCGCCATCCCTCCAGGTCCTAGTTTCTGGCCTTTACATGTATTTGAATATTAGGTTCGGGATATAGCTCAGTGGTAGAGCACTTACTGTGCACGAGGCCCTGGATGGAATCCCCCTGGAGACGGCCACAGGACATGGAACATTTTCTTTCTGTGGTTTGTCTGTCACTCTGCTCTCTGTGCTGAGGTTCTCTTCTTGCTCCCCCCCCCAACTCCCCGGGCTGAGAGAGGCCCTCCCTCTGTGCTGAGAGAGATCTCCCCACCTCTCTGTGCTGAGGGACTTCTCCCATTCTAGGAGAGGTTATTTTTCTCTGTGCTGAGAGATGCTTTCTCCACCCCCGGCTTTCTGTGCTGAGAGAGGTGTCCCCCCCAGCCCCATCCCGGTCCCCGGCTTTCTGTGTTGAGGGAGGTGTCCTCCCCCAACCCCATCTCCGTCCTCGGCTTTCTGTGTTGAGGGAGGTGTCCTCCCCAGCCCCGTCCCCGTCCCCGTCCCCGGCTTTCTGTGTTGAGGGAGGTGTTCTCCCCCGACTCTCTGTGCTGAGAGAGGTGTCCCCCCCAGCCCCATCCCCGTCCCCGGCTTTCTGTGTTGAGGGAGGTGTCCTCCCCCGACTCTC
>NC_034591.1:133312896-133320819 GCF_900095145.1 Mus pahari | reverse complement strand
GTTGAGGGAGGTGTCCTCCCCCGACTCTGTGCTGAGAGAGGTGTCCCCCCCAGCCCCATCCCCGTCCCCGGCTTTCTGTGTTGAGGGAGGTGTCCCCCCCAGCCCCATCCCCGTCCCCGGCTTTCTGTGTTGAGGGAGGTGTCCCCCCCCAGCCCCATCCCCGTCCCCGGCTTTCTGTGTTGAGGGAGGTGTCCTCCCCCGACTCTGTGCTGAGAGAGGTGTCCCTCTTTTTGCTCCCTCCTGACTGTCCCTCCCCTCTTTGATAAGGATTTGATTGTGGCACAGTTTCTCATGACTTCTTTACTTTGCCTGACAACGGAGACTGAAGAGCGGTACATAATACAGATTATTTTCCCCTTTCTACCCCCAGTCTCAAAGGTGCTTTCCTTCAAATATGACAAAACTGTACAGGTCCTTCATTCAACTGTTTTATGATTTACTCCTTGGCCACTGACCAAACTAGTTCAGAGTGGCTGCTGGCTTCCAGCTCCCTCAGGGTGTGAAATAGCAATGGCTCTTGCTTTTTAGTCTGTATCACCAGTGATCTGGCTGCCTCTGCCTCCTGAGTGCTGGGACTAAAGGCATGTGCCACTGTCCCTGGGATGGGGAGGACTTCCTTTCACAGGTGAGGTTTTGAAGATCTGTAGCTGCAGGTGCTCTTCCAAAGAGCATCACCCTGTATTAGAGAGAGCTGATATAAAGCAGTGATAGGGATATGAAAATGGTCATTAATGGTCAACATGCATGTGTTTAATTTCCACACTGTACCCTTTTATCCTGTTAGAAGAAGTGTATCACTGTGGGTGTGGGCCTAGAGGTTTCAAAAGCTCATGCCAGGCTCAATGTCTCTCTCTGCCCATCTGCCTGTGGATTAGGATGTAAAGTTCTCAGATACTGCTCCAGCACCATGCATGCCAGCATGTTCATTGCCATGATGATGATGACTAAACAAACCTCTGAACTGTAAGCCAGCCCCAGTAAATTCTTTCCTTAATAAGAGTTGCATTAGTAATGGTGCCTCTTCACAGGAATAGAACTCACTAGACAGTGACCCGCCATTCAGGAGGCTGAGGCAAATGGATCTCTGTGAGTTTGAGGTAAGCGTGGTCTATAGAATGAGTTCCAGGATAGCCAGGTCTACTTAGAGAGAGCCTGTCTCAATAAAGCAATTCTCCTCAAAAGAACAAACAGGCCCCCTACAACAATATGATAAAAGAAAAAGGCTATTGGTGGTGTTATTGTTCAGTTCGTGTTTAGGCAGCTGAGCTGGTTAAGTTTCATATCGCCTTCCTCTCATTAACACTCCATATACATATTTGATTCCATGTTTCCCCCTCTGAGACCAACATATCTGTGTTTGGAAAGTTCTTTTGATCTATAAACACTGCTTGGCAAATACATTTCCAGGAGTATAAATATCAATGTTATATTCTCATAAATCACAGCTATAGATCCTTTTTCTTGGCCTTGCTTTTTGGTGAGAATTCTACTTTGACATCAGAATTTGCCTCATTTGATTTTTTAAATCATCTTAATCAGTCTCCCTATTTGGATATTTTCGCTTAGTTTTGTCTTTTATACAACAGAGTGGATGTTTTTGTTGTTGTTGGTACATTCTTTCCTTATCATCTTCAAGTGATATCCTTGTACTGTCAGTTAATAACAAGAAGCAACCAGTAGCCGTCTATTTATCCTGTCTCTTTCTCTTCATTCAGTAAAGCATCTGTTGAATTATTTTACTTTCTTTTAACATTGAACAGTTGGCAAACAGAGGTTGAGACTTGTGGGTACTCGCCCATCTGAAACTGACTCACCATAGTCTCTCATCTGTGTTTTATGCTTTCTTATGTTACTGCTGGCCGAAATGCAGGGATGCGTGCATCTGAGGAAAGGCGCTGCCACGGAGCCACATCCTCAAGGTCTTGTCCTTTCCCCCCCTTTAAAAAGTAATTAGTTAATTCGTGTTATGTGTGTCTGTGCATGCTCATGCTCACAAGTACCCTGGTGGATGTGTGGAGACCCGAAAGGGACTTTAGGGGGTGAGTTTTCACAGTGTGGGTGGCTCAGGGATTGATCTCAGGAGAGTCACGTTTGGCAGCAAGCACCGTTACGTGTGGAACCGTTTCTCTGGTCCCCTGTTCTACCATTTTATCCAGTGTATTTTCTGTGCACTTTGGTAGAAAGTGCACACACACCCGTGGATCATTTTCTAGCCCCTCTCTTGTGTTACGTTGCTCTTTGTGGGTGTTTATGCCAGTTTAATAACATCTTGATTATTTATTGTAAGTTGTGAATTGGGTCCATTTATTTTGGCTGCTCTATCTTTGCATTTTCCTACATAAAGATTGTTTTCAGCCTATATATTAAACAGTTGGTTTTGTTTTGTTTAAGGTCTTTGGCTTCCTTCCTGCCTTTGGGCATCTTAAGTCACTCAACAGAGTGTTGCTGTCTAAACTCCTGACACCCGATCTTTTCCCTTTAAATGACCTGGTGTTTTCACTTAAATAATAACTAAAAACTAAGATTGTATCGGTTTCCATTTTCATCTACTGTTCTCTGATTGGCTGCAGACACTTTCTACTTGGTACTGTTTCGTTAGTTGTTGATGCTGTAGGTGTCTCATGCAGGCTGTGTTGTGCAGGTGCCTTGTTCTTGTGTATTTATAATTTGGGGTTCATGAAAGCACGCCATTGTCTGACTGCTTTGGTAGATACTGCCTATGGGATTTTGGTTTTCCTACTCTGGGTACTCTGTCTATAAGAGAGGAACCCCAGGAAGGATTCACACCTATGCACAGGTCACTATAGCTGTATTCCCAGAATTCTTCTAGTAGGCTTGCCCGATTCAGATTTGTTGTTTTCTTTCTTTCTATTCTTTGTTTAGCAGCTCGTGGGGCATCCCTCTGATGTGTCTAATGAGAGGCCTATGTTGCAAATACAGCCAAGACAGCGCACGTACACTGCCCGCCCTGCCCTGGGGTGTGGGGATTAGCTATCACCTCATTTGCTGAGGGTGTTTACCTTTTTCACTCCCTTGTTCATTGGTTTAATTGAAAGAGGCTGGGAGATCTAAATGTAATTCAGCTGATGTATTCTGTCACACCACTGAAAGCTCCTGGCTTAAAAATTTTTGCAAGGCTTATCCCATAAATAGCATTATGTTGCTATGGGATTTCATTTTGAAACATATCCATGTTTATATATCAAGCATACACACATATACAGTTTTACAATTTCTGTATAACATTTCCCCTTTTATCAATATGTTTCTTAATTTGCCTATTTTGTTGAGGTTTTGCTATGGGGATTTTTTTTTCGCTATAACAAAAAGAATACAGTAAAAAATCTGGAGTATTTTAGTTGGTGTTAATGTATAAATATATACATTTATAAAGCTGTAAATGGAATTTTATATACAAATATCAGGTTCTGTTTTTTTCCTTTGGATCATAAGTACCTTCCATTATTTATCTATTTTTAAAGTTTGGAGTTAGAGATATATAGATGGCTTGGTAGCCAAGGGCAGTGGCTGCTCTTGCAGAGAGTCAGGGTTCAATCCTCAGTGTCTACATAGTGCTGGAACTCCAGTTCCTGGGAATCCAGTGTTATCTCCTGACCCTTGGGTACCAGGCTCTCCTGTGGGACACAGATATACATGCAGGGAAAACACTCATACACATACAATAAATCAATCTAAAAAATTTAAAAGTTTTTGTTTGCCATACCTTCTTGTCTTTACAAACTCCTTAAGTGTATTAACTTTCCCTTTAGTGACTCAATATTTCAGTTGCATAGGAAACAAATACACACACACACACACACACACACACACATACACACTTTTGTTGAGGGAGTAGGAGCCTCATGTCTTTTCTTAGGTTTATTTTATTTAATTACACATATGTGTGTCTCTGTGTTATATTTGCAGAGTTCAGGAACCTGAGTGCAGGTTCCTGCTGTGAACATCCTGGCATGGGTCCTGGGAACTGAACTTGGGTTCTCTGCAAGAGCAGTACATGCTCCCTTCAGCCTGATCTTAGTTCTTTGTACGTCAGACAGGGAGCCATGACTGCTCCAAACTAGGGTAAGTGACATTTCCATCTCACTCCAGTCCCTGACTGTTTGCTCGTTCTTTCGAGAGCGCTTTCTTAAGCACCTGTTGAGTGGCAGTCATGGTAGTAAGTAGAGATGCATTGAGCAGGCCACTGTGCACAGGTGTGTCCTTTCCCATGCAGCTGGGGTGCTCATAGCTAAGTGGTCAGTTCCACTCCTCTCTCATGGCTAGGTCATTTCATAGTGTTTGCAATACATGTGTGTTTACTCTTTTCATCTTCACAGTACTCCTGTATGGTTGGCAGCATTTTCCAAGACCCCATTTCCAGATGCGGACAAGGGCACATAATGTTTAAGTGGGGGTCTATCCTAGGCAGTCTGCCTCCAAAGACCAATTTTCTCCTCTGTCTCAGAGGTAGCCCCTGCCCTCAGGAGCTCACAGATGGTAGTTTCATATGCAAATAAATCAACTATGCAATGTAGTAAGGAAAGGGGCTAACTTACTTCTGCCGGTAAGGTTCAGTTTGTCAGGGACAACATCTTGTTTTGAAGGAAATGGAGCTCTGGTAATCGCTGCAACCCTTGGAGAAAATCACATGCACTGTGGACACTGGTGGAGCAGGTTGATAACATGAGACTATGTGGGCAGGGTGGTCCAGGGTCAAGGGGTTGCTTCTATACATGAGTTCAGTCTGGGTCAGAAGTTCAGTCTCCACACCCTCAAGTCTTATGGCCCTTGGGCAACCACTTAGCTCCCCGTACGTGGTCCTTGCTTAACAATCTCACACATTGGTGTCCGGCTCAAAGGGAATAATTAGTGTAGAAATTTGGAGAGCTAGGCAACTGTGAAAGCTGTTCCTGTCTCTGAGAAAGAACAATGGTGTCCAGTGTGTCTGATGTGGGCAAAACGGAAACACAACTGTGCTGCCTTACTCTACTGATTGCCTAATAAAATTGAATTTAATGTCTAGGTTCAAACCCTGAGCTCCTAGGAAGAGTGTCAGGTGCCAAATGCCAGGTTTTGTTGCAAATTCTAAGCTGTGCAATGTTGACTGACAGGCTGAGCCCTGACAGGGGACTGATGGCGTGACTCTCCACACCACTCTACCGTGGTGGTCTTTTTTCCACTTCAAGTATAAAATATACAACCCTGTACTACAGTTAGAACAAGTTTGTTGCTGATACAGCCAGTAAACTGGCCCCAGCCACCACAGATAGTTAGTGAACTCCATGAACAGAAGCAGTCATTTCCCTAAAGTCATTCTCAGAAGCTGCGATTGGGGTTTGCTGAGGAAGAAGTCGGCAGAATAACTGCCTTGTTGAGAGGGCTGTGCCAATCTAAATTCCCAAGAACTCTCACATCCCACCTCGCTCTAGCAGCATTTTCACCAATAACAGCCTGAGAGAGATTTGAGAATATGCAATCAGTGGTAATGGAGATAAAAATATTACTGTTACAAATTGGACTTCGTTGGTTATCAAAAATTCCTTTGCCCAGGATTGGCTCTGCTACTAGTCCTTCCCGGCTTCCTTTTTTGTGTACCAGCCTTTGCTCCAGGAGGTGACTGTGCTAGGAGCTCCCACCTGAGATCCTTGAATCTGAGATAAAACACACACACACACACACACCCGCACCACACAGAGTTAATTCCTTTGCAATTTGCCTTCTCAGCACAATTGGGTGTTATTATCTCCAGCTAGGAAAAGCATGCCCTTACCAATTTATTATCTCTGTTTCTACACCTGTCATAAATTTCAGTGGCTAGCCCCACCTTAGCCCCTGCCAAACATCCTTGGCCACCTGCCTGTAGTGGAGACCTCACACGATTACTGCATTCTTCTTCCTCCAAAGGATGGCAGAAAGGCTCCTCCTCTCTTCTTCCTTGTCTCTCCCTTCCCTCCTGGGACTGGGAAGTCCTGCCTGTACCTTCTACAAAGCAATTGGCCCTCCAACCTTCTTTACACAAATCAAGAACCAACTGGGGAACAGGATTTTAACACCAGGACTTCTCTCCCCACCAGGAAGGCTAGTTCCCTAGGTAGGTGTATTTTCTCCTCCTCTTCTTGGCTGCCTCTGTCCTTTGACATCAGGCTTCCCTCAGCCCTTCTGTACCAGGGACATGATCCTTGCATTGACCGGCTACTACTTGAGGGAACTGGGTCCAAGGAACTCATCCCCAAGGATGGGCACCTCTCTGCAAGTGCATCTGATAGCTCCTGGGGACTCTCAGTTCCATCTAAGGGAGCTTAGCCGCTCTCTTCAGAGCACTGCATTACCTGTCTCCCAGAGCCATCTGATTGATAAACTGTCCAAGTCCAGGCTCTGATAAATTGGCAAGAGACATGAATTTTAGAAAACATTTTTTTTTTTTTTTTTTATCAAATTAAAAAAAAAAAATCAAGCCCTCTTCCCTTCCAGCTCCGTGGAAGCATATACCTTTGGTAAAGGTGATGATGGCGCCTGTGCCTGCTGGACCTCAGAGGGAGCTGATTGTGTTGCTCCTGCCAGAAGCAACTTAGAAGTCCCATTGGTTGCATGGTTTTGGTCAGATGAAATGTCTTCTGGCTAGCATGTGTTCTATTTGTTGGCCGTTCCACTCCATTGCAACCCACTTTCAGCCCAGATTTTCTGTGTCAGGAGGGATGGATAGTTGAAAAGGCCTGTCACTCCCCAGCCAAAGCTCACAGGGTGGGGATGGAGGGGGCCGTGGGCTTGGATTTGATGCAGTTTATAAGTAAATGTTCTCATTGCAGCACTGTCAGACCACTTGCCCTCTGAGGTGAATTCTCTGTGGGAAGGGGTGTCAACGAAACCCAGAGTTTTCACCTTAACTTTGTGGACCTTGAATCTGGACATCCCACGTCTCCCCCACTGCCTCATGGGTCCAGGGAGAGCCTAGCAACTACATCACATCAGGCTTTGAATATGCAAATTCTGCCTCTGTTTCTATTAGATGAAAATCCACCAGAGCCTGTGTACACTCTGAAGACAAAAGGCCTCTCTTCCACACTAAACAGCATGCAGGTTCTTTATATTGTGAAGTGTGAGGAATTCACCCTCAGCTGGGGTCCAGAGGGCTTCCTGGCTGTCAGGCATCTCCATCACAGGACTGAAGCACACTGCAGATTCACACCTTCGACAATCTCAACCAGATGGGGAAAGGCCTTTCAGGGGGATTTAGCTTCTAGCCTTTCTGCTGTAGCAATACTGTGAAATGCATGCTTTGGGAGCTATTTTAAGACATAGGGAAATGTTCATAGTGCAACACTAAGTTTAAAGAGAGCGCAGAGTCCCAAGCTGCTTATTCCGGGGATCTCAGTTTTGTGGTGTAGATACATCTGGAATGTTGATGATGGCAGGTTTGTGGTGATTCTTTGTCGTCACCTTTCAAATGTCTGCAATGAGTATAATAATATGATTACTGTGTGTGGTCACATGTAGTCAGTGTCAATGTGTGTGTGAGGGTGCACATGCATGGGTGCATGTGGATATTGATGTGTGCATGTATGTGTGTGCATGTGTGTGTGTGTGTGTGTGTGAGAGAGAGAGAGAGAGAGAGAGAGAGAGAGAGAGAGAAAGAGAGAGGAAATAGTCACAGAGACAGACACAGAGACATAAAGAGATAGAGAGACAGAGAGACACACACAAACACAGAGACACAGGAAGAGAGAGAGCCAGAGCCGGAGCCGGAGCCGGAGCCAGAGGAGTCCATGTGGAGGTGAAAGCATGGCAGCAGGCAGCCAGAACAGGAAGCTGGCTCCTTCACACCCAAGGCTAGGCAAACAAAATAGACATGGCAGGAGGCTACAGACTTCCAAAGCCCTCGTGACATACTTCCTCTGTTAAGTATCTGTATTCCATAACCTCCAC
>NC_034591.1:133307540-133312885 GCF_900095145.1 Mus pahari | reverse complement strand
GACACCCCTCCTCGGTCGGGGAGGCAAGGTGTTGGGTGCTGGATCAGCCTGCGGACAGCCACCAGGCGAACACCCCTCCTGGGCAGGAAAGGCCAGGACCACTTCTTTCAACTGTGTACATGTCACCATAGACCTGCGGCCCTGCCTCCATTGCCTTCTCTTCGTCCTTCACCCTGGTTTACTTCACCCTTGTGTCCTTTATTCCTTCCTCTTAATCTTCCTTACTCCTTTATACGTTTACTCTTTCCTGACAGTTTGTTTCCTATCATGCCCTAGATCAGTACTAGACACAATAATAAAATATTGTTCTGAGCTCAAGGATCTTAAGTGAGGCTGAAAGCCATAGCCATGACTAAGTGATGGTCTGTTAGAAACCAGGAGGACAGCTGGGTGTGCACTTATGGCAGTTTGGTTTTGACTGGGAGATGGATCTCAGGCTGCCTGGCCAGGCTGTCTTGCTCTGTGGGTGATGCTACACATCAGATTCTCATTTTCAGCACTCCGGGGGTAGAGTTGTGTTTTTTACTTTCTGAGACTGAGTATTGCCAGGTAGCCCACTTATTTTGCCCGGAACTCATAATCTGGCTGTCTTTGCTTTCATAATGCTGGGACCGATAATCTGTATCACCAGGCATAGTTGGAAGGAAGACACAGACTGTAGGACAGGCAAGCCAATAAAGACTGTAGTTGTCTCAATCAATTTCCTCCATCTCTATCTCTCGCCATCTCTGTCTGTATCTGTCTCTGTTTTTATATTTTTGTTATTCAGTCAGTCACTCAGTCTGTCTATCTTTCTCTCTTTTTGTTCCTGTTTTGAAGTCTCTTTCTTTCTGAGTTTCTGTCTTTCTCTCTTTGTTCTCTCTCTGTCTCTGACTCTCTCTTTTACATACACACAGAGAGAAGTGGGAAGAGAGGGGGGAAGGGAGAGATAAGGAGGAGGAGGAAGGGGGCTTTTACTACAACATATTTAACTCAGAATACTTACAATTTACCAAATCCCTTCCCATTGTTTCCTTCTGCCTTTCAATGCATCCCCCAGAGCCTCCCACACTCAGACATGAGGGAAATCTTACCAGGAGAGCTGCTCTGTGGCTACTCATTCACCTCTGTCCTAGGAGCTCTGGTCTGTGCTCAACTAGATGGACACTGGGAAGACTTTGTCTTCACCTCCCACTGGAGAGCCTTGTGCCAGAGCAGACAAGGTAGTGACTGAGAGCCAGGCTCTGAGGCTGGAACATCCAAACTCCAACTTTTCCCATGGCAAGCTTATAACTTGAAACAAATCTCTCTGGCTCTTAGGTTTCTACATATGGGTAAACTACTTCCTTCACTGAATTGATGTTCTGATACCCTAAAGCTGGTGGAACAATGGCTGGAATATACAAATTACCCAAAATAAATATTATAAATATTAGTTGTTTTATTATTACAAAGGTTGGGAACCACACATGCTGTCATACTTTCATAGGTTGTTCTTACTTGTCTGGGAATTCAGTTACTAGGAGAGGAAGGCAGACCCCTCTAGGATTCTTTAGATTTTTATTTGTCTAATGAACAAGAACTACAGGATTTATCCTACCTGAGTTGGGTCTGGGAGGTGGCAGCACAGCAGGCAAGGTTTCCTGGCCAAGCTGAGTCCTGCTGTGCGGGCATCACTGGGCAGGTGTTGGTCCCCACTCCATAGTGAGATGCTAGGTGTGTGCCTTGCAGTTTGAGAGAAGCAGAGGTGTCCAGGTTATAACGAGCTTTTGCATAGGGACTTGAGAGTGGAGAGAGGGGGATGGAGGAGACAGCTGTGTGCTGGGACTAAAGTCCTCAGTGAGTGGAGCATTGGAGTTTACTATTGTCATTCTGGTAGGTGAGTGGTGTAGGGAGCCTCAGGGATGACAGGAGCCTGTGTGGCTCTTTACACTGTGGTCTCACAGCTTCTCAGTGCTCATTGAGACAGCCACATCACAGAAGTGTCCTTTACATTAATTAATTTATTATTTATTTATTTCATTTTCTGTTGGGAAGTCTGTTTTCTTATAAGACTCCTCTACGAATAATTTCTTGTACGAATCTTTTGAGTATTTCATTTTTGATACTGTCTGATTTATTGCCTTTTTTCCCCTAGGGAAAGTACTTTATTGTGCCCTTTAAAAAGAATTTTTGCTTACCCCCTAAGGATAAAAGTATTCCCTTGGGTTTGACTCTAAAATCTGGTTGTTTTATAACCATAATTTAAACTAGTGGTAGACCTAGAATTGACTCTTGTGTGAGCAGAGGAAGGAGGACATGATATAGAAAGAACAGCTTTCATGCATGAATACACACACAATCCACCAGCCTCCATTGGAGACACTGCATTATCTTCAGTGCACTGTAGATTGCCTTCCCCTGAAAGCCATTTGACTATGTGCGGGGGGGGGGGGGCTGTGTCTGAATTTTTTCTTTTCTCTTTTTCAACGTTTTGAAAATGGTGTGTGTGTGTGTGTGTGTGTGTGTGTGTGTGTGTGTGCTTGCATGCTGGCACCTTCCCACAGCACATGAAGGAAAAAATTTTCTCCTTCCATCTCATGGCTTCACAAATTGCAATGGGGCCATCGGGCTTGTCCTCAGGCCAACTTTCCTGATGAGCCATGTTCTCATCCCTCANTGATTTATTTTTAGTGTTAGAAATTAGCTATTTATAATGCCTCCTGTAACTCAGGTTAGCTTCAAACGCATTATGTGGCCTAGGCTACACAAGAACTCCTGATTGTCCTTCCTCTACCTCTTCATATGCTGGGATGACAGATGTGTCACCACCATATAGAGCCTGTGTAATCTGAACAGAGATTCAGACTCTAATGAAGAGGCTGCTGCATAAAGAATGTGCAGCCTGGTAGTGGAACCACCTGACAGAGTTTGCATGTAGAGGAAACCATGCGGGGAAGACATGGCCTGGAGTGTGGTCAGGGCTGGACTGAAGACACAGCTGACAAGGAGCTATAGGCAGTGCAGGCTGGAAGTGACTGGAGTACAGTTGCTGTGGGGGAAAGGTGCAGTGCTGGGTGTTGGTCCAGTGAGACCATGGAAGTGAACACTGCCACTCCTGGCATGTCCACTCACTTTCAAGACCAGGGAAGAGGGACTCAAATCCAGGGTAGCAGCTTCACTTGGTGCAGCTCAGGGCCTCTCGTTGACCCCTGTTGATGAAGGCTCAGTTTGCACTAGCTGGTCAGGAATAAAGGATTCCTTGGTGTGAGAAGAGGAAAGTTATACACAGGTCACAGGCTCTACAAGGTTGAAGACCACTTCAGGTCTAGGAATTTTTGAGAGACCTGTTTCTGAATGAGTGAGTGTGAACTAGTCAATGTACACAATAGCGTGGAATGGGTGTATGAGAAAGCACAGGACATATGATGTGTTATATGAGATACTTTAAATAGTCATAATGCTGTCAAGACACAAGTGTCGTGAGCCTCATTTTACAGATGAAGAGAGTGAGGGGTTGTTAAGCCCCTTAGGAAGAGTGCACAGAAAATGAACAGTGTGCTCAGAATAAACACCCCAGCATTCCAGCCTCTGTAGCGTCTGTCTTTCTGGGCTACCATGTATCAGGTGTTACACAGATGGCTGGGAGCCTCTCACAGACCTGTGTTTTGGATGATTACAGGGCAGAACCAAAGTTGGATCTGAGTTCATCCTCTTTGGCTTCTCCAATGACCCCACGACCAAGAGCATGCATTAAGTCTAAAGTCTGAAGTCTGTTGTTGGGTTGTTTTTTTTAATTTTATTTTAGAGGGGATTACAGTTAAGAGATTGAAAAGGGGGGCGGGTCTCTGGCAGCAGTACACTTGGAATGATGCAGAGTGGATGAGCATCATGTGACACGGAAATTACTCTGAACAGGAAAAAGACAAAAATAAATAAATAAATAAATAACCATCCGTGACGCCATGTGGAAGCAAACTCAGAGCTACCATGAACAGCAACGGTCAATATCCAACAC
Organism: Mus pahari; assembly: GCF_900095145.1. NCBI lineage: Eukaryota > Metazoa > Chordata > Mammalia > Rodentia > Muridae > Mus > Mus pahari. Next base: position 133,308,909 of record NC_034591.1, on the reverse strand, counting down.
AGCCTGCCTACCCTGTGCATCCTCCTGGGAATCCAGTAATCCTCAGATCTTACATCTTCCTCAGGCTCCTCCCTATACTGATGCTCTGCCTGCATACTCAGAGCTCGGTCGTCCAAGCTTTGTTCTTCCAGGGGCTGCCACAGACCCCACCAGGTCAGCTGCATTTCTTGGGCCTTCATTGTATCTGCTGATGGCCCAGTCTGTGGCTATTGAGCCTTTAGGCTCCACAATCCCTATGGCTTATTATCCAGTTGGTCCCATCTATCCACCTGGCTCAGCAGTGCTGGTGGCAGGAGGGTATGGTTCAGGTGCCAGATTTGGACCTGGCGCCCCCAATTGCCATTCTTCCTCCACCTCCTGGATGCCCTCCGAATGCTGCCCAGCTTGCAATCATGCAAGGAGCCAAAGTCCTTGTAACTCAGCGCAAGGGAAACTTCTTCATGGGCGTCTCAGATGGTGGTTACTTCATTTGGTGAGGAACCGTGGCCACTCCTGTGCCGGAGAAGACACCACAAACCTTCAGCACTTCTCACAATGTAACTGCTTTAGTCATATTAACCTGAAGTTGCCGTTTAGACAACATGTTTTGGGGGTGTCTTTCTGGTGTCCAAACTTTGACACCAGAAAGGGTAGCAGTCCCTCCCTAAAGCGTTCTGAGGTAGGGAGGTACCTATTCTCCAAGTGAATGTGAAGGACACAGCCTCAAGGCTCTTCCGTAATTCCGCTGGAGTGATAGTGTGCCATGCTGGTCTTTGCTTCCAGTAATAAGACAGCAAATTGGGTTTGGAGGGAACTTTGATCTTCCTAAAAATTAAAGTTGACAAATTATTCTGATTAGTCCTTAACTTCCTTAAGTCTTTGATTTATCTTACTTGTTAAATGGAACACACGAGCTGTCTGCATTTTCCTTCCCATCCTCTGCCCCTCCTGTCTGCCTGTCCCTACTCCTCCACCCCTCCTATCTGAGTCCATGGAATCAGTGGTGCAGCCCTTTGTGTCCCTGCATCTGTCCCACTTGACATTTTTAAACTTGTCTTTCATAAGGATCCTCTGAAGTCGCCAGTGTGTCCCGAGCACAACCTCCATTTCTCCGGGTTTTGTATATCTCCAGGCAAGGTGAAGGGTGGACCCGCCTCATAAACCATCTCTGCATCACCATGAACCCAGACTAGCTGTGGTGCCAGAAACATGAACTTTTTAAAAATTTTTTTCTTATTATTTTCTTTATTTACATTTCAAATGCTATCCCGAAAGTTCCCTATACCGCCCCTCCCCGCCCCTGCTCCCCTACCCACCCACTCCCACTACTTGGCCCAGGCCTTCCCTTGTGCTGGGTCATATAAAGTTTGCAAGACCAAGGGGCCTCTCT
>NC_034591.1:133289165-133306955 GCF_900095145.1 Mus pahari | reverse complement strand
CACAGTTTCTGTATCCATTCCTCTATTGAGGGACATCTGGGTTCTTTCCAGCTTCTGGCTATTATAAATAAAGCTGCTATGAACATAGTGGAGCACAGAAACATGAACTTAAACAACAGTTCTCAGTGCAGACTGTCCTAGAAAAATTTTAAAATGAAAGGCAGGGAGGAAGATGTGTATCAAAAGCTTGGCTTTAAAGCCTAATTAAGGGAGTTTTAGATTAAAAACCAGCTATCACTTCCCGAGCGTGTCCTGCAGCCACTTGGGCTCCCAGGAGTTTCCTGAGGTGGGTTAGTAGAGTCATGTGAATGCCTCACTACGACATGACTTGAGTCCAGTGAGATCTCATTAGGATTAATATTTCAGAAATCCTTATTTTGATTTGTTTTCCAAGATTGGATTTTATTTTATTTTATCTGATACTTTAGTTTATCTACATCTTCTGTTCTGTACATGTGGTGTTTGACTGTACCATTAACTGTTATGGAAGTTCAGCGTTGTATGTCTCTCTACACTGTGGTGCGCATAACGAGGATTTTTTTTTTTATACTAAAACTGTAGAATAAAGACTATTTGGAAGATTTGTATAAAGTGATGAAAATGCATTACAAAAAAAAACAGATTGAGAGAGAAATACAGAGAGACAAAGACACAAAGAGTGACAGAGACACAGAGACAGAGATAAAGAGGAGGCAGTTTTCCTAGGACAGTTTTATAGAGACAGGTTGCAGGTGAAGACAGAATGAGCCAGAGAATGAGAAGGAGCCAGAAGATTAGAACAGATTGCCAGACTTAGTTTGAGACCAAGCAAAGCAATTCAGTGTGAAGCTGAGACAATCAAGTTTGAAGCAGTCACCTTGGAGAGGCCTTTGAGCCAAACAGCTGAGGTGATTTAGCCAGCCAAAGTTCAGAAAGTGCTAGAAAAGTGAGTGTATTTAGCAGCAAGCCCCTGGTATGACAATTTCATCTGAGGAAATAAAACTGACATGAACACTTTTATCACTCAAAAAGGTGTAACATCTTCCCTCTTCCTGTTTTTTTTTTCTTTTTTGTCTCATTTGCAGAATCCCAAATGCGCTTTCTGTGAGAGTTGGGCCTTTTCACTTTATCAAGTATCATGTGACAGCTTTTCTGACATGTTGTACACATCCATGTCTTAGTCAAATGTTCTCTCTCTCTCTCTCTCTCTCTCTCTCTCTCTCTCTCTCTCTGTCTCTCTCTCTCTGTCTCTCTCTCTGTCTCTCTCTGTCTCTGTCTCTCTCTCTGTCTCTCTCTGTCTCTCTCTCTGTCTCTCTCTCTCTCTCCCCCATGTGTGTGTCTCTGTCTCTGTCTCTCTCTCCTCTTCTCTCCTCTCCTCTCTTCTCCTTATGAATCTATAATAAAATCTTTATGAAAAAAACCAACAGAGCCAGGGTGCCTGTATAATCCTACATGTGACACTCAATCACTTCTCTCTGCTTCTCTCTGAACCTCTGTCTCCTTATTGATTCTGGGAGAGAAGAGTCCGCCTGGACTCCACTGCCTATGTAGAGCTAACGGGAATCACCAACACCTGTGAGAAGAGTTGGGGTCAGAGCTGTGGGACAATGCTTAGCAACAGCACTGCAGGGGCTGGGGTTGTGCCATGATGCGTCTCATTAGAGCTGATTGCCATTACTGAGGTGTAAATACATTGATCATAGCCAGTGTCATGGTTGCCAACATACCACTGAACAGCAGTTGAGATCACATATCAACACAGTGTTTCTCAACCAGCTAATGCACCACACCAGACAACTTCTAAAACACAGACCACAGGAAAATGTAGTTGATCGTCAGGATGTAAAGAGCTTTGGAGCTTTTGTTGCCTTTTTTTAATGTTATAAATCAAAATCCAGACTCAAGAAATCTATTTACTCAGGTGTTACAGAGATGAGCACCATTCTCAGATATTCTGTCTTTATTCCAATACAATTACTTAACTGTCATTTATATAATTAACTTTTAATATTTGCTGTGTTAATTGAGCACCTCTCAGAAATCTTTTTTGTTTCTCTGTTTGCTTGTTTGCTTGTTTCTTTTCAAAACATGCTTTCTCTGTGTATCCTTAGCTGAACTGGCTTGGTTTGCTCAGTAGAACAGGCTGGCTTTGAACTTACAAAACACAACTGCTTCTGCCTCCCAAGTCTTCAGATCAAACTCATGTACCACCACCATCCTGTGCTCACAGGAATTCTAGAACCTTATCAATCTAACCAGGAAGAACTTTATAGTCCTGTGTTCCTCTTCTGGATACTGAGGAATTGGAGACTCAGACAGGAGGCAGGGACGGAAACTCAAGGTCGTGGACCATAGGCCAGTACTTGTGGCAGGTGTGGCACACCATCACATTTTAGTCTAGCAAGCCTGAAAGGGAAGGAGTTACTACTGGAATTCTACCGAAGGGGAAACCAAGGCTTCAGAACAACAGCAAGTTAAAGAGAGCATGCTCCAGAGTTCCATATATTTTGGTCCCCAGTTTTTGTTTGCATCTAAGAGACATGAGCCCCTGGGAGAATCTCTTCTGTCCACTGCCATGGGAATGTCGTGTTGACTTCTGTGTTGCTGTATCATGGCTGATTCTTTTTCTTCTTTGTCTCTGCTTATGTGTGTGAGCATGTTGCCTCCAATCCCACACACATGCTTGATCCCTGGGGAAGTCACAAGAAGCTACCAGATACTCTAGAACTCATGATATAGATGGTTGAGAGCTGCCATTTGCATGCTGGGAACCACACTGTGGTCTCTGCCTGAGTAAGAAATTGTCTTTTTCTAAAAGCTACCCTTCAGCCAACATGGTTGTTATCAATTTATAAGCCCTGGGGTGGCTGGGTAATTTGCTCTCATATACAGCAGGAAGGAAAGACTTTGGTTTGACCCAAGGTAATTAAGGAAGGAAGAGGCATGTGACTCAAACATGGTCTCATCATTGCTTGTCTGGGCACAGTTTGTAGATCAAAAGGAATCACAATGAGAACTTGTGTTCTTGACCTGTGTATCAGTTGACCAAGTTCCATCTCCTGATATCTGAGCTGTGCTTATTTCCCAGTTAGTCTAGAATATGGAACAGGTCACCACCCCTTCACCCGTGGGCTGTCTCCTCCTGCTCAGACCTCAAGGGTCTCACTTGAAATTCTCTTGTTGACAGCATCCCAGGAATCATCTAAGCATCCCAATTGGGAACAGAAATGAGCCTTTCTGTGCTCTCCTGGGGGAAGCTAAGGAAGAAGGCCAGGTCACAAAAACCTCAGCTGCTGGTCCCACTGTGAAGAAGTAACGATGTCTTCGCTTGCCTTTGTTAAGGAGGATTTTATAGACATCATCCTCAAGAACCAGGACTGCCTGGTCCTTGCATAGGAATTGAGAGACTCAGCCCCTCAAACTCCATAGCACCTTGGCATTGTTCTGGAGCCTGGGCTGCCTAGCTTGCTGCCCCTCTCGACTCTGTTCCTTTAGGGGAATTCCCCCTATAGCCTTGTTCTTGTAAGAGCAACAAACAGAAACTCTGAAATATTCCCTGGATTTACAAATGGTAAGATGGTCATTGGGGTTTGTTTGTGGGTTGGGTCAGACATACAATGGACTGCAGGTGAGTAGCAGGCAAGACATCCATCTCCTCCTCCTCTGTGCATACATCCCAAACTCCCAGACCTCTTCTGCCTTCTCCTACTCTTCTATCTTCTCTTTCTCAACCTTGTTTCCTCCTTTCCACCTCTATTATTTTAATGAACATTTACAGACAGTTTGTCTGTTTCAAATCATGCTGATAAAGAAAGAATGTGGAGGCCTGAGCTCAAAGACCTCGAGCCAAGCTGAAAGCCCTATGCATGAGAGAGCAGTGAAGGCCAGTGACTCTGAAGAGGTCTTCCCATACCACAGAGACACAGCTTGATGCTCTTTGTGGACACGGCCATCATGATTTTCTTTGGGGGGCTGAGACAATGTAAGTCTGCTGTAGCATAGCCTGACCTCGAACTCGTGACATAGTAGTGACTTCTTTAGACGACTATTCCGAAGCCTTCCAGATGCTGGCTTTGTAGCTTGGAGCTACTCTGTGTAACATCATCTAACCTGGAACTCAATCCTGATATCTTCTTGTGCGGTATTGGACTCAAAGATTTGGCCCAGCAGGCCTGCTGGAACACTGCAAGCTAAATCAGAGGCCACTTAGCTGGGAAAACATAATAGACGGTGTGTGACTAAATGATCTTCCCTGATGTTCAAATGCCACCTCAGATACTCTTTCCTTTTATTCTTCTACTTTCAGTTCACTCCAAGGCTTCCCACACTCAGACAAGAGGGGAATCTCTCCAGGAGAGCTCATCTGTTGTTAGCCTTCCAGCTCTGTCCTAGAAGCTCTGGTGGTGCAGAATCTCAGAGAGCTCAACTAGGGGACACTGAAGACTGCATTCTTCACCTCCCACCTGGAGCCTGTGTGTCAGAACAGAGCAGGCAGTGAATGAGAGCCAGGCTCTGAGGCCGGACCACCTAAACTCCCATTTCTTTCATGCCAATGCTGTAATCTGGAACAAACTGACCTTTCCCATCCTTAGGTTTCCACCTATAACACACAGGTAATAACACTTCTTCCAGTGAATTTGATGTTGGCTAAACTTAGGAAAACGACTGGAATGTAGAAATTATTCAAAATTAATATTAGTTATTTTTATTATTGCAAAGGCTAGAAAATCATCCATTCAGTCATACCCTACTGTAAACAATTATTTACTAGTGGTCTGGGAATTCAGTCAATAGGAGAGAAAGAAAGATTTCTCTAGGATTCTTCAGACTGTAACCAGCCACTGAACAGGAAATACAGGATGTATCCTACTTGGGTTAAGGGTAGGAGGTCATAGTACAACAAGAAAGGCTTCCTGGCAGAGCTGTGCCCTAAGATGGGAGAGAGGCAGAGGTGTACAGGACACCAGGAGTGATTGCATAGAGATTTATATATGGAGACGGGAGGTGGAGGAGACAGTTGCAACCTGAGGATTAGTCTTCACAGAGCAGGCAGGTTAGGCATGTGCAGTGTGTCTGCCTCAAATGATGGGGCTTCAGAGCTGTTAAAAGGCTTTCAGCTGGGGCAACATAGGACCAGCTTGAAAACTCTCAAAAAGCCCTTGCAGCAGTCTCATGAAGAATGAGTTGAGGAAGATGAATGTGCAGCCCTCAGAGAGGAAAGTGGACACAAAGTCCTGCCCCTAAACAAGAACTCATTTGCAACTGATACTCATTAGGAATGGAGAGGTCAGTTTTCTCCAGTAGAGTCTCACTGTGTACATCAGTCACATCCCAAGGTAAGCCACTTGGTCAGGAGCAGTCGGCCAACAGGAAAGTGACCCTATGCTTCTGGTTTTTTTTGATGATTTATTTCTTTTAGGTGTTTTGTTGTTGTTGTTTTTGTTTGTTTTTAAATTTTTGTTGTTTCTTTTTTCTTTTATATCTTTTGTCTTGAAAGATAGTTTGGGAGGAGAAAGAACAAGAAGTTGGGTGGGTAAGATCTGGGAGATGTGGAGGAGGAGGAGAATATTTTCAATGTGCAGTGTACAAAAACAGGTTTTAAGATATTTTTTAGACTTCTTTATTTAATATGAATACATTGTCACTGTCTTTAGACACACCAGAAGACAGCATCAGATCCCATTATTGATGGCTGTGAACTACCATGTGGTTGCTGGGAGTTGAATTCAGGACCTCTGGAAAAGCAGTCACTGCTCCTAACTACTGAGCCATCTCTCTAGCCCCTGACAAATTACTTTAATTAAAAACGACTGCATTGAAGAGGGAAAATTTAGAGGTAAGGGTCACATGGAGATGGATACAGAAATAACAGAAGAGAGGATGGTCTTCTAACCTGGGTGAAAGAAAGGATAGTTGTGTGTATGATGAACAGTGACTGATCAGGAGAGGGGACAGGGACAGGGAAAGTGAAGCCTGGGGATGACTTCAAGTCTCTTTCATATTTCTACTCCCATCAAAAGCATCTCCTGGCTTAAGCACTGTCTTGCTCATCAGCATATGAGTGGAGCCCTGCTTCAGACTATTTAGAGTAGTGTTTGGAAATTTCCTTTACATGCCTTTCCTTGATCATATGTTTGTATGTGTCTGTGTGCTTACATATTGTTTCCGAATTATACTTAATTTGTATTGTTGGACAATGCATTGAATGTGTTTAGTCTTAGGGAGCACAGCCAAGCACACATTAAGGGGATCACTTTAATTTTCTCCCCCCTTGGATCTAGTTAACCCTGTTAATACTAGACATGTGTTACTGCAGCCTTGCTGGTAGGTGTATGGGGATGTGAGTCTGAGAAGCAGAGGTGGGCGTGGCTCTGTGGTGTTCCTCTGCAATGTCCAGATGAGTGATGGTGCTAAGAACCTCTTACCCTCATCAGTGCCTAATAGACAGCTGCCTCCATGAGATGCCCTCAGTAGTGTTCTCTGTTCTCCTGGAGCATCTAATGCTACATTTGTGCTTTTCTAAGTCTTTGTATAAACTCATTGAGTACTTAGTTTTTACTTTTCCAGCGTACCATTACATTTTACTCCATGGAAAGTGCTTTTTTTGTGTTCCTTTAAGAAAATCTTTGCTTATTCAAAAGTAACAAATTTTTGATATTTATTAGGTTTGATTCTAAAATTTGTGATTGCTTTAGATTTACCCCCTAAGGCCACAGTGTACCTGCAATGGATGTCTTTCGTGCAGAGGGAGGTGGGGATTTTCCTGGCAGAGACACAGTGTCCCCAGTGCAGTGCACACATGGGCTTCACAGTGTCCCCAGTGCACACATGTGCTTCTATCCTTATTCATTTGACCTTATATGCATGAGCCTGGGTTTCATTTGTTCTGTCTTTTCATCTATTTGTTTACTATTTTTTGCATGTCAGTGGCAGCCATGCCTGTCTGTCAGTTTCTCTGTCTTTCTCTAAGTGTGTGTGTGTGTGTGTGTGTGTGTGAGAGAGAGAGAGAGAGAGAGAGAGAGAGAGAGAGAGAGAGAGAGAGAGAGAGAGAGATCAGAGACTGATCTGCAAACTTCCCTCAGTTGCTATGCTATTTGTATTATTCACTGAGGCAGGGTCTCTCAGTTGACTCTAGCGCTCATAATTTCAGTGCATGTAGCTTCTCCCTCTTGCTGTGGGGACTTCCTATCTCTGACTTCCCAGAGATGGATTGAAAGTGTGAGACAGCATATGACATGCCATGTGTTATGGGGTGTTTCCAGGAGTTATGTGAGATGCTTTAGATATTCATCACAATCCCAAGCCATGACTATCAACAGTCTCATTAAATAGATGAAGAGACTGAGGCTTTGGGAGGTTCTGTAACTTAAGAGGAGTACACAGGATCTGACCACTGAAATCAGGACCCACATCCCAGCCTCGTTTTATTTAAACTAAAGAGTGTTCTACTTTATTTTATGTATATGGGTCTTTGCCTATATGATGCTTGCTTAACATGTGTGAGTCTGGCCTGTGGAGGTGAGAGAAAGAGACAAATCCTATGAAACTAGGGTTAGACACAGCTTTGAACTGTCTGGTCCCCTTGGAAACCACATAGTGCTTCACCTTTGAGCCATCTCCTCAGCCTGTATATTCCATTTCTGCCTCTATCGCTGGCATGTGTCAAGTAACACATAGAATAATGGATTCTCTTACAGCCTCCACCATGTGGATAATTCCAGGGCAGAACCAAAGTTTGGTTTCTGAGTTCATCCTGATTGGCTTCTCCAGTGACCCCATGACCAACAGCATCCTCTTCATTGTCTTCCTTCTCATGTACCTGAGCTCAGTCCTGGGCAACGGGCTCATCATCATGCTGGTCTGCCTGGACACACAGCTTCACACACCCATGTACTTCTTCCTCTGTACCCTCTCCCTGTTGGATATGGGCTATGTCACCACCACCATGCCCCAGATGTTGGTGCATCTTCTTGCTCACTCTCAGACCATCTCCTTTGCTGGCTGCTGGCTGCAGATGTATGTGTTTGGTGCCCTAGGTATGACTGAGTGCACCTTCTTTGTTGTCATGGCTTATGACCGGTATGTGGCCATTTGCTACCCACTGCGCTATACTGTCATCCTCAACTGGGGCTTCTGCATACAGTTGGCAGGAGGGTCTTGGATATGTGGATTATTTTCTTCTTTGTTGCACACTTTCTTCACCATGAGTCTGCCATATTGTGGACCCAATAGGATCAACCACTACTTCTGTGAAGGTCCTTCAGTGCGTAGCCTGGCTTGCATGGATACTCATGTCATTGAGATGGTGGACTTTGTATTGAGTGTTTTTGTGGTTGTTATTCCAATTTCCCTTATTGTGGCCTCCTACATTCGTATTGCCATGGCAATTCTGAAGATCAAGTCCACCCAGGGCCGCTGCAAGGCTTTCTCTACCTGTGCCTCCCACCTGACTGTGGTCACATTCTTCTATGCTCCAGCCACTTACATCTACATGAGGCCCAACTCTAGCTACTCCCCTGAGCGAGACAAGCAGATCTCACTCTTTTACAATGTCTTCACAGCCTTGCTCAACCCTGTGGTCTACAGTCTGAGAAACAAAGATATCAAGAGGGCATTTCTCAAGGTGATGAGACATGGTAGGGTGAACTGGTAAACCAGAATCCTGGGAAGCTTGAGTTTGTGTATTCACTACTTATGAAAAATACAGTTTCTTTCTTTTGTGAAACTAATCTGTGCATTTGAACCAATGTAGTACTTAGTAATTGGAACAAAACATCATGAAACCAACATTGCTGTCCTGATTGACAGGTGTCACTAAGGTATAATTCCAAACACCTCAGTAATGTTACTGGATTTTAATGGCAATGGCAATGGTTCACTTGTTGCTCATGTTTTTAACTCTTTGGTGTGACCTTCTCTGTTCTCATGTCCATTCTTAAGGATGAATGTTATATCCAACATGTTAACTGGACCAAGGCAACTTTTATAAGGATAGCATTTAATTGGGGCTGGCTCTCAGATTCATTATCATCAGGGGGCAGGAAGAAGGGCAGTTTCCTGGAAGGCATGGTGCAGGAGGATCTGAGAGAGCTCAACACCTTCATTAGAAGGCTGCTAGGAGAAGACTGGCTTTCAGGCTGTCAGCATGAGGGTCTTAAAGCCCACACCCACCTGCTTGTGGACGTTGTACATCGTGGTGCGCACTAGGCTCCGCACCACGATGTACAACGTCCACAAGCAGGAATGCATTATGTGTAAACTATGCTCAGTACTATTGTTTATGTATATATTTATCTTTTGAGAAGTCTACAATATCCTAGGCTAGTCTGGAACTTTCCACATTCCTTAAGATATCCTTGAATTTTTTAATCTTTCTGCCTCTACCTCCCCAGTGTTAAGATTATGGGATGGGGCACTACAGCTGGGGGAATTTTTGATTCTTGAATGATGTCCTGTGATTATAAAAGTTTTCAAATTGGTAAAATCTGGTTCATGCACTACTTTTTTAAAGACAGACACACTCTATGTAACCCTGTCTTGCCTAGAAGTCACTGTATAGACTCAGCTAGCTTCGAATGAATAGAGATCCTCCAGCCTTCTTAAGGACATCAAAAGCATACGACACTGCTCCTGGCCAAGCACTTGAATCTCTTGTTATTTTTTAATTAGGTCTACAAGATTGTTTTCATGATCCTGTGTTATGAAGATTTACTCCTGTGTATACAAACCATTCAGGATTATAATCTAGCCATATCAAAAATATATATATTACAAAATGGGGACCTATGGAGGAGCTAGAGAAAGTACCCAAGGAGCTGAAGGGATCTGCAACCCTATAGGTGGAACAACAATATGAATTAAACAGTACCCCCAGAGCTCGTGTCTCTAGCTGCCTATGTAGCAGAAGATGGCCTACTCGGCCATCATTGGGAAGAGTGGCCCCTTGGTCTTACAAACTATATATGCCCCAGTACAGGAATGCCAGGGCCAAGAAGAAGGAGTCGGTGGGTAGGGGAGCAGGGGAGGGGGGAGGGTATAGGGAACTTTCAGAATAGCATTTGAAATGTAAATAAAGAAAATATCCAATAAAAAATAATGGGGACCTAAGTTGAAATAAATGACTGGTCCTGGTTTTAATATCCAGGTTCCTCCTAGATAGTAACTATTATAAGCCATCACAGAAGTCTTGATTCTTCTGTTCCTGTGGTACCATAAATTTGAAGATTATTAGTTCCCAATATAAACAGGTATCAATGACAGGGTCAAGGATTTAACTCAGGGTACAACTCTAGGGGGAATATAAGAGCCAGAGATAACCCTGTAAGGCCCACATGCACAAGGACAAGGTAATGTCATGGGTTTGGGGGAGTAACAAGCCACAGTTTTTTCATTAGGTTCTTAAGGGCTACAAATCCCTGGGTGAGATCCCTCACTCAGCCATTAGCGGACTGGCACTGCTGACCACCAGTGATAACTTGTTATGCAAGTCTCTTAAATGCCCATGTGGCCATCCTGGCTCAGGTCCTGGAGACAGAGTTATGGAAGTGACAGTAAACATGGTGTCACTGGGAGTCAGGGAGGGTCTGGGCAGTGACTGATAGTGTCAGGCATTGACTCATTCACCTCCTTTGCCCTGAGCTGTGCATCTTCCCCCATTAGGTCTAAAATGAAGGTCGTCATTTCTCCATTTGCCTGATGTTTTCTCATGCTCTGTCCCCCAAGAGTCTCTTCCAAGGAGTGTGCTTGTTGGGAGCATTCAGAGAATCCCTACTGGGAACAGAAATGGCCCTTTCCCAACTCTCCTGGGAAGGCTAAGAGAGAAGGCAACATCATAAAATCACCACAGCTTCTACCACAGGGAAAAGGTTGACAAGTCTGAGACTCAGTTTGTTGTACAGGTTCACCACACTCAGAAGGCTCAGCCTGCTTGGAGACTCAGCTGGCTGAACTGTCAGAAACCTTGGATATGTTCTGCATTCTTGGCTGCCTAAAATATCACATCTCTGGATCCAGTTGTTTAGGGGTTTTCCTGGTTAGTCACTGCCACGAGAACAAGAAGCAGCCATTCAGTGACCCATGAGGGGTAAGTTGGTCACTAGTCTTAGACGTCCTGGGGGGATGCAGGAATTACATGAAGCTGAAGATCAGAAGTAGTTGGACACCCCTTTCAACTGTGTACATGTCACCATAGACCTGTAACCCTGCCCCGTATTGCCTTTTCTTCTTCCTTCACCCTGGTCTACCTCACCCTCATGCCCTTTATTCCTTCCTGTTCATCTTCCTTCCTCGTTTCTACATTTAATGTTTCCTAACAGTTTGTTTCCTGCCATGCTCTAGGTCGGTACAAAACACAATGTTGCAGTGTTGTTCTGAGCTCAAGGATCTTATGTGAGACTGAAAGCCATAGCTATGAGTACAGTGATGGTCTCTTAGAAACAGCCTGCCTCCACTCAGAAGGGCAGCTGGATGTGATCTTAAAGCAGTTTGGTCTTGAATGGGAGATAGATTTCATGGTGCCTGGCCTGGTGTTTTGCTCTATAGGTGATGCTACACTTCAAATTCTCACTTTCAGCACTACAACAGTAGAATTATATGATTTTTTTCTTTCTGGGACTGAGTATTACCAGGTAGCCCTCTTTTTTGCTCATAACTCATAATATGTCTGTCTTTGCTTTCATAATGTTGGAACTGATGATCTGTATCACCAGGCTTAGTTGGATATTATAAAGGAAGACACAGACTGCTGAACAGGCAAGTCAATAAAGACCATAGCTGAACAAATCATTTCCTCTATCTCTGTCTCTATCTGGCTCTGTCTTGCTGATTTTGTATTTTTTTTGTCAGCCAGTCAGTCGTTCTGTGTGTCTGTTTCTTTTTCTCTCTTCCTGTTTACAAGTCTCTGTCTTTCTGAGTCTCTGTATTTCTCTCTTTGTCTCTGTCTCTGACTCTCTAACACAGAGAGAGGGGGGAAGGGAGAGAAAGGGGAGAGAGGGGGGAAGAGGGGAAGAGGAGCATCAACAGAAGGTGGAGGAATAAGAGGAGGGGAAGAAGGACAAGAAGGAGGAGGAGGAGAGGGAAGAGGAGGAGGAGGGGTAGGGAGAGGAGGAGGAGAGGAAGAGGAGGAGGCGTTTACCAAAATGTACTTAACTCCAGAATACTTACAATTTACCAAATCCCTTCCCATTGTTTCCTTCTGCCTTTCAATGCATCCCCCAGAGCCTCCCACACTCAGACATGAGGGAAATCTCACCAGGAGAGCTGCTCTGTGGCTACTCATCCACCTCTGCCCTAGGAGCTCTGGTCTGTGCTCAACTAGATGGACACTGTGAAGACTTTGTCTTCACCTCCCACTGGAGAGCCTTGTGCCAGAGCAGAGAAGGTAGTGACTGAGAGTCAGGCTCTGAGTCCACACTTTCCAAACTCCAATTTCTCCCACAGTGACCTTGTAATAACAAAATCCCCTCTCTAGAACTTAGGTTTCTACATATAGCACATGGGTAAAATCCTTCCTTCAGTGTTAGCCTAAAACTAGGGAACAATGGCTGGAATATACAAATTACCCAAAATAAATATTTGCTTATTATTACAAAGGAAGAGAACCATGCATGCTACCATACTCTACCATAGATAATTTGTTCTCACTTGTCTGAGAATTCAGTTACTAGGAGAGGAAGGAAGATCCCACTAGGATTCTTCAAATTTTATCTGAAAAATGAACAAGAGCTACAGGATTTATCCTACCTGAGTTGGGTCTGGGAGGTGGCAGCACAGCAGGCAAGGCTTCCCGGCCAATCTGAGTCCTGCTGTGCGGGCATCACTGGGCAGGTGTTGGTCACCACTCCATAGTGAGATGCTAGGTGTGTGCCTTGAGGTTTGAGAGAGGCAGAAGTATCCAAGGCACCAGGAGCTTTTGCATAGGGATTTGAGAGTGTAGAAAGAGGGATGGAGGGGACAGCTGTATGCTGAGGCTGAAGTCTTCAGTGAGTCGAGCACTGGGATTGACTATTGTCATTCTGGTAGGTGAGTGGGATGACAGGAGCCTGTGTGGCTGTTTACACTGTAGTCTCACAGGTTAATTTCCACAGATNGGCCATCNGCATCANTCACCANTCAGTNAGGACACANGAAGAANCCTAATTTGAGCAGGGAGANTACANTATAAAAACTTGCTAGTTGATAAAAAGTAGATTAGAAAAGAATCACTTAAAAGTATTTTTTTAAAAAAAAAAAAAAAGTACAGAAATAACAAGGCAGAAAAGCAAATGAAACCACATTCAGACTCTACCTGTAGGCTGCAGGAGTGTGCACAGTGATGCTTACCCAACACAAAACGCATAGATATTAGGGAATGGTATGGTGGGAAAGGAACAGGGTAGCTGAGGCAGACTTTTATTTAGTTTTCTAAATATGGTGTCTCGTGTAGCTTAGTCTAACTTGAGACTCATTATGGAGCCTAACCTACACAAGAACTCTTGATTGTACTTCCTCTACTACTCAAGTGCTCTCATGACAGATGCATCACCACCTTATAGAACCTGTGTAATCTGGACAAAGATCCAGACTCTAATGGAGAGACTTTTAAAGAATGTGCAACCTGTTCATGAACACCACCTGACAGAGTTTGCATGAAGTGTCCTCCACATGGGGAAAACGATGCCTGGAGTGTGGCCAGGGCTAGATTGTAGACACAGCAGACAGGGAGCTATAGGTAGCTTCCTGGAAGTGCCAGGAGTCCAGTTGCTGAGAGAGTATGGGGAGACAGTGTGGCCCTTGTCATCCTGGGTATAGGTCCAGGGAGTCCATGGAGGTGAGGCCTGCCAGTCCTGACACATCCACTGGCTTTTGAGACCAGGGAGGGAAGACTCAAAGCAGCAGTGGCAGAAGGACCATCCTGCACTTGTTGGAGCTCAGAGCCTTCCATTGCCCTCTGTAGATGAAGCCTCAGGTTGCTCTAGCTGGTCAGGAAGAAAGGATTCCATGATATAAGGAGAGGCCACTTATACACAGGACACAGGCTCTACAAGGTTGATGGCCATTTCTGGTCTTCTGAGGTACCTATTGCTGGCTGGGTAATGTATACTATGGAGTGGAATGAGAGAGTGAGACAGTCTAGGACATTCCATGTGTTATATGGTGTTTCCAGAGTTAAGTGAGATACTTTAAATATTCACAATAATCTCAGGCTGTGTCATCAGCTTCATTCTATAGAAGAAGAGACTGAGATGTTGAGGGGTGAAGCAACTTGGGTGGAAGAGTGTACAGAAACTGAGCAGTGTGCTTAGAATAACCACCCCAGCCTGTTGGCCTCTGTAGATACCAATTTTCTGGGCTACCATGTATCAGGTGTTAAATAGATGGCTGGAATTCTCTCACAGATTCCATACTTTGAATGATTCCAGGACAGAACCAAAGTTGGGTCACTGAGTTCATCCTGATTGGCTTCTCCAGTGACCCCATGACCAACAGCATCCTCTTCATTGTCTTTCTTCTCATCTACCTGAGCTCAGTCCTAGGCAACGGGCTCATCATCATGCTGGTCTGCCTGAACACACAGCTGCACACTCCCATGTACTTCTTCCTCTGTACCCTCTCCCTGTTGGATATGGGCTATGTCACCACCACCATGCCCCAGATGTTGGTGCATCTTCTTGCTCACTCTCAGACCATCTCCTTTGCTGGCTGCTGGCTGCAGATGTTTGTGTTTGGTGCCCTGGGTACTTCTGAGAGTATCCTCTTTGTTGTCATGGCTTATGACCGGTATGTGGCCATTTGTTATCCACTGCGCTATACTGTCATCCTCAACTGGAGCCTGTGTATATGGTTGGCATCTGGGACCTGTGTCTGTGGTTTCCTCTCTGCTTTGCTACATACATTCTTTACCATGAGATTGCCATATTGTGGGCCCAACAAGGTCAACCATTACTTCTGTGAAGGACCTTCAGTGCGTAGCCTGGCTTGCATGGATACTCACCTCATTGAGATGGTGGACCTGGTCTTGAGTGTTTTTGTGGTTCTTACTCCACTTTCCCTCATTGTGACCTCCTACATTCATATTGCCAAGGCAGTTCTCAAGATCAAGTCCACCCAGGGGCGCTGTAAAGCTTTCTCTACCTGTGCCTCCCACCTGACTATGGTCACATTCTTCTATGCTCCAGCCACTTACATCTACCTTAGGCCCAACTCCAGCTACTCCCCTGAGCAAGACAAGCAGATCTCACTCTTTTACAATGTCTTCACAGCCTTACTCAACCCTGTTGTCTACAGTCTGAGGAACAAGGACATCAAAAGGGCATTTCTCAACGTGATGGGTCATATTAGGGTGGGCTGATGAGCCAGCATCCTGGGAAGCAGTAGTTAGAGTATTCACCATTGAAAAAAAAAAGGACAGTGTCTTTATTATCTAAAGCTAATTTCTGCATTTGAACCATTGTAGTANTTAGTAATTAGGACAAAAGATCATGAAATCAAGATTGTTGTCTCGATGGACANACTNCATAAGGTNTAATTCCAAGCACCTCCGTGAGCTTGCTGGATCATAAATGCCATGGTTCATCCACTGCTCATGTTTGTAGTTGTCAAGAATGAATGACCTACTGGACTCTCACCTCCATCCTGACCCTTATATCCATCCTGTCATTGTATACCAGAAGGAAAGGAACAGTGGACAAANGCACAATGACTCAGCTTCTCAAGAGTGGACTGAGTCTGTTTTCACACATCCTTTTATCCACAGCAAATTGCATGGTCCAGCCTGACAGCAGGGGGAAGGAAGATTTTTGTCTATAGATATGTAATTCAAGTTATTTGTCTAAGGGTACAGTGTGTGAAGATGTGTTCCTGTATATCCAATTGTTAATTCTGTACCAGCAGAGAGCTAAATGCTGGCACAATCTTGGTATTGTTATTTCCATGGCTCATCACTGGTCTTGTCCCGGCCCGCAGGACACGTTATTCCATGGTCCTTGAGAGGGATCACAAACCTAGAGAGAAATGGGAATAAAGAAAGAGACGGAGACCATACATGTTTGTCATAGTCTCATTTACTAAGGGAAAATGCTCAGTTTATATATAATACAGCAAGGGGTAGGGAGTGATCAAAAAGGAAGCTTAGTGGGGAGGCTAATTGGGAGTGTGAGACTTTTGTGATTTATCTCAGTTCCTTGGCATCACTGCTCCGGAACATCGGGCAGCTAGTTTCAAAGTCTGGTTTCTGTTAACAGCCCAAGGTGACTGCTCTGGAATGTAGGAAGACTTCCTCAGTCTTTGATGTTTGCTTAGGGCAGGACCTTGCAGCGAGAGGAGGCAACTGGCTCCAAACAAAGAACTATATGGCTTTTAGCTGCATGCTGTAAAATGCCTGAGCTTTGAGATGCCTGGGATGTAAGATGCCTGGGTTTTCTCAACCTGGTCTCCAACATGGTCTCATATTTTGTAAATATTCGTTTTTCCTTATCTGCCTAAGGCAATCTAGAACTGTATCTGATTGGCTGTAATAAACATCTTATGGTCAATAACTTGACAGGAAGAGGTGGACAATACTTCCCAGGAGAGAACAGGGTACACTCAGGCAAAGAACAAGGATGTAACTGGATGGAGGAACCAGAGTGGAGCAGAGAGGTACTGCTAGCCACTTTTTTGATTAAAAAAGCCAGGATTATTTGAGTTAAGTTTAGAGTAGTCAGATGACTGTCAAGCAAAAGGCATAAACTTTCAAATACTCAAAATCTTCTGTGTCATTATTTATATCACCGGGGATCCAAGATAGTCCCAGTGTAATTTGGCCATGGTCTGATATATATTGTTTTCTCTATCTAGACGGCATGTAACATGGTATAGTTCACAGAAAACAACAACATGCTTATAAGCCAACACAAAATGTTAACTGTGGATAGCATGATAGTGGAGACAGTAGAAGGCTGAGGCAATAGGTGTAAGTAGCAGTGTGGAGAACTTTTGTGGCGGCTTCTAGGAACTTGGCAGGAGTTTGACATTGGGCCAGGACACAGAAGTAAGTTCAGGCAGGAATCTGACTTTGAGGTAGAACAAAGAAGTAGGCTTCAGGCAAGAATTTGACTTTGGGCTACGACAGGGAAGTAGGCTCAGATAGCTTGGTCATCCTGATAAGGCCCTATATACTGTGATCTTGGGACTTTGTGCATTGCCTTAATTTTTTTCTTGACTATTTGTGTTTATTGTCTCATTTGTTTCTTAACCTACAACTGATCCTATTATTTGCATGTAATTAAAATTGTATAAAAGCCAAGTGGAAAAAATACACCAGTTTCAGCCTCTGAACAGACTGATGTCATGCTACAGTGTTGTCTTATTGTCTTGTTCTTTTTAATCCTCACTCCCTTCCTGGAGAACCCATTGACCTACTGAGCTGGCTTGGTCATAGCAGAGCATGTGTTGTCATGACAAAATTAAGCTGATAGTTTATGGGGAAAGAACCAGTACAGAGCCAATAAAATACAAACTTCGCATACAAGTTCAGTGTGGTCTGTGGGTAACCATGGTGACCTCTCCTGTGAAATCATGAACTGCTGAAAGAGAAGGTGCTGGGTTCTCAACAGAACCTCCCAACGTCTGCTCTAAGCTGCAGACAGCATCGAAAGGTGCATCTCACCTTGGCCTGCTGTCCACTTGTTCCCTTTCTTTACTATGACTGTTGGGGATCCTGACAGTCTATTACATTCAGAGTAACTCTTCCTTGACCAATCAGCAAACTCCTCTCTGATTCAATGCCTGAACTGATTCAGTGCTCTTCCTAATGAGGCTTCAGTCACTTCAAACTTATTTGGTGTCCACATA
>NC_034591.1:133275859-133289154 GCF_900095145.1 Mus pahari | reverse complement strand
AATCAGTGCCATCAACAGGGAACAAGTGTTCAAATACCTGAACCTACCAGGGGCATTGCTCATTGAAACCACTGCAGTAACCCGTCCTCGCAACTTGTTACTATGATGTTGCATAGTTATTTGTTGGTATGTTATTACTACCCACAGTTTCTGGTTTGCAGTGTGAATTCCTATCTGTTTTGTGCTGGTCCTTGATAATAAGCTTTTTACTGTATAGTTTATGAAGTGGATTATCTCTAAGACTACAAATACCTGAATCAAATTATGCATTTTAAGTCTATAAATCCATTGTAGCCAGGGACCTAGTAAGGTGATGAAAAGCCCTTCTGAAGAAATTAAAAATAAAAAATAAAAAAAGAAAGAAAGAAAGAAAGAAACAACCCACAGAGTTGAGAAGATAGCCAGTCATATTGAAATCCCCACAAAGAGTTTGTTTCAGAAAGTGACTGGAGTGCTGACAGGTGGGCAGGGGTGGGTGGGACTTGATTTGGGCTCAGAGGTGGGACCCTTTCCCCAGAGGAGTAGTGTCAGTTAGAGCAAAGGGGGCTGGACTGGAGCCAGAGTCTATGGAGGTTTTAAAAAGAAAAACAGGTAATTCTGGCAACCCAATTAACAGAGGAATGGAGGAGGGGTGCTTTGTGGTCACCATGACCTCGGCTGGCCCAAAGCTCTTTCCTGATGCCCTCCAGATGCCAATTAATCCTGTTCCTCAGAGCAGGGAACCAGGTGGTCATGTGCTAGCAGAGGTCATTTCCCCTGAACATTTGCAACAGGACTGTTTAATGCCTGACCTTTCCACCAAGCGTTAGGCTTTTGCTTCTGCATGTTATGAGGGTATCAATAATTGTCACAGCTAGCTGACAGAGTCCCTCAATCTGTCATGCCGGTTGTCGAGACCACCTTGAGAGGTTGGTATTCATCAGTGTCATCACACAGTTACTGAACATGTGCAAGCACTGGTATGGGGCAAGGCAGCCCAGGCCTGGTGTGTTTACCTCCTGCTGTGGGACAGTAAAGATGCTGAGGATAATGGGTCTCCTTCATCCATCCTGTGTGTGATCAAAGGGACATGCTTATTTACATTACAGGTATTCAGGGTATCAGAGAGTCCAGTAGAATGAAAATGGAATTCTGACAAATATTTAAATCATGGTGATGTGTGGCCAACCTTTCCTGGGTTGGCAGAAGTCACAGAGGGCTGGAATTGGGTTCATGGTTTTCTTCCATCTTCTTTCAGGGATGTATGCATACAGTATTCCTCCTCATTGCTGGGCTGTCAGACCTGTCAATCAGAGGCATTAGCCCATCCAGGCCGACTCCAACTCTAAAAGACACTTAGGTGAATTTGAGAAACCTGAGACCCATCTTAAAAAGTTCAGGAAACTAGAAAGGGTTAGTGCTACGATTAACAGTTCATTTTCATTTTCATTAAAAACAGTGTGGGGGGGGGGAGAGGGAGGATAACCTGGTAAGAATCTAAGATACAGCCTTACCTTTCTCCTATAATTATCTCTAGGGAACACTTTGTACAGATAGCAGTGGTTCACACTGAGTGTGCTCTGGTAGGCATTTCTAACAACTCATTATGGTCACCAAAGCAACTGATTTCATTTCACAGAGCATGATGCTGATCCCTTTGGAAAGTGGGTGTCTTTCAGGTTCCAGTCAGCAAGGGGCGCTGTGAGTGCCAGTCCAGTTCTTCTTGGACCTCGCCATGTCTCTACCATGGACACTAAACCAGTCTGAGGAGTCGTGGAGGGATTGTCACACATATGAGGATCCCAGGAGCCGAACTGAGAATCTTGTGCAGAGCCCTGCAGGGACAGTGGCTGGGTCTATATGATTGTCACTTCTCCATACATGGCAGGTGGTTGGCAGAGCTTTAGGCAGCCATGTCTGAGCAGTAGTTGATTCTTAGAGAGTCTCAAGAGAATATCAATGATTGACTGGCTTTTCCTTTAACCAGAGACAGAGAAACTATGCTAGCCCTGTTCAAGGGAGACATTGCTTTCTCTCTGGGCTCCAAATCCCAGGGTAGAACGCAGAACCACTGCACCTCATATGCAAATTGCTCTTTGAGTTGACCAGAGAATTATTTCCCTTCCAGTTCCCCGGACAGTCTCTACAGATTCACTCAGGACAATGACGTCTTCAGACTGCAGTCCAGCACCAGGCCAACATCAGCATCCTTGATGCTTGGCCTCCTCCCTCTTCTCTAGTTTCTTTCTTCCTCCACTACAGTCAGACCTTAGAATGTGTCAGAGCATAAAAATCCCGTTCAAACCCCTCCTATCTCACAGCAAACCTCTCCACCGCTGTGCACTACCCCTGACGATGGTGTCCTCGTTCTTTAATGCACTAGGAGAGCTCCCGCCTTAGGGCCTTGGCCTTCACAGTGGTCCTCCTACCTCTTCCTTCAGGAACCTGTGTGCTCCACCACAGCAACTATCATTCAGAACCAGATGAGTGAGTTCTGACTTTTTAAAAATTTTTATCTATCTATCTATGTATCTATCTATGTATCTATCTATGTATCTATCTATTTATTTTTTACCAGATCTTGATTCTGGAATGTAATTTTGAACTTTGGTTTGAACCTGAGCAGTTGGGCTCCTCCAACTTTATGGAATTTCTCAGGAGCGCTTTGAGGTCATTCAAGGCAATGTGAACTGACTTGGCCTTCCAGGTCACCACCGAGGACAGAGAAGGGAACTCAGAATCGTCAGGAACAAGGTCACCTGCTATTCAGTGATAGATCCCTTCTGGGCACTGACGGAGACAGCCAGGACACCGCACAGAGGTCTCACCCTCAGTGGGCTCGCAGGCTATTCAAGGTGTCAGTCAGTAAGCAGGTGGCCATGTAAGGAATACTAAAATTATATGTGGGTATGTACAGTCATGGTGACATGTTTTTCAGGGACCTTTGTGTGTGCTTCAGTAGAAGGAAGGGATGGGCGCAACCTTATCCCCACTCCATGACTGATACTTGCAAGTGGGGGCTAGTTGGAACAGGCCTGTGGCTCTTGTAAAAGTAAGTGAAGAGAAGTTTCACTAACAGAAGAAATGGAGAAGGGTCAGCTGTCTTCTGTGCCAGGAGTCAGGGTGGTTTTTTTTTTTTTAATTGTTCCAACTTGCTGCAATCTAAACTTCCCTTAATTTGGAGCAGATAAGAATAATTTTGGGCAGATAAAACTAATTTGGGGCAGATAAGGGCTTCTGGGAAGTTGCCATTCCCCAGGGCTTGGCAATGATGCTTCTATGAAATGATTACCTCAGATTCTTCTTTCAATCTAGCTTGAATTATTAGAGTGCGAGTGCGCGCACACACACACACACACACACACACTCACACTAACACACACACTCACTGAACTGTCAGGTTTCATAATAGATGAACATCTTCTGGAACTATTGAGATTCCCGGAGAAGGCCTCACTGTCACTCGAGAGACTACCCAGAGGCTCAGGCTTTGGCAGATGCAATGCTTCATCATTTCTGGCTTCATTAGCTTCCATGGTTACACATGATGGAAACAGCAGAGAGCATGGGATTATGTGTCACAGAGAGGAATCAAAGAAAAAACTTTCCTGTGTTAGGTTAGTGACCTGGCGGGAAAGCTGGAGTGCTTTCCTGGAGGACTGACTGGAGTGCTCTCCTGGGAGGACTTACTGGAGTGCTCCCTGGGAGGACTTACTGGAGTACTCCCTGGGAGGACTTATTGGAGTGTTCTCCTGGGAGGACTTACTGGAGTGCTCTCCTGGAGAGGACTTACTGGAGTGCTCTCCTGGAAGGACTTACTGGAGTGCTCCCTGGGAGGACTCACTTCAAAGAGAGAGAACTTGACCAGGTTCACTTCTGGCTGAGTGAGAAGCGTCAGCGAGAATGACTAAATGGAGAAATCTCAGCTCCTTGAGGCTGCACCTCATCCTTCCTTCTGCCTCAGCCACCAGTGGGAGATACAGGTGACTGGACAGAGTGACATGTAGGTAGCATGTGCCATTAGGCCTCTTCTCTGGACTGAAGGGCCTTGTTGATAGTGCTGGCCGTGTGCATGGCTGAGGGCTGCCTCTTTCTGAGACTTCCTCACAAATACATGACTGGGCATCAAACACGATGGCTTTTCTGTCTGGCCTGGACTGTGTGTGACATATGCTAGGCAGAGAGGGAGTCCTTCTATAGCCTGGGACTTTGGAAGTCCCAGACCAACAAGGGCCCACTGGCCTGAGGCCCAGCCAGGAGGGTAAAGGAGAGGAAGAGAATGAATGGGTGTGGCCTCCATACTACAGAGAAGGAACAGTGACAACATCAAGGTGGCAGGCAGGTTTTCAGACTCCAGAAAGCGCCAGGGTAAGTGACCACAGAGGCCTGCATCTTCTCAGATAGCATTTGCCACATCCAGATGACAAAGGAAGGATTCGAGAGTCACAGGTGACCCTCCACTGACTGATGGCTTGGTAGACAGCCTGAGGGTGGTTGGTCTGTGGCACCCAAGCCAAGGCCATTGGCACTGGAACTCTCCACACCAGAAGACCCAGAGGGGCTAACAGCAGCCTTTACTTTCCCAATGCCACACTTCTTTTTGCGTTTGCATCCAAGGGAGTTCCACCATGTGGTGTGATGTGTCTGACTATAAGGACACACTCCTCTGGCAGCCAAGGCGGCTGGGTATAGCAATGAATTATATGCCTATGGATGACACTAGCTCATTTACTGTTGAGAATGCTGCATCTTGAGGGTGGTTGTCTTGGCTAGTTTTATGTCAACTTGATAGAGGCTATCGTCATCGGAGAGGAGGGAGCTTCACCTGAGAAAATGACTCTATAAGGTCTGGCAGTAGGTGAGCCTATAAGGTATTTTCTTAATTAGTGATTGATGGGGGAGGGCCCAGTCCATGAGTGACACTGATGGTCCTTGGTTCTACAAGAAAGCAGACTGAGCAAGCCATGAGGAGCAAGCCATTAAGCAGCACTCCTCTATGACCTCTGCATCAGCTCTGCCTTCAGGTTCCTGCCCTGCTTCAGTTCCTGTCCTGACTTCCTTTGATGATGAACAGTGATGTGAACGCAGAAGCCAAACAAACCCTTTCCTCCCCAAGTTGCTTTGGTCATGGTGTTTCATCGCAGCAATAGTAACTCTAAGACAGGGGCCTTCTGTTCATTTGAAAAGGCACTCAAGAGGCATCCCGGACACAGGCTCCTCCTCACTTCATGGTCCCCTTGGGCCTTTTGACTGAGGACAACAGGGAGATAAGAGTGAAGTTTCCCAGGAGCAGTCACAGGCTTGAGAAGTCAGACCGAAACCACAGGTCTGCCAAGTGTAGTGCCAGGAGCAAAGCTGGAATTGCAGCCTTTTCTGAGCTGTATTTAGGATACAGAAAAATCCTGTAAAGTCCAACAAGTCAGAGGACCCCTGCATATCCTCAGAACTGGTCAATAATTTTAACACGTGCTAGTCTAGACTTAAGGCATTGTGTCACACAGACAGGAACTTTATGTTTCTTTTTATTTCAGGTTGTTACTGGCAATTAGGGGCAGAAGNCCTGGGTCTGGGGCCCTAACAGGCCAGCCTGGGCCATCTATCCACACCTGTACCACAAATACAAAGAATAGGGAGCAGGGAAGGGAGGGGCCACCAATGTGAGACATAAAGATTAAGAGGTCCAATGACCCAAAGCCCATTTTCGGAGATGGACGACTTTTTAAGTGTGGAGCAACTTGGGCAGGGATGAGAGGTTATATAACTGAGCAGTCCTAGTCAGAATGTGGTCTAGTTGATCACTTTTTTCAGCCGTGGGTCTACAAGATGCGTCAAAGAAGTCCTTCCTGCTTGAGGGGAGCACTCTGCTTCTCATTAGATGATTGCTTCTGCATGAGACTAGTCTCACGATGGAGTGATGGTCTCGCCATAGTCTCTGGAATCTGAAGTGACCTCAGGATTAGGACAGTGACAGCTGCCTCTGGGGGTTTGGAGGGAGACTGTGAAAGCCGATGTTAAGATGCCTCAGTTTGTAGGGGACTAAGAGGAGCTAGTGGCCACTAGGTTTTACATAGACTTCCTGAGTGGTTAGAATTCCCACATACGGGGTACATTGGTAACCAGCCCCAAGTAAAGTACAGATACAAAATGAAGGCAGATATCTCCTTATGGATTGGAGTCCAGTCAACGGTTTTTCAACAAACACAGTTTTAAGTGTCTGTTACAAAGTCTTAGCAGCATCAGGTATAATTTTGTACAGTAGTTGTGATATGTGGATTTGAGCTTATTTTATTTTTGGTGAATCCAAAAATAAGCTTATGAATCCCTCTTTTAGGTTTCAGAAAAGGCGTTACACATGCACACACACAGACACATAGTGCACACATAAACGCACACACATGTATATATGCATGCATACATGCATGCACATACA
Source organism: Mus pahari (assembly GCF_900095145.1). NCBI lineage: Eukaryota > Metazoa > Chordata > Mammalia > Rodentia > Muridae > Mus > Mus pahari. Next base: position 133,282,745 of record NC_034591.1, on the reverse strand, counting down.
TGTACACACAATGCATGCACATGCTTAAACACACACATGCATACACATCCAAACGTGCACACATGTGTATATGCATATGCACACATACATAGATACTTGTGCACACACACACACACACACACACGTGCACACTGTGAACATCTATGAATCTGCCATAAAACATGAGATGCTTTCTGTACCCTTCTCAGGTTCCACCCCTTCCTTCTATGGGATCCTAATTTTTGAATCTATTTCACTTGTAATTTTCCATGTGTGTTACATCTTCATTATGCTGTTTAAAGTCTACAGTTGCTGGTTATATTGAGGAGTGTATCATGTAGCTAGCAGTCATGAACAGTGGTTCTGGAATCAAATCAATTGTGCTGAAATATAAAATGAAGTGGTTATGTGACCCCGAGTACATTATTTGCCCTTTCTGAAGAACAGTTTGTTCAGCTCCAAATGGCATCGACCCTGCACTTCACCTCCTACAGTGGCTCTGTGGATTTGGTGGAAGAGGAAATGACACGAATTTGTAATTTCCTTTTAAAAGAAATTACAAAGTATATTTCTTTTATCATTTTATTTTATGTGTATGTATGCATACCTGAGTGCATGTATAGGTACCATATGTATGCTGGTTCCTGCAGAGGCCAGAAGAAGACGCTGGCCTTTTGTGAGCTGCCATGTTGGTGCTGGGAACTGAACTCAGATCCTCTGCAAGAGCTGCAGGTCCCTCTGACACATCTCTTAAGACCCCCTTGTACATTTAGTTTCTTCTGGTTCACAAGTGACTCTTTTGTAACATCACTTCTCCCTGCTTCTATGCCCCAGATGTCCCCAGGACGCTTGTGACACACACTGACCCTTCCCCACTAGCATGTCCTCCAGGCCTGCAGACCTTATGGAAGCTGCTAGAAAGGAACCCATGCACGGAGGAAGATCTCCAGTATTTAATGTATCTACAGAGGAAAGACAAATGAGCTGGGCAGCAGACTGTGGATGACAATCCTAGATTGTTAATTAGCAAGTTTCTTGGCCCGAGCAGGAAGCCATTCATCATTTTCCGATGAGTAGAGATTGCAGAACCACCCAGCTGTCCTCCCTCCTTCTGCACCAGTGTGGCAGCTGCGGTTGCCCCCTCTGGAGTTGTCCCTCCCACGATGTCTTTCTGAGGGAAGTGACCAGGATTCTAGATAAATGTAATGGTCCTGAACTTGGAAAGAGCTGGGGCCAAAGGTTCCCAGAGCTGGAGATCCAAGCCAGAAACCCCAGAATCTATGCGAGGACCTCTGGAACGAGATGAGAAGATGGATGGGCTATTTACATGGACACGATGTTCCAAACGGTCCACTTCTGCTGCCAAAATAACCCTCTTGAAATTCACGAGGAGCCTCTCTTGGGCTCCACACAAAGGCTCGGTGGAGGGGGCTTGTTATACAGCGAGTGAGTACAGGAAGAATGTGAGGCCCAGAAAGTGAAAGCCATCGCTCACATTAAAATAGCTGGTAAGAAGCTGGTGTGGGTTCCAGCCAGCATCAGTCTGATTTCCAGGTTCAGGCCCACCCTGTTACACCATCGTAGGTTCCTCCCATGACAGGTCACCTTGAACACAAAGGCTGTGTCCTAGAGGGTCTTGGTCACTGATCTACTTTCATACCCACAGGGCCCACAGTGCTGGACAGCTGCTGTGTCTTTGATATGGCTGCCTCTAACCTCCAGCAGCTTGATCATTTGTGGTTGCATCGAACTCAGACTGGCTGAGCTCCGCGTGCCATGGCCATTGACGCATTCGTTAGATGTTCATGGAAACCACATTATCCCTCATGCTGAGAATGTAAAGAGACCACCCCAACCTGCCCATCAAGGCAGAGATGTACCGGAAAGGTTGTGGATGACCTTTCTCTAATGAGAGGCAGAGGTGACTTATCAAAAGTGTGTCTTCATCAACTCTCCAATGGGAGCAGCAGGTAGGAACTGTCTGCGCGATACCAGGAAATGGGACAGGAAACATGCCAGGAACCCTAACGATTTGCCTGGAAATGGAGGCCACAAACTGGAGCTGGGCTAGCAAGCGATTGCATGTCTTCACAGGAGCACTCTGTGCAAACTGCAGGGCCTGGCCCGGGCCAAGGGTGCGAGCAAGGGAGACATCCTGATTGTGATTACTACTGAGTTATTGTCCCAGCAAGAGACACAAGCGTGGAGGACAGGCTCCTGGCTTTGCCAATCTATTACAGTTGGGCTGAGTGACAACTTTTGGAGGTATTTTATAGTCTTAAATATGAAGTTAAAATGTTACAAAAACCCACTGATTCTTATTCTCTGATAGGATTAAGAGCTATTTATTATTTATTTATTGGTTTATAAAGGCTTTATTTCTAGATGTCTCTATATTTTTTAAACTTTTATTGGTTCTTTGTGAGTTTCACATTCTGTACCGCAATCCCACTCATTTCCCCATTTCTTCACATCTGTCCTCCATCCTTGCAAATTCCTCCCATAAAGGAATAAAAAAATAAAAATGAAAAACAACAACCCTGTCCTAAAAAAATCCATCTTGTCATGGAAGCTTTTATTTGTCAAGGGTGTCCTACATTTTACCCTTTGTCCACACATCTTTGTGTGCGCAGGGATGCACGTGAGTCATTGGTCTGGTTTAAGGCCTCTGGCTTCTGCTACACTATCAATACCGGATCCTCACTGGGGCTCCTGATCGGTTCTCCGGTTGTTGTCCTGTGTCATAGAGATCCTGTAGTTTTGGACCTGTAGGACTGTTCCTTTTATGTGCTTCAGCAGTTCACAGATGGAGTAGATGTTGGGGTGGGGGCAACTCAAAGCCCCAGAACTGAGCTTGGATGATAGCTGAGTTGGTCATCCTGCTAGCTCTCCTGCACCCTCACCACCAGGGGGAGCTCTCCAACACTGCCCCAGCCAGCTCACTCAGTACCACAGCTGGCAAGGGGAGGGGGCCAGGTTTCCTGCTCTCATGCCATTGGGACTGGCTTACCAGCACCTAGCCCACCAGGGTCAGCTCTACTGTGCTGTCCAGGTGAGGTGTGGCTCCGCTCTCCCTAGTGCTACAGAAGGTGAGGAGCAGGGCGAACTCTCCCCCTATCGCCAGCTCTCCTGCCTGCCACAGGTGGTGAGGTCTCTCCCTTGCAACCAAGCTGCAGAGGGATCTACTGCTCATGCTTGTGGGTGTGGCTCACCCGTGCACCCCTCTTCTGCACCGGGGCCAGCTCTACTGTGCTACCCAGGGTCTACCTGTTCTCCTGAGTGATGCAGACAAGAGCTACTTTATTAATATCTATCCAGAAGAAATATTTAGATCGGGGAAACTGAGCCTAAGCATTTAGCTACAACTTTCTCTTGCTTTACCTAGAAAAATGTCCCCTTAATTTCTACTGCAACACTTCCAATAAGTAATGTAAAAGAAAACCAGGGTTATACTATTTTATTTATAAATTCTTTTTTTTTTTTTTTTTTTTTTTAATATTTATTTATTTTTTTTTATTATTTTCTTTATTTACATTTCAAATGCTATCCCCAGGGTTTCTCTGTATAGCCCTGGCTGTCCTGGAACTCAGAAATCCGCCTGCCTCTGCCTCCCAAGTGCTGGGATTAAAGGCGTGTGCCACCATGCCCGGTATTTATAAATTCTTAACTATGCATTGGTAAGAGAAATGGGCTACTGAAAAAGATAAGTCATTTTATCGTTATCACATTAGAGATGTGAAGTATTTCCTTCATATCATCTAATAGCCAGTCAGCGATCGGAATTCCCTGCTTCTTTTCACAGTTACAGGAAATGGGAGAGTGCACTTGTATTTGCTATATACATACACAGCCACACTCGCCCCGTTTTGCCTTGTGATTCATTTGGAGAAACTCGATGCAGTGTCTTATGGAACTTTCCACACTCTGGGTTTGACTGACTGTATTCCGTGACACTGCCATCTGTCTGGCGTGACCTGATAACTGGCTTGATCGGCTTGGGCTTTATTTCACAGGAATGTTTACTATGTGTTTCTGGGCTCCTCCCACTGGCTGCCACCAGGGCACTGGGAGCCTGGCACTTCTCCTTTTTGGATATATGGTTCCATAAGTGGGAATTTTCTTCTCAGTTTTCCATGTAGCGGATTTGCTGGCTGTCTATGGTTGTTGCACATCCATGGTTTTCTGAAGAGTTCAGATAGTGATATTTTAACACAGCCATTCTTTCTGCGTCTGTTAGCTGGAGCTTCCTCACAGAGAGTATATATAGAAAGTCCACATAAATCATCTTTTCCTTTCTATTTACCAGTTTTGGGAATAGTAATCTGGTGTGACCAATGCAGGCAGTTTACCACCGTCATTTAACCCATGGGTTCTAACTTGTTTCATGTAATTCAACTCAACGGTTGCTCCGATGCTTAAGTTATCCTGTTATCAGTTAGTGGGGATCCTTCCAGCTCGGTCCCTGGGTACTTCAGAGGCTTTCCAGATAACTTGGTAAACTTTCTTGTTTTCCAGTAAGATGAAATCTAGAGGTAAGTCCATATGATTTCTGATGAGAGATGAATCGGGCTCCCCTTCTCTACAATGGAACCCTTAAATCATCGGTAGAGACAGAAGCGCGGATGTTGGAGGGCATCATGACCGACACAATGCTCTCTGTTTCTGGTCATTTTTCTTGGAAATCAAAGAAATCTGAATTGCTACTGCACTAGTAAATATGTGGCCCTTTTTATTTGAAAAGAAAAGTGTGTTGTGAGTTCATGTTTATATTTCTAAATAGAATGCAAGGTTTCAAGGGATTTTAGCTTTTTTTGATTTTTATATTGCTTTACTTTAGTCTCACAGTAAAAGCTTTTGGTTTTTAAGCATTTTGTGTTAGAGTGCAGGCAGATAACTTTAAAACAACACCAATCTTACCACGAAACAAGACAACCAAGAGCTACCGAGAATGTCTTTGAAGACTTTATCCATAATATCAACTGGACCAGCATGTATGAGTAGCCCCCTTCCTATGGCTTAGAATGTTTCTTTAAAAATGTTTCTTCTCTGTGTGGTCAAACACCACCCCAACAGTTTCCTTTATTTTGTTTTGATTTGTGAGAATTTTCCCCAATGTTTGGTTTAATTTTATCTTCTAACTTCATGGCAAGATTCTGAAGCTAAACTGCCCAGCGAGCCATAGAAAGCACTCTGCTCCTGCTCCCGATTCTGCCCAGTAAGCCATAGGGAGCACTTTGCTCCTGCTCCCGATTCCGCCCAGTGAGTCATAGGGAGCACTCTGCTCCTGCTCCCGATTCCGCCCAGTGAGTCATAGGGAGCACTCTGCTCCTGCTCCCGATTCCGCCCAGCGAGCCATAGGGAGCTCTCTGCTCCTGCTCCCGATTCCGCCCAGCGAGCCATAGGGAGCACTCTGCTCCTGCTCCCGATTCCTCCCAGCGAGCCATAGGGAGCTCTCTGCTCCTGCTCTCGATTCCTCCCAGCGAGCCATAGGGAGCTCTCTGCTCCTGCTCCCGATTCTGCCCAGTGAGTCATAGGGAGCACTCTGTTCCTGCTCTTGATTCCTTCTTTATATATTTTAAATTAAATACTGTTTTCTTCATATTTTAGACAAGAGAGAGCAGGCTTCCACGTAGCACACTGCCTCTTTCCTTAGATAAAAGGTATCACACTATACTTGCTATTAGGCACGGTGCAGGTGTAACAGCATACAAAGACCCATTTTAGCCTCTTTCAACAGTGCAGAATCCACTATCAGGGGGTGCATCAGTTGGTTTGATGTGGATACCACTGAGGAATATTGGGAAGAACATTTCATTTCTTTCTTTCTTTTCTTTTTTCTTTTTCTTTTTCTTTTTTTTTTTAAATAAATAAACAGCTTTGTGCCATATCCTTTTGCTTTTTGGCTAAGAAACTGAATTTAAAAGTCATCATTATTGCTTTTTTATTCCATGGGGTAGGGGCATGGTGATGTCACACTGTATACAGGTTTTTCTTGGTGCTTATTATATACCAAAAGTCTGTCCTAATTTTTGGACAAAGTCTTGAGCAAAACAGAATGATTATTGTCCTTGTGGAACTTCCAACTGTGCGACTAATCTTGGAAATGAGTGCTAATATTACACTCAATCAATGGACTGAAGTCGAGGGCCCCTGTGGTTGAATTAGAGAAAGGCTTGGTTTATAAGTGTGTGGCACACTACCCACCTTCAATCCATGCTTTAAAATAATAAACATTCCTTTTAAAAACATGTCCTAGGTGGACTGGAGAGCCGAAACACAAAGACAAGTGAGGAATGACAGCACAGAGAGCCAGACAGGGCTGGCTCCACCATGGGATGATGAGGCAGAGAAGGGAGTGTGTGCTCAGCCTCTGGAGCGAAGATGTCATCATTGTGGCATGGGCAGGATGGAGTGAGAGTGAGGGGGGAGGGAAGAGGGAGGGGGAAGAGAAAGAGTGGGGGAGCGACACAGAGAGAGCTTGGGGGGGGGACAGAGAGTAGGAAGGGGAAGGGAGGGAAGGGGGAAGAGAGAGAAACAGAGAGGGGGAAGGTGAAGGGACGGTAGGAGAGGGAGGGGGAGGGGTAGAGGTGGAGGAGGGGGAGGCTTGTTTAGAAAAAGTGCTTGGTCTTCATCATGGGTGGTTATTTCCTGAGGTAGATGACCTCAGTCGAACAGAAGGGGAGATGCTCAGCCTGAGACAATTTAACTTGGGACATTTACAGGGAAGGCAGGGGAGGGCAGCAGCTTGGAAGTGTTTGTCTGGAATTCTAAAGGTGTCCCCAGAGGTTGTGGGTGGTGTAGGAGACAGTATCTTTCCAGGGGAAAGGGGCTTCAGAATATGTGTGTATATATACACACACACATGCATTCACACACTTGCATACACACACACACACACACACACACT
>NC_034591.1:133254017-133275817 GCF_900095145.1 Mus pahari | reverse complement strand
ACACACACACACACACACACACACACACACACACACACGTCCATAAGAGCCCAGGGAGAATGAAACACCGTCTGAGAAGGCAGGGTTATTTGTTTTAGCTATAAGAGCAGTGAAAACTGAAATTCCTTAATAATTTACATTTACAACATTTTCCAACAAAAGACCTTAGTGATCAGTAGGTCCTTCATGTAACTGAAAAGCAAACAACCTGGGGAGCTCCTGTTGTCCGCCAGCCAGCAAATCTGCCCTGTGCGGAGGACTGAGGCTGGGACAGGTACTGACTTGCTCACAGAAGGAGGACACATCAGCTTGGTTCTGCCCAGAGTTCACTCGTTATTTAGTCAAGATGTCATCCACAGTTGAGGATATCCTTGAAGCTAATTCCATGAGCTAAGTATAACTCAGATAGAAAAGTTAGATTTCAAACACAGGCAAAAGGGAAAGACAAATGAAAACCATTAGAGAAGAAGCCTCCTCCATGGCCAGAGATGGTTTCTTCTCTCACAACTACCCCCTCCTAATTTTGTCTCAGCCATCTGGGGGGCTTGTGAATCATATGATCTTGACACCACTGACTGCAGCAGTCAGACGTAGCAGGAAGTTGCCACTATGAATACTTTGCCACATTTCCCCCTCTTTGTAAGTGCACACACAGTAGGGCTATACCTCTCAGTCCGTTTGTGGTTGGGTAGAGGCATGAGATTATTTCTGGGGGATGGAATATGAACGGAAGAGCAGATGCACCTTGAGCTTGGAGTTTTGAACTGTCAGCATCAGAATCTTCCCAGGGCTCCCGCCTTCTTGCCTAGTGACCAGAATCTTTGAAATAGCAGCTGCCGGAAGTCAGGGTTCTCTGTGAGGAGCAGAGCGTTTTGAACTTAAAATGGACATGGAACAGACTAAGACACAAATCTGTGTTGTTTTAAGCCACAGAGATTTAGAGACTATTCTTTACTACATCACTTTTAAGACCTTCCTGACCAACACAGTGAGCATTCTACTGTCTGCTCTTGTGGGGGTGAATGAGCATTTCACATATTCACAATCAGTGAAAGCAAACAAGTAGACCACATGTTGGTTAATAAAGAGCAAACAAACAAACAAAAGCCAGGAAGGGAGGGGGAGGGGTAATCAGAGCTCAGGAAAAATGACTGTGAATTTCCTTTGCACTCATAAACCTGTTTCTCACTGTCTCCCACTCCCCCCCCCCCGCAAGGGCATGGAAAAACAATATCCCATTTGTGAAGGTTAAAGTCGATTATAAACTTGATGAGATCTAGAATAATTTAAGAAGCAAATTTTAGGCACATTAGTGTGTGTGTGTGTGGGGATTTCTAGATTGTCCTGGCTGAGGGAGGGTGACTTGGTCTTGATGTGATTCGCACCTTCCCTGAGTTGGATTCCTGGTATAGAAGAGAAGGCTAATGACATCAGTGTTATTCTTACCCTGCTTCCTGATTGTGGGGGGTGTCGGGACCAGCTGCCTCATGCAGAGCTGCCTCTGATACGATGGACTGTGAGCCCTCAAACTGTGAGCCAAATAAACTCTTCCTCGAGTTATTTTTTTTTGTGAGTGGAGTTGCTGCTATGATAAACCTGGCCCTGTGGTTTATCTTTAGAGCTGGTTTGTGGGAAGAATTTGGGAGCTTCAGATTAGAAAAACCTTAAAACAGAGATTAATAGACTGCTCTAATGGGAGTTTTGAAATTTCAGGTCCTAAGAGAACTGTGGGCAGTGGAGACCCAGCTCATGAACTTTTGGAGAAGTGTAAGGATTCTATTTGAAACTTGGATAGGGGCCACTTGAGTTATAGTTTGGCGAAGAATTTGGTTGTATTCTGTGCATAACCTGAGAATTTGACTTGGGTTAAATTGAAACGTACTAATTTGCTTGATGGAGGAAATATCAAAACAGGATAGAATTTAGGTTGTGGCATGGTCATTGCTCACTGCTCTTACCCAGGTCTATAGTGAGAAAGAACAACAAGTGGAACAGGGTTGTGTTCCTGCAAGGAGGAATGGAGGCCATTGTATGATTCTCTGAAGGTGAAGTGTTAGTCGCGATGGAAATCCTGGGATTCTGAAGATGCCAGGGCCATAGGACACCCACCAAGGAAAACTGAAGACACAGAGTGGAGCTGGCCCAAGAGAGGGGCTATGTGTGTAGGTGGCAGAATTGGTGAGACAGTGACACACAAAGCCTTTCGGATCTCAGGTGACATCATCATGAGTCTTCTGTGCTGGACATGGGGCTGCAGGACTTAGTGTTTGCTGTGTTTACTTTGTTCCCATCATTCCTTGCTCTTCACCCATTTAAGCCTTTTGTAATGGGACTTTTATGTGCAATTGTATATTGGAAATAAATAATGTTTTAGATTTTTTTCTAGAGATTCATTGAGTTAAGAGATTGCCTCAGTGAGTCTGAAGAGACACCACACTTACCTATTTGAACAGTGTTGGGACTCTTAAAGACAACTGGGACTTTTGAAGTTGGACTGTATACATTTTACATTATGAGATGGCCATGAGCCTGTGGGGATAAAAGGCAAAAGAATATGGCTCAAAAGTAACGTAATTGCATAGCATGCTGACAAGGCATGGGCTTGTGGTTAGTATTGATTATCAACCTCATGGGATTTGCAGTTAAATAAGAGACAACCCTCCTGGCTTGGCTGTGAAGGCATTTCTAGAGTGGTTAACTGGCACAGGAAGACTCACCCTAAATGTGGGAGGTGAAATTACATGGGTGGGGTCCCAGACAGAACCAAGGGGAAGAGCCAGTGGAATATCAGCATTTTCTGTTTTCTGGCCTCAGACACAGTGTGGCCAGTCACCCCAAGCTCCTGCTACCCTGTTGTGGTGGTTTGAATAGGACTTTGTGTTTGAATGCTTGGCCCAATGGGGAGTGGCAATATTAGAAAATGTGGCCTTGTTGGAGGAAGTATGTCACTGTGGGGGCAGGGTCTGAGCTCTTTCTCCTATGCTCAAGCCACACCCATCCATATCTCTTTCTACTGCCTGTGGGTCAAGATGTAGAACCCTTGGCTCCTCCAGCATCATGTCTGCCTGCATGCTGCCATGCTTCCTACCATGACTACACTGGACTAAACCTCTGAAACTGTCAGCCAGCTCTCAATTAAATGCTTTCCTTTCTAAGAGTTGCCATGGTCATGGTGCCTCTTCACAGAAATAAAATCCAACCTGAAGTGGAAACTTCTAATTCTTTGGAAAGTTAGTTATGTCAAATGATGTTTTGCTGGGGGCACACAGGTGAAAGGATGTTTTGATATAGCAAACACGTGAAAGCACCTGTGATAAAGGAGTGTAAATATGACTCCACAGACAGTGGGGGATGAGCACTGAGTGTTGGTTTGCTCCGCCTTGTTATTCTTTGCTAATGACACACATGTATTGGTTCGCCTTGCATAGCGTTGTTGAGCTCAACTTGTGGTAAAGCTGCCATTGAGAGAAACTTGCCAAAGAATTGCTTGTGAGGTTCCTGGGGCAGTTTGCTGCTTCTGTGGCCTTGCTTCAGGCTGGTTGGTGAGCCTGGTGGTTTCTTCAGGATTGAACTACAGCTGCTGTTTCATGCCTGGTGTCTGCCTGCTGAGAGGACTGCTCTGTAGCTGCTGAGTCATATTTGGTGTTTGCTATGGGCTGAACTGCTGCCAAAGAAGAAAGAGCTCACCCCCAAAGAACCATTGCTGAACAGGTCCACTTCTCCCATATCCTAATAATTTTTCTCTTATATTACTGGATATAATTAATATATTAAATTATATTAATTTTTCTCTTATATTACTCATCTGCTGGATGGTGGCTAGAGGAGAGATTAAACTCTTATTAAAAGTAGGTTGTAAAAACTTATACCAACACCCACTTTTCCTGCGACGATGGATGGTACCTTCAAACTAATCAAAAATAAACCCTGGTTATGTTCTTTTTTCAGGTATTATGACAGGGTCCTGACTTGCCCATCCATTCTTAGGCAGAAAGGCCATTGTGAAGAACACGCTATGTCTCATATTGTCACACTCCTTCGGAAGGGGCTGATCACTGTTAATGGAATTCCATATTTAATCTCTGTGTGGTCTCTGCTCAGTCAATGTATCTGAGCTCAGTTCCACCATCCATAAAGTCAACTTCATAATAACAGTACTTCACTCCACTCTGTGGAGCTGCCATGAAGATTAAGGGGAATAATGTATACAGAGTCCTCAGCATTGTGCTATATACAGCTTCCCACAAGGATAGCACGGTTCTGACTTTTATTTATAAAAAGAGAACGCAAGAGGAGAAATGAGAGATGTCCGTCTATTTGCTTGCTGTAACAAAAACCCATAGATGGAGTAGCTTATAAACAACAGGAATTTATTTCTGAGTTCTGGGGGCCAGAAGTTCATGATCAAAGCACCAGCAGATTTGCTGCCTGGTGAGGCAAGATGACACTTCTCACTGTGCTCTCTCGGAGCGGGAGGGGAGGCAGCTCGCGGACGCCTCTCTTATAAGGGTTCCGATCTCCTCCCTGGGCCTCCATCCTCAGCAATATCTCAAAGCACAGCCTCCTAATCTATCACAGTCTCATCACAGAGATGGGGGTCAGGCAGCGGTGCATGAAGTGGTGGGTACAGATCCTAAACGGGGTCTGGCATCCCTAGGAGACACCATCACCATAGTGAGATCTGTGACCAGTTCTACGCAGGAGACTGCTTGAAGGGAAGATGGGGCCAAGGGCTCTATTAATTCTCTGGACAGTTGTTGGATGGGGCTGCCGACCTCCCCTGGGAATGTGAAGAGCGAATGGCCCGAGACAATCTACATCCTGTGCTTGTCCACAGAGGCCAAGCTTGGAGACATGGCTTTGCTGTTTTCTAAGAGGGGCAAAGATTAAAACGAAATCGTCTTGAGATCATTCTGAAGCTCCAGAAAACAGAGCTAGCTGGAGGACTTGGACAAAGAACAGATCTCTAAAACCGCTCTCTACAGGAAACAGAAGGATGCTTTAAAAAAAAAATGTCTGCTTTGTATCTACAAGAAACAGGGGCAGGAGAACCCAGACTCTATAACACAACAAAAAAGCCACAAAGAAAACATGTGAGTTCTGTGGGGCAGGGTCGGGCAGCAAGAAGCATTAGAGGCAGAGCCAGGGTGTCTTTTTCTCAGAGCACCTTTGTCTTTGGGAGCAGAAGTCCAAGTGTAACACAGGCAGCTCTGTGGGCAGTCTGTTCAGCTTGGCAAGGGCTGGAATGTAGGATCCATGCAGCAGGGGTCCTGTCACTCTGGATCCTAGTCCTGCCTCCCAGACCTTCCCAGAAGATTGCCTGGAAAGCAGAGCGCTGCTAATTCTGACTTCTCTGCTCTCCAGTCTTTGCAGGGGAGACTTTAGCTTGGAGCCAACTCTCTGTGACAGTTCCTCCCGAGGTTACAAGGGCCTCCTTCTGTAAAGATGTCTAGGCAAAAGTGTAAAAAGCCCAAGTACTATAAAATCCAGACAAGATTGAAAAAGAACAACCAATCCACCATATTGGTTTCCATTTGTCGTAAGGGCCAGTGTTCCTTCAGGAAACGGACTGATTCCAAGACAAAGGACAAATCATTTGAAAATCCAGATTTGGAATCTCAGGATAGTGTCAGAGCAGTGTAAGTCTACGAAAGACAACAATATATAACAAAAAAATTTTAAATTGAAAAACATGGTTACCCCCAATAACTCTGTGCAGGATCATCAAGGAGGGACCAGGTGGAGAAGCCAGCGTGGGCCAGTTGGCAGGAATTAGCAGGCGGCTGTTAAAGCTCAGCGCCAAAGGCCTCCCTCAGGGAAGGAAAGTTATAGAGGCTTAAAGAGAATGTAGACCGAGGTGAGAACCAACTAGAGACCCAGGGGGAGACTCTGCAGGGACAGAACTATGGGCTTGTGCTGCGTGCAGTGCTCAGGGCTTGTAAATGGAACAAAACCAGAAGTGGCAAAAGGAAAGGCAGACACAGCCAGAAACACCAAAGGACCCTAAGATGGTTCTTCCTGTCACAGAAAAACATGCACTTCATGCAGACACTTTAGTAGTGACTGCTGAGAGGATGTGTCTAGTAAGAATGATCGTCTGCTACCGAAGATGTCCCCAATCCTGCTGCAGGAGGGAATACCATTTTTGGGTTCCTTTAAATGAGATGGCTCAGAACTACAGGAAGCAGAGGAAAACAGTGAATAAAGCATAAAACTACTGAGGTGTCCAGGAAGAAAACAGAATGGTGCAGCTTCTGTTCTTCCTAGTGACGGGCAGGCAGACAGACAGACAGACAGATTGTCCCATGACTTCTTTTTAGAACTTAACCAAAAGGTTTTAAGGTTTATCCAGGACTATAAAGAAAGCCAAGAACGTTTGGGAGTGGGGGTGTGCGGGAACCCCTGGGTAATTGTCTGGTAATTGCTTGAGCTATTAAAGTACAGAGCTGTGTTTCAGTGATCAGAATACCCTTGAAATGACCTTAGGGGAGGCTGGGCAGAAGCACGTGCCTAGAAACATGGATAGACATAGGAAGATTTCCTGAACAATAAGAATGACATTAAATCACACTTGGAAAAGGGCTATTACCCAGTAAAATATATTAGCACAACTCATTACGCATTTGGCAAGACACTGGCCACAAACTTACAGCAGCAATAAACTGAGATCTTTATCAAGTTAGTGAAATGTGAGATAGAAAACCACAGAGAGTCAGAGGGAAGTACAGGGCCACACTGTAACCTTGAGCCAGACTCTCAGAGCTTGCGGTACATCAGACAGAATCAACTGTATAAACAAACAGGCGAACTACTCGACTACCACCAAACATCTTCAGGATGGAAACATGATGACAAACATTGAAATAAAGCTGAACTGAATCCTGTGTGTGTGTGGCACTCAGCCATTGTATGTGTGTGTGGTACTGTGTGTGGCATCCAGCCTGTGTGTGTGTGTGAGACTCAGCCTGTGTGTGTGGTACTCTGTGTGTGTGTATGCATGTGTGAGACCCAGCCTGTGTGTGTGTGTGTGTGTGTGTATGTNTGTGTATGCATGTGTGAGACCCAGCCTATGTGTATGTGTTTGTGTGTGTGTGTATGTGTATGTGGCACCTAGCCTATGTATGTGTATACGGTACTGTTTGTGGCACCCAGCCTGTGTGTGAGTGTGTGTGTGTTGCTATGTGTGCCACCCAGCCTCACGCATCCCAGAAAAATGCTCTCCCTTCACTCTGCCTCTGCTCCTAAAGCTGAGCTGGGACCATTTGATAGGAAGATGAATTTGATTGTATACAGAACTCTTTCAAACAATTATGTAAAACCTCAGTGCCTTGATTGCTACCACCCACGCCCACGCCCTTTCTGCAGGGATGCACCCATCCCTTCCCCCACTAACAAGAGTGTTAGCTCTCCAGGACCTTCGCAAGAGTTGCCCCCTGCTGGAGAAAACTGTGGTCTAAGCGCTGCAGCGCCTCTTAGTGGTAGCATGCCTGCATGGGTCAGCTCGCCAAGGCAGTCAGGAATCAGGTGCCCACACAACAGCCATCTGAGCACTTGGCCATGCCGCAGCGTGCCCTCTCTCCTCCCGGGTGTTGCTCAGAAAGCCTGCTGTACTGGTTAATTTCTCTGCTGTGATAAAGCACCATGACCAAGCCCACTTATAGCATGAAGGGCTTACTTAGGGCGTCCGGCTCCACAGGTATATGGGTCTGTCTGTCCCTATCATGACAGGGAAATGTGGCAGCAGGCAGGTGTGGTGACAGGAGCTGGGAGCTGATGGTTCACATCTGGAAGTACAAACAGGAAGTAGAGAAACCAAGCTGGGGATTGCTTGAGTCTTTTGAAATGTCAAAGCCTGCCCTCAGTGACACATTTCCTGCAGCAAGGCAACTTCCTTCAGCTCCTAAACCTACCGGACAGTCATCAAGTGGAGACCAAGTGTTAAATGCCTGAGCATACGGAGGCCTTCTCAGGCCGACCACCACATCAGCTAAATCTGCTGCATGTACACACACTGTTACGTCAGGGTCTGGTTACTAGACAGTGTGACTTAAGAGATTAGGTCAGCTTTCTGTCACGGTGACGAAACACCGGTGATCATTATTAACTTATAAGATAATTTATAGCCGGGCGTGGTGTCACACGCCTTTAATCCCAGCACTCAGGAGGCAGTGGCAGGTGGATTTTNGAGTTTGAGGCCAGCCTGGTCTACAGAGTGAGTTCCAGGACAGCCAAGGCTACAAAGAGAAACCCTGTCTCGAAAAACCAAAAAAAAAAAAAAAAAAAAANANAATTTATAAGAAAGAATTTATAAGAAGACAAGATTTATTTTTGGCACACAGTTTTGGTCCATGGGCACCGGACATGTGTGGAGAATGGGCTGTGCTAATATCTCCTTTAAGGACGTGCTCCCAAAGACTTAATGTTTTCTCATGTGCTGTACCTCTAAAGTTATCATTTCCCCAAATAGCATCATGCTGGGGGCTCAGACTTTATCATATGGGCCTTTGGAAAACATTTATCTAATTCTAAGGAGACACCAACTAAATAAAATGTATGAAAAACATAAACACAGGTCACAAAAGGAACAAAAGGAGAAATGCAAGCTAGATGACTAACAGTGCTGAGCATGCACACACAGCCAGCAGAGGCAAAGCGGCTGAGAGCTGGAACTGCCTGGGAAGGTCAGTGGTTCTAAGTGGAAATGTGGGCGTGCACTGACCATCCAGGAAGCCCATGATGGTGCTGGGGGAAGAGCTCTCCTGGTACATTTACTCTAAGGAGATAACTCTACAAACATAAAGACATATGCCTTAGAGCTCTCCCAAGCAACAGAAACAATAGTGTGTGTGCATGTGTGAGTATGTGCACGTATGTGTGTATGTTTGTATGTTTGTGTGTGTATATGTTTGTGTATGTGTGTATGTATGTATGTGTGCATGTGTATGTATGTGTATATGTTTGAATACATATGTTTGTGTGTGTATATTTATGTGTTGTATGTATGTTTGTGTATGTGTGTATATATGTTTGTGTATATTTTTGTGTATGTGTACAAGTATGTGCATGTGTATGTATGTATGTTTATGTATGTATGTGTATGTATATATGTGTATGCATGTGTATTTTTGTATATACTTATGTGTATGTATGTGTATGTTTGTGTGTGTATATTTGTGTATGTGTGTGTATGTTTGTGTGTATATATATTTGTGCATGTGTGTATATATGTGTGCATGTGTATGTATGTGTGTATGTATGTGTATATGTTTGTGTGTATGTCTGTGTATGTGTGTATTTATATTTGTGTACAGGTTTGTGTATGTGTACAGGTATGTGCATATGTATGTATGTTTATATATGTATGCGTGTATGTGTGTGTATGTATATGTTTGTATATATTTATGTGTATGTGTGTGTATGTTTGTGTATTTATGCTTATTTGTGGAGTATGTGTATGTTTGTGTGATTATGTGTATGTATGTTTGTGCATGTGTGTATGTTTGTGTGTATAAGAGACTTACTGACTCACATGATCACAAAGGCTGAAAAGTCTCCAGCTGCAGGTTCTGCATGCTTAACTTTTGCTTTGTTTGGGGCGTTGATTGCTTCGATGCATCCGCTCCATGTGGAGAACAATCTGCTCTCCTTAGTCTACTAGTCCAGATTTACTCTTGTTCAAATACACCTTCTGTAGTGGCTATTCCTGGTTGTCAACTTGACTATATTTGAAATGAACTACAATCCAGAATTGGAAGGCTCACCAGTGAACCTAATCTGGAGACTGGGAGATAGAAGTTTCTGATCTGGATCTTGGTATGGAGATCTTGAGACACAGTGTTGATTGAATCCAGAAGATTAAGACAGGGAGATCTCCGAGTCCAAGATCATCTGGGATTAAAGGTGTGGTGGCACACACCTTTAATCTGGGCTACACCTTCTGCTGGGGACCATATAAGGACATTGGAAGAAGGGAGTCGGTTCTCGATCTTTCACCTGCTTGTGTGAGACTAGGCAACTGCTAGACCCTTGGACTTCCATTCACAGCTACTACTGAACCGTTGTTGGGAATTGGACTGCAGACTGTAAGTCATCAATAAATTCCTTTACTATATAGAGACTATCCGTAAGTTCTGTGACTCTAGAGAACCCCGACTTATACACCTTCTTAGATGCATCCATAGGGTACAGTTTGATCAGTTGTCAAGGCACCCCTTGGCCTAGTCAAGTTGGAATGACATGTTAACATTCACGACAGCTGTGCATACTATCTAGCTCGCTTTTGCTAACTAACCATTGCATAGAGCCATAGCCATAGCCTGGGAGTGGAAGGCACAGTCCATGGGGGGCATGCCTTCTTTCAGTTCTGAGGCACTTGGAACCCAGCTTTCTATCTCAGGGACATCCCTGGATACCCCAAACTGTTAGGCTCCTGTGCTACCCAGGGTTGGGGGTGACTCTCTCATCCCTGGGTCTGTAAGTGGAACCTGGCTGGAAAGTGAAGATAAGCCTCAAGAACAGTCCTTCGCTTCTTTCTAATCTCAACCCACATCTCTGAGTGCATGTCCCAGTGCCCAGGATCCTCCCAGTTCCCTGGCTCACCCCATTTCCCATCTCTCAGTTTAATACACCTTCAGACTTACTTTTGAGGCTTCTGTAGACATTAAACACTTAATTGTGCCATTTCCTATGTTCTTTGGAATATCTCCTTATTCTAACCCAAGTTAGCGAGGATCCTTGCCAGCTATGCAGTGAGGGGAATTTGGTCCACCCTACCAATGTGCTAGGAAGGAGCATTTACTGTGTTGGGCCCATTCTGCTCTGTCTTAGGCTTGATATGATCTTAGTCATGGGGTGGCCCTAGGAATTTGTACCAACATATTCTGTCTGGAGTGCTCAGCACCTTTGGCACCAGGTATTCCCCAGAAGGAAGGAAGGAAGGAAGGAAGGAAGGAAGGAAGGAAGGAAGGAAGGAAGGAAGGAAGGAAGGAAGGCCTCTATATAGGGGGCAATGATGGGAGTCTTTGACAGCGGGTCTGAGGTCTCTCCCTTCCCCCAGCTCTCCCTCCCCATCCCTCCCTTCCCATATTTCAAAGTGAAGGCACCATCAGGCTAACGATATAATAATTAGCTCTTGGACCGTCCCTGGGCACTAAATAAATGTAACAACTTAGCGGTCTCTTTGGAAAGCATAAGGAGTCAGACTACTTTTCTCGTGGGACTTCTAACGTTTCACAGGGTGTCAGGATTTTCAGTGGGTTTCTGCTTCCTTCTGAGAACCAGCTCACCAAATGCCCGACTCTCAGGATCTCCCAACCCTCGCCTGCTTTTAAAAACTAAATACAAAAGACACTTTAAAAAGTTTTATTTACTTATTTTATGTGTATGAGTACTTTGCCTGCATGGATGTCTGTGGACCATGTGTGAGCCTGGTACCTAAGGAGGCCAGAGGAGGCGTCAGGTCCTCTGGGACTGGAGTTACAGATAGCTGCCACATGGGAATGGCAGCCAGGGCCGGTGCTCTAACCATCGAGCCATCCCTCCATTTCCTACAAAACACTTTTCAAAAGCAATGAGGGCCCAAAGTAACAGCTTCAGCCAGCACAGTGCAGTGTAACAAGTATAAGAAGTAAAAGGTCCCTGTTTTCAGACATTAGTGCTCTCTCCAGCACCAGCCTCCACACACAGGCTTTCTAGAAACGTGGGTTGATACAATTGTTCCTAAAGATATTGAAACAGTGAACGTAAGGTTTGCTCCCTGCCCTCAGGCAGTTCATAGGTATCTGGCCCGGCAAAGCAGGTCACTTCCCTTTTCAGGTGTGTGTTTTGTTCTGTGACGGCAGCTACTGTCCTTTACCCAACCAACACGCCACACAGGGCCACACAGATGAGATTACAGGTTTTAACAATAAGTGGTCGTTTATACATGAATCTTAGAAGGACTGAGTGAGTGTATTACTAACAGGAAGAAAATTAAAAGTCTTTGAGCTTTCTCCTTCACTGAAATAAAAATTTAATAACCCTCAAATCAAGAGGATGTTTTTAAAAGTTTTGCTCTGTTTGAGGTAGTTTTTTTTTTTTTTAAGATATTTTCTTTATTTACATTTCAAATGCTATCCCGAAAGTTCCCTATACCCTTCCCCTGCCCCTGCTCCCCAACCCACCCATTTTTTTTTTCTAAGTTATCAAATGGCATTCTTTTTATTTTGGTCTGTACACTTACCCCTACGCTGTGGCAAAATTAATCTTAAAAAAAAAAAAAACTATGTTGACCCGCTGTATCCATAACTTTTTTTCGCAGGTCATTTAAACAATTATGTCTTGGACAGCTCCGGGCTGGCCTTCTGGTACTCGCTCCTCCCCTGCTGCCGCGAACCAGGCATTCCTCCGCCTGGCTTGCTGACCTTCACTGATTTTACTTGGAGCTATTATCCCAATTGCCTGAGCCTTGGCTGACATCTGGATGTATTTTATAACAGACTGTTTTCATAATTCCGCAGAAAAGTTCTCAGGATTAATACTTGTTTATTTTCATCTTCCATTGGACCTTAAATAAATCGGCAGTGCTCCTCACTGGAAGCCATTTTTGCGCAGAGAGGATGGAAAATCCATCAGACCTCAGGTTCTCTTGCTTCAAAACCTCTTGGCCGTCGGACGTTACTCCGGGATGGCAGTAAAGTCACCGCATGGCTCCGTGCGAAGGAGCAGTGGCGTTAGCTGGTAGAATGCAGCCAGATGTGTGCTACGGGCTCACCTTCCCCATGTGAGTGGGGCTGACGGGGAGGCAGGCTCCTAAAGCAGTATACTGTGGCAAGATATTTTGGGGCGCTACAATTTTTGTTCTTTCTATTGTGTTTTCTTGCTTCAGGTGTTAAGATTTTTCTCTTTGTCCCTGAAGCTAGGTTAGGGATACACAGCTCTGTGGCGGAGCACATGCCCAGCTTCTGTACAGTTCCCAGTACAGAGGTACCTAGATCCAAAACAGGACTTTTTGTTTTTTGAAGAACTAAGATGACCGAAGGGGTTCAGTCAGACCTTTCTGTTAGTAACACACATGACTGCCTTGGAAAGGAGCGAGAGTGTTTTTGTTGGTTTGTCCTTCAAGCCATTATGAAAACTGACAATTTAGCAACCCTATATTAGCCAGGCACGGTGGCATGTGCCTGCCATCTTAGAACAAGGAAAGTCGAGGTAGGGAAATTCAGGATTCAGCTATGTGGTGAGTTTGAGGTGAGCCTGGACATGTAAGATATTGATAACATCCCCACCAACACCACTACCACCGCCCCTTGTTGCGGCCACCTCTGCCCCTGCCACCACCACTGCCCCCTGCCACCGCCACCACCACCATCTTCATCTGGAGTGGCTAAGCATGGTGTCTCATGTCAAAAAAAAAGTTCCCAGCATGCAGGAGGAAGCTAAGGCAGGAAGATTACCAGAGTTCCTATTTTTCTATATGATTTTTTAATTGGATATTTTCTTTATTTACATTTCAAATGTTACCCCCTTTCCTGGATTTCCCCCACTCTTGGAAACCCCCTATCCATCCTCCCTCCCCTTGCTCTTGTGAGGGTGCTCTTCCACCCACCCACCCTTGATTCCCCTACTCTGGGGCATCTATTGAGCCTTCATAGGAGCAAGGATCTCTCCTTGATCTCTCCTGATGCCTGACAAGGCCACCGTCTGCAATGGTATGCAGCTGGAGCCATGTGCACTCCTTGGTTGATGGCTTGGTCTGGGACCTCTGGCAGGTCTGGTTGGTTGATATTGTTGTTCTTCCTATGAGGTTACAAACCCCTTCAACTCCTTCAATCCTTTCTCTAGTTCCTATATTGGGGACCCCACGTTCAGTCCAATGGTTGGCTGTGAGCATCTGCCTCTGTATTTGTAAGGCTTTGGCAGGGCTTCTCAGGAGGCAGCCATTTCAGGCTCCTTTCAACATGCACTTCTTGGCATCCACAACTTTGGTCTTTCTTCTTCTTCAGCTTCATGCGGTCTGTGAATTGTATCTTGGGTATTTGGAGCTTTTGGACTAATTTCCACTTATCAGTGAGAGCATGCCATCCATGTGTGTTCTTTTGTGACTGGGCTAGTTCCATCCATTTGCCTAAGAATTTCATGAGCTCATCATTCTTAATAGCTGAGTAGTACTCCATTGTGTAAATGTACCACATTTTCTGTATCCATTCCTCTGTTGAAGGACATTTGGGTTGTTTCCAGCTTCTGGCTATTATAAAAAAGGCTGCTATGAACATAGTGGAGCATGTGTACTTATTACATGTTGGAGCATCTTCTGGGTATATGCCCAGGAGTGATATAGCTGGTAGTACTATGTCCAATTTTCTCAGGAACCGCCAGACTTATTTCCAGAGTGGTTGTACCAGCTTGCAATCCCACCAGCAATGGAGGAGTGTTCCTCTTTCTCCACATCCTCACTAGCATCTGCTGTCACCTGAGTTTTTGATCTTAGCCATTCTGACTGGTTTGAGGTGGAATCGTTTTGATTTTGCATTTCCCTGATGACTGAGGATGCTGGACTTTTCTCTAGGTGTTTCTTGGCCATTAGAAATTCTTTGTTTAGGTTTGTACCCCATTTTTAAATAGGGTTACTTGATTTTCTGGAGTCTAACTTCTTGAGTTCTTTGTATATGTTGGATATTAGACCTCTATCGGATGTAGGATTGGTAAAGATCTTTTCCCAATCTGTTGGTTGACATTTTGTCCTATCAACAGTGTCCTTTGCCTTATAGAAGCTTTGTAATTTTATGTGGTCCCATTTGTCTATTCTTGATCTTACAGCATAAGCCTGGACTACAGGGTAAGAGCTAATTTCAAAGAGAAAAAGAAAGAAAGAAAGAAAGAGAGAGAGAGAGAGAGAGAGAGAGAGAGAGAGAGAGAGAGAGAGAGAAAGAAAGGGAGAAAGAAGAAAAGAATCAACTCCAGCAAAACAAAACTAGCAGAAGTAAAATGTGTCCACTTGTGTCTGAATGTTCTATTGATGTGAAGTATAAACTTTGATTCCTTTTTTTAAAATCCTACTTTTAATACGGGTTCTTAAATGTTTTAACCTCCTTTCTAGTCCACCACCCACTAGAGGTAGTAGAAACGAAAAGAAAAGTTATTAGTTATTAGTAGATCTGTTTAGAAATTTTTCTTTAGAGTGAATCCCATCTGCATTGTTAGGAAATCAGCAATTCAGTTTACAGAATCCACCAGTGGCAGCTCTCTACTCTCACACACTTCATGGAAATACCAGCAGTCCAGCTCAGCAGTGTTGGGATAGCAAACATGAATCAGCAGTGGTGGAATGATCTAGTAGAAGCAGCCAGGACTCAGCCAAATCAGCATGAGTCAGCAGGAGCAGCCGAGACCAGCAGGGACACCAGGAGAAGTTCTCAGCTGTGCCTCTCTTAAGGAAGTGAAGATTAGCGAAGATGTGAGACCAAGAAGCTCTGCAAAGCTAGTTACGCAAGTCAGCCCCTGTCACTGTCCATTGAGTCCTCTTTAAATTCCCCCCAAATATCGCATGCCCTCCATGGGTCTTGCCTCAGCACGTCAGTCTGTCTTAGCAAAACTCCATGTGAGTCTATCAGCTGACACCCTCTGCCAATCGGCCCAAGTCCGAGGAAGCGGCAAGAAGCCACCAGAGCAGCATTGGAAGTTTTTGGGTGCATTTCTCTCTATAGAGTCAAGATATATGGAGCTCAGCTACCCAAGGTAAGGCGAATCAATACATGTATGTCTTTAGCGAAGAATCCTTTATCACTCGTCCTTTCTCGTGCTTGCTTTAGCAAAACATCCTTTCGCTTGTGTCTGCTTCAGGAAAACACTCCTTCACATGTTTGTGCCAGCAAAACACCATCCAACATAACTGACTTTACAAAGAACTATAAGTTTCCATTCCAGTGAGGAGACACCATGACCAAGGAAACTCTGGTAACAGGTATCCGCAGGTCTAGAAGAGGACATCCCATCTCCTGGAACCACACTACTTGGATTCAGGAAGCCACACTAGGGGGTTTTGGAAGAGCAGGGCATGTTCTTAAATGCTTATTCAAGTCTTCGGCCCCCTTAATTTTTACTTTTTATTCTTTGACAGTTATATATATACTTGAGTGGGCTTGCCTGTGTGAGCACGGGGTGGGGGGGGTTATTTTCGGGACATGTGGATAACTTCTCAGTGAATATGTTGCTGAGGAAAGTGATGTGCCTTCCACTACCATTCACTATTAATTATCGTTCAAGGAGAGGAGAGGCTGTGTGAGCTCTTCCCCTGCCCTNATGAAATGTTGATGGCTCAGTCTTGGGCATGCAACCACCGCTGTGGTGAGCTCCCGAGTGCAGCGGCCATCACACATCTAGAAGACAGTGTTTCCCGGCACTCTCCACCTTCTGGCTCTTATGTCTGTCTTCCCACTCTTCCTCGGGGTTCCCTGAGCTATGGGTCTGTGTGCATGTGTGATAGAGATGGCCTGCTCATGGCTGAGCATGCTATAGCCATCTATTCTCTTTGACCAGTTGTCTCTGTATTAACTGCTTTCCACGGAAAAGCAAACAGGAACAGACAGGAGTAGGTTCCTCTCCCTCTGAGGGCCTGTGTTCTTCTTAGCCATGGGTCCTTGGGCAGCTTACAGTACTGTGGAAATGCTTATCAACATTATTAAACATGGCTAGATCAGATTATGAAAGTAAATCTTTTTTTTAAATTAAAATTTTTTTTACATATTCATTTTACATCCTGCTCACAGCCCCTTCCTGGTCACCCCCTCTCACAATCCTTCTCCCCATTCCCCTCCCCCCTTTTCCTCTGAGGAGGAGTGGGCCTCCTGGGTTATCCACCTCTGTACATCAAGTCTCTGTAAGGCTAGGTACATCCTCTTTCACAGAGGCCAGACAAGGCAGCTAGTAGAACATATCCCACAGACAGGCAACAGCTTTTGGGATAGCCCCCGCTCCAGTTGTTTGGGGCCCACAGGAAGACCAAGCTGCTTATCTGCTACGTATGTGCAGGGAGGCCTAGATCTATGTTCTTTGGTTGGTAGTTCAGTCTCTGAGAGCCTCAAGAGTCCAGGTTAGTTGACTCTCTTGGTCTTTCTGTGGAGTTCCTAACCTCTTAGGTGCTGCAATCCTTCCTCCTATTTTTCCATAAGAGTCCCCAAGCTCCATCCACTGTTTGACTGTGGGTGTCTGCATCTGTCTGAGTCAGCTGCTGGGTGGAACCTCTCAGAGCACAGCCATGCTAGGAC
The DNA here is from genome assembly GCF_900095145.1 of Mus pahari. Classification (NCBI taxonomy): domain Eukaryota; kingdom Metazoa; phylum Chordata; class Mammalia; order Rodentia; family Muridae; genus Mus; species Mus pahari. Next base: position 133,258,574 of record NC_034591.1, on the reverse strand, counting down.
TCCTGTCTTGTTTAGGCAGCTACAGTACTGAAATTTTTATGGGTTTAGCATCCTTGTCATGTCTAGAAGACACTATCTAGCAGCTGGCATTATTGTTCCCCTGACTCTTACCATCTTTCTCATTAATCTTCCACAAGGTTCCCCTAATAGTGTCAGGGATTGGTGCTTGCCCATGGGATGGGTCTCAAATTGGGCTGGTTATTGGTTGGCCATTCCCTCAACCTCTGCTCCATCCCCTGTCCCTAGATTTCTTGTAGACATGATACATTTTGGGTCAAAAGTTTTGTGAGTGGGTTGGTATCCTTATCGCTCTACTGGAGTTCCTGCCTGGCTATAGGAGGTGGCCTCTTCAGGTTGCATGTTCCCAGTGCTGTGAGTCACAGCTAAGGTTACCCCCATTGATTCTTGGGAGCCTCCTTTATCCCAGGTCTCTGTCCCATCCTGGAGATGTTTGCCACTTCTCCACCCCTGTCAGTTGCAGATTTCCATTCATTCTCATGGCCAGCTGGCTATCAAGAGAGCAAATCTTGCTTCTGGATGGGAAGGGAAAGAAGAAAAAGGAAAAAGAAGAAGGAGGAGGGGGGAGGAGGAGGAGGAGGAGGAGGAGGAGAGCAGGGCCATACAATTCTCTTTAAGGACACACCCACAATGACATAAAGACCTCCCCTAGTCCCCACCTCTTAAAGTTCCCACCATTGCCCAGCAGGGCCACTCTGCCAATCACAGCTTTAAGAAATTGTATTCTAGGAGAACGTCAAGAGCTAAGCCACAGTAATGCAGGATAGAAACTGGGAGTTCCTCTCCCAGACAAACATGTCTTTCTACTTTAGTCTTTATGCATATTTCCTGAGAGTGTATAGGGCTTCCTTAACCAATGTGGAGTGCAGAAAGTGTAGCAGAAAACACCAGTGAATATGAGCATATAACAAGGTTAAAGTTTACTGATGGCAAGAACAATGGAACTAAACTTACAGCCTAAAACTGAGAAATAGTTGCCAAATATGTCAGATGAGGTAAAGTCAGGAATTATATAAATCCATTTCTAAAACCCAGAAACTCAATAGACAGATTGAGAAAGAAAACACACAGGCAATCTGCAGCAAAAGAAAGACCACGAGGACAAAGTGTAGGGTGACATTGTTTCCTGTCAGCCAGGCAGAGAGTAGGTAAGCTAGTTTGGTAAGCCAAAGGTGACAGGCTACCTGTGTTTTAGTGGGAGTGCACATCTATGCCATGTTCTTAGAAAACAACTTAGTAGTTTGCAGTAGATGGACAAAGGACCTTGAGGTCACCTCTCGAAGGATGTGTCACACAGGCATGTTCACGTATGTGCAGAGCTTACATGCATGCACAGGGGTGGAATTTTCTGCAAGGCTGAAAACAGAAGGCACCTAAGTGTCAATCAGTAGGGGTTTGGGGAGATGCATTCTCATCTTTCTATAAAATGAAATACACAATTAAAAAAGGACTGAGTATTCCTGAACAGGCAGAGATAAAATGCAGTACAATGGGCACTGGATGCTTTATTTTATGTGAAGAGACTATGATGCACTCAACGGACACCAGGGCTTGCATATGCAAAGACCTTCGTGGAGGCCCGTAGATACCATTCATAATGGTTCCCTTATGCAGGGAGCCTGGGGCCGTGATTTGTAAGGCGGGGATTTACTAGTCTTTTTTTTTTTTTTTTTTAACCTATAAAAGATTTGAACTTTTTTCTAACACATGCTTGGCCTTTCTTTTCAATGCATAAATGAGAGAGGATTAGACCAGAGCCTGAGAGTGGATCTGGGATCCGAATTGTCGCTGCTCCTTAAACAAATCTGTGAACCCTCTCTCTGGATTGTGTTTGCAAGAGTGGCTCAGCTGTAAGTCTCCAGGTTTTGGAAAGGTTGGAATTCAGTCCCGTTCGGCTTATCTTGGAGAAGCAGGTGGCTTGAGGTCCAGATGTGAGGAGAACTGCATGCCAGGTCTCGTGTTCATGCTTAAAGACAGATTTTAGGTCATGGAGGTTTACGGAGTAGGGCAGTGAGGTGGGGCGACCAGAGACCATTGTAGTGTTTCTTGTCCTGCATGCAGCGGCATCCCCTGTTCTGCAGACCCCACTTAACCATTGTTTTCTCCCTTACCTACGCAGGGCCTTGTTATTGTGGTTGCTGTTGTGTTTGAAGTAGTGTTGCACTGTGTGACTTAGACTGTCCTAAGATTTGCAACCCTTTTGCTCAGCTTTCCAAATGCTGGCACTGTAGGAGTGTGCCACCAGGCTCAGCAGGGCTGTCTTCTTTTTGTTGTTGTTGTTGTTAAATTTCTGCACCTGAGGATTACAGATATCCCTTGACTTATGATAGGTTGTATCCCTAATAAGCTCACCCCAAATCAAAAATTTCATATCAAAATGCATTTAATACACTTAGTTCCAACATGCCATAGCTTAACCTAGTCTATCTTAAATATGCCCAGAACACTTACTCAAGCCTACTGTTGTGCAAAACCATCAAACTTGAAGCGTTGAATATCATATGCAATTTTTCTGAAAGTGAAAAACAGACCGGTCGCGTGGATATGCCTCTGCCCTTTGATAGAGTGGGTAAGTCTTAAGTAGATCCACCATAAATCAGGGACAGTCTGGACTCTCATTTCTATCCTCTCTGGTTTAAGAGTTCTAGTTGTTTTCGTTGCCCTTGGTGTGACCAAGGTTGGAGTCAATTACTTCTTACAAGGTCTTAGCAAATTGCTGGCTGCGGGACCGCCCGTGGGAGCCCTGCAAAATTGGGTGCAATCTGTTAATGGGGTGATGGCTCATCTATCCTCTGGTGCTGAGAGCTTTGCCGAGAGGTCCGCAGATAATACCTGCCTTGTCCAGGCTCAGTTTTGAGACAAAGCAGATGTGGGGTAATTAGTAGTTGGGTCCAAATTTTTGAAAGTTTTTGGAAGACATAAGTAATTTTCTTTCCTGGAAAAAAAAAAAAAAGAAAGAAAGAAAGAAAAAAAAGAGAGAAACCACACAAAGCAGACACATTCCACTACAGCAGGATGGGGGTGCAGGGCAGGAGCTTAGGGGATGGAGGGAGAATGACAGTGTGTAAAGGATGAGGAAAAACTCCCCCCAACCCCCCGGGAATGTAGTCTCAGAAGTCTCAGAGAAGGAACGCATGAAGGCATGGAGAACACCCCTTGACTTAACCAGGTAAAACATCCAGGGATGACAGAAGTCTCTTGAGATCGTGATTTAAAAGCACTGGGCACTCCGCCCACTTCCATGTCACTCCTTTTGAGGCACTGGGCTCTGTGGAATAATAGTTCCTATGATCAGATGTATATTAACACATAAAGCGCTCGCCTGCGGGCATCTTCATGTTCCCATGAATGATAGGCCAATATTTGTAACAGCCTCCTGACATCTTGTACCCAGAACATCACAGTCACTCAGTAAACACCATTTCCTTGTATCCCCTGTGGACCCCTTTCAACCGTTTGTCAACTCAGCACCCAGTCTTCTGTTTTAAAACGCAGTTTTGTGCAAATGCGACCGTCTGAAGTCTCTGAGCTCTCGACTTTTAACAATTAAAAAGTAACGAATTAGTATCATCTTAGCAAGCTAACTCACCTCCATCTTCCAGAACCTTCTATCAACCGCATTCTGATGCTAGGATCAATATGGTCCCCAAAGCACAGGTTCAGAACGGGGAGCAGAGGTATGACAGGGAAGCCCACCATATGAGCAAGGACGCTAGCCTTGTCTCCATGCCCGAATTTGGATTTCTTGCCTGAGGTAGCAGTAAGCGCTGCAAGAGTAAAGCGGCATACTTCTTCACAGAAGTTAGGCTTCTCAGACTTCAGTGGGGAGGAAAATGGGGGCATGTTTGTAGGTGTCTGAAGAGAAGTCTCTTATGCCCAGGAGTTATATGTTTCCCTCTTACAATACGTAAGGAGGGTAGAAAGTTTTCTGGTTGTATGTCACTGTAGAACAAGCACCAAATGATACAAAAATTAATTTATATGTATTGCGTTTTATTTGCATGTGAGTACATGCATCATCAACATGCCCGGTACCCCTGAAGGCCAGAAAAAGGAGTCAGATCTCCTAGGGCTGAAGTTGGACAACTCTGAGCTGCCATATGGGTGCTGGGAATTGAACCTTAGTTTTCTGAAAAACTAGGCTTTGCTCTGAACCACTGAGCCACTGTTCCAGCCTTCCTGAATACTTGAAGTAGCTGTTGGTTTATTCTGCTGTGTTCATCTTTGGTAGCAAGAGTGCAACATTTGCCATTAGCCAGAAGCAGAGTAGCTGTGATTCTGGGCCCTTGCTACTTGAAGTAGGGATTACTGGGAGTGAGGTCCAGCTGTTCCCTGGAGTAAGGCCCAGCTGTTCCCTGGAGTAAGGCCCAGCTGTTCCCTGGAGTAAGGTGCAGCTGTTCCCTAGAGTAAGGCCCAGCTGTTCCCTGGAGTAAGGCCCAGCTGTTCCCTAGAGTAAGGCCCAGCTGTTCCCTGGAGTAAGGTCCAGCTGTTCCCTGGAGTAAGGCCCAGCTGTTCCCTGGAGTAAGGCCCAGCTGTTCC
>NC_034591.1:133247253-133253882 GCF_900095145.1 Mus pahari | reverse complement strand
CCAGCTGTTCCCTGGAGTAAGGCCCAGCTGTTCCCTGGAGTAAGGTCCAGCTGTTCCCTGGAGTAAGGTCCAGCTGTTCCCTAGAGTAAGGTCCAGCTGTTTCCTGGAGTAAGGTCCAGCTGTTCCTTGCTACTGTTTTTTTTTCTTTAAGATTCAAGGTCTGATCATTTGTTTCTCTTAAAGACTTAATGGGTGTCTCTTCACAGCAACAGAACAGAACAGTGACTAAGACAGGTCATTACTAGAATTACAAACATATTAGTCCTTTCGTCCACCAAGTTGCTTTTTGTCTGGATATTTTATCCCAGCCACAGATGTGAAACCAAAACAAGGCCCCTCTCTAAGCCATTAACTTGAGGATTCTCTACTGCTGTGAAATAGCTTGGCGAAAGGACTGCCCTCATTGTAGCCTCTAGATTTACTTCCCTCAGTGGGAGTGAGATATTAGTCACCTCCTATAACAGTGGTGGATTAATCTGTGGGTTAATGCCCTAGTAGTATTTGTTTTGAGAAACTGGTGGTGCTCAAGTTTGGTGCTTGCATGCTTAAAATTGTGTGTCTGTGTCCTTTCAGGTCTTGAATTACGTTGCTCCAAGCATTTGGGGCTCTTAAAGTTTTCACTGAGGGCTGGAGAAGAGGCTCAGAGGTTAAGGGCGTGCACCGCTCTTGTAGAGGACCCAAGTTTGTTTCCCAGCATGCACATCAGGGATCCATGCCACAGCCATCAATTACTTAAGGAGCAAATGCCTTTCTTTTTTCCTTTTCTTTCTTTTCTTCTTCTCCCATCTTGACTGCAGTTTCTTCTCCCTCTCCCCCAGTATCCCCTCAATACCTCCCATCTCCCTCAGATCCACCCCTTCCCCCTTTCTTGTTTTTGTGGGCACTGAACTTACAAACACAAGCCGACATTCAGCACACATGTATACACAAACGACAGAACAAAATCTTAAAGGTTTCCATTGGGAGCCAGCTGTGACTAACTGCTGTCTTCACAGAAGGTGTGGGTGCTTTCTCTGTCACCTACCCATGCCCACCATTTGTTCTGGACCTTCAGTGTTTCAATTCGTGGGGTCTCGGGATCTTGCGTATTCTGTGTATATACTATTATTCGAGTTTTCGTTTGACTGGACGATCCAACTCCTCTACCTTCTCTGCAGACTCCAGTCTTCTTCTTTCTGTAGCATCCATCCTTTGGTTGGGCTTTCTTTCCACTGAGGCTTTTTTTTTTTCTTATTGAATTTCCTTTTATATCCAACTTCATTACAGTTTGGGTTTCCTTCAGTATTTTTATCTCTATTGAATTCTATTTTCATGTACTGGATTGTCTTTATGTCTTTCAGCTCTTTGTTTGTATTTTCTGAGCTTCAATTAGTTTATTCCTGTCTTTTCTCTGCTAATTCAGGTGTTTATTTGTGTCTCCTTTGAATTCTCTAAGCTCTTTGAACATGTTTATTTATAATTGTTCTTTTGAACACCGTGTCTTGCATTTCATATCCAAACTTGGTTGTTCTTGTTAGGATGGTTACTATGGTGTTTTAAATTTTTTTATTACATTTATTTATGCGCTCACCTATTTATTCATAATTAATTATATAAATAATATAATTTATATTAAGTTATATTATAGATATAACTATATGGCATATAACTATATAATTGTATGAATAAATAATTACAATTAATTAATTAGTTAATTAATTAATGTGGTTGTGGTTGTCATGGTATACATGCCGAGCTATGATTGCAGAAGTCGAAGACAACTCCTGGGAGTCAGTGCTCTCCTTTAACCATGTGGGACTTGAAATTGAAGGTCATCAGACTTCAAGGCAGGTGCTTTGGTCTGAGCGATAAGGAAAGGTAAGCTCAGAGAAAAAGGCTTAACTGTTAAGCCCCTTGGACTCAGGTCACCCTGGGCCTGGATGGGGTTATCCTGGGCTCTGGAGTCACTGGTGTAGCTGAGGCTGGGTGCTTGTGAATCCATGTTCCTCCCGCCACAACCCCGTGGAGCTAGCCATTCTAGGGCAGCCTTCAGAAAGCGGGTGTGGCTGGCAGCACTATGAGGGTCCCACAGGAAATAGCTCCCTCTGTTGGTAACAGGCGAGGATGCACCAAAAACCAGGCGAGGTCATTTGTAAAGGGTGCCTTGAATGACTTACAAGTTCACTGAACTTGTAAGTCATTCATAGGCAGAGAAAGTGTTAGAGGTCACCAAGGAGAAGATTAACGCTCCTGTTTTTAGATATCTTAGGGCAAACTTTCTGGAAAATGTGTGCTCTCCTTCTTAACACAGGACAGTCAAACTTTTCTGAGTCCTGTGGCCTCTGAGCCCCATAGGGCTGGAGTGCCTTGGTGTATTGGGCTCTGTAAAACGTACGTGTGTGTGTGTGTGTGTGTGTGTGTGTGTGTGTGTGAGACTTATAATCTTCCAGAACCATATGTTTGATTTTTCTTTTGGTTGTGACAGTCCCTAGCTAAGAGCGTAGTGAATTTGTTCTCAGTTCTCCTAAGATGGAGACAAGAAGAATTGTGTCTGGACCCTAGAAGATGATTCAGAATGGACTATAGACGTTTAAACAGAGAAAAACCTCAATAAGCCTTTAGAAGAAGGAAGATGAACAGCTAGGGCTCTTATAAAATGAGTGTTCCAAGAATATCTCATTCAACATGGGAACTGAATTAGAATTAGGAACCCTGGATAAGCCCCAGAAAGATGACACCCCCAAAACTTTCAATCAATCATCCCCTCTCCAGGAAAGAGGTCCTCACAGTAGTGTTGCTATTAAGTTCAGTTTCCAGTGAGATTCAGGCCTGGGTATGAGAAGGCCTTGGCCCCCAAGCACCTCATCATCTAGGTGGGAAAGCAAGGAGTCGGCTTATTGATGCTGTGAGCACAATCTGAGTGAAGAGACGGAGCGCCCCCAGAGTCTGGGTGTCACCAGGAGCAGATGCTAAGGCAAAGTTGGACTCAAATGTGACCCTGATGATTGTGATAGCTTCAGCTACCCTGGAAGTGGAAGCACTTTGTGAAACATCGTTCATAATTTAGGTATCTGGGCGGCTCCATCACTGCTGCTACCACCGGCTCCTGAACGATGCTAGCAGAGGAATATCTGCCCTCATCCTTTTGATGTCGCCTCAAAACCTGAGTTAGATCAGGAGAGGACAGCAGCTCCACCCAGCTATCTGCACCTTTACTCAAGGGTAAGCTCAGAGATCTATGAATCCAGAGTTCTTGGCTGCAAAGATTGCTGAGCTGGACATTTTCACTCCAGGCATAACATACTCAGTCCATGTCATCTTGGGGCAGAGAATATCTTAACAAGTAGCTATGGTGTCTTAGTTAGGGTGAACAGACACCATGACCAAGGCAACTCTCATAAGGATAACATTTAATTGGGTCTGGCTTACAGGTTCAGAGGTTCAGTCCATTATCATCAAGGTGGGAACATGGCAGCATCCAGGCAGGCATGGTGTAGGAGGAGCTGAGAGTTCTACATCTTCATCTGGAGGCTGCTAAAGGAAGACTTGCTCCCAGGTAGCTAGGGTAATGGTATTAAAGTCCAAGCCCACAGTGGCACACCTACCCCAACAAGGTCACACCTCCTAATAGTGCCACTCCCTGGGCCAAGCATATGCAAACCATCACACATGGCAACCAAATGAGCAGAGCAATCTGGAGGTAGCCAGGTCTACATTAATGCTAGTGGAACTGTTGACAATCTCTTTTGAGAGGCACGGGAGGGTCTCAAGACTCTCACATAAGATTCTTGTCTCCAACAACTACTTGGTAGATATGAGAGTATATAGGAAATGGAAGATTAACAGAAAGGATACCGGTCATCTATGACGGAATGAGAGCTTGTGGTGATGGAGCTGTTTTGGGGTCACTCAAACTCCTGGAAGTAACCCATCCCCCAGGCTTTGTGAGAATGTCCAGTAAACCCATTGGCCTAAGGTAGACTCTGGTAGAATCAGTTTGTCTACTGCTGTCCTATTTGGGTTGAGCAGAAGGTTGTGTCTCCAGGAAAGGTGCATGCAACAACATTTCGGAGTCTTAGAATTACAGCAAGAACAGGAATGGAGGTCATATCTCTCATTTATATTGCCTGGGAATTAATGAGGACTTTCTAAGGTTTTTGAGAACATCTGTTTCCAATCGCTTAGGAGTTTACACTTGCAAAGCAAAGGCACCCCCACTTCCTAGGAAACGTTCTTTCTTTCAAACTTCAAATATGATGGAGATAAAGCAGAACTGGGAACCTCTCCTTCCACCCCGAATTCCTTAGTTGCTTCCTGCCTCATCCTGTGTGTGTGTGTGTGTGTGTGTGTGTGTGTGTATGTGTGTGTGTGTGTCAGAGGACAACCCTTGGTGTTGGTGTTGGGCTTCATCTTCCGCCGTGTTTGAGACAGGATCTTCTCCCTTTTGCTGCAGCATGTGCGGGATAGACATCCCTCACCCTCCCAAGACTTCTGATTCCAGCTCTCATAGCAATGCTGGGATCGGAGTCTTGTTACCATGGTCAGCTTTACATGGGTTCTGAGGTTCTGACCTCATGTCCTCACACTTGCATGGCAAACACTTTCCCTGTTGAGCCATCCCTTCAGCCTTGGGACAGTTTTCTTAAGCAAACAGGGCACTGTGGCTATGCCTTCTGGCAGGCACCAAGTAGGTGACATTTGGTGTCCTGAGACATTCAGCTGCTTCTAGCAAAGGGGCTGTAAGTAAGAGAAAAGGGAAAGAGGTCTGGCTGTGGTCAGGCAGAGGTGGAACAGAGGTTCTGTTAACTGAGACATGTCTCTGGAACACAGGGATGGGCACTGTGCAGGTGGGCCCATGCTAGCTCTGAGAGGGGTACTTGGTAGCAACCTAGCCGGCCAGGGGAGAAGCAGAAATGGTTAACAAAGCATCTTGACCCATCTCCACTCTACTGTGAGATGGCACACATAGAGGGGAAAACATTCCCCACTTTCCTGAGGCTGGATCGCTGTGCGGTTGTGGCTGCTCAGCTGGGTTCCCATGCAGCACTGGGATGCAAAACAGACCTGGTGGCAGGCGGACAGGACTGGGCAGGTGATGGAGGCAATCCCAGCAAGGAACTGTGTCAGTGCCATTATCAATGTCCTCTTGACATGGCCATCAGCTCCTTAATATCTCTGAATTTTACGAAGGGGTTGGGTCTTTGGGCCTTCACCTTGAGCGTGGGTGGGTTCTGACAGCTTTCACCAATGCAGTGAACAGAAAAGACACTGAGCCACATGGTTGAGTTGAAATGGATGCTCTTGGAACACTTGACTAGGAACAGAACTGCCCCAGTACTACGAAGCTACAGCCTCCGAGCCTCAACTGGTTCTGGCATCTTTTGGAGGAGAAGGGAGTTAGTGCATGTGTGTGCCCTATCCAGTCCCTCAAACCTCATGAGGCCACCAGTGTTTGATACTGATGGCTTTAACCTAAGTCTTGTCACCTAGCACAACATTCAGGTTGAGTTTCCTCTTTCTTTCTAGCTCACGAGGGGCATTGCGTTTTAACATGTGAATATTGGGAGACACTGAAAATGTATTCAAATGACAACAGCTACTGGGCCCAGTCTTTTAGTGTCCTAGCTCTGATGGCAGCTGTGCCACTGGAGAAGACGTAGCAGGAGTGGCATTCTCATTGTGCAGAGCTCCTGGCTCAAGCACTCGAAGGCGGGAGGAAATGGATCATGTATGAAACCATTGTGGTGCAGCAATAGGCAAGCTTGTGTGCAGCCCAGCTCTTCATGCCTGTGTCCTGTCCCTTGGTTGCTGCAGGTGACAAGGGACATTCGAGCCATCCTGACTTACAAGTGAAGACAGAGAAAGAGAAAATGTTGTGTTTATTCTGGAGAGAGTGCTTAGGGTTGAGTGGAAACTAGGAATTACCTTGATAATTAGATGAAGGCTTGTAGATTAGATTAGAAAAGAGATGAAAATTAGATTTAAAAAGCTAAAAATAAAACGGTACCTTCTGAAAAATACATGGATAAAATGAATTAAAAGTAAATTCTGCAAGCGCTATGACATTTACACTGTAGTTGGGAATTCAATAAAATTCTAATTTCTATTAAATTGATTTCTGATTAAAATTAGGAAAAATGCCTTTGAAGGAAATAACTCTCCTTGAAGGCAAGTTACACTAAGAATGTAAATGCAGGAAAATTGTATTTTCCTATGTGCATGAATTAGAAATATCTCACACACAGACTGTGCTCACAGCCCCATAATGTGCTGAAGGCCAGTCAAAGGAGCCATCCCGGGACACTTCGGAAAAGGAAGTGATCATCCAGGCATCCCTGGGGCCTCCCTTACTGTCCTCTCCTCTCAAGCGAGCTCCTCTCAGCCTCGCCTCTGGGTGTCTTTCACCCCCTCTTCGAGCCCCAGCTATTGGTCACGATCTCCACCACCACTTCCTTACTGCTCCAACACACACAAGGAGAGCACAGACTTTGGCTGCGTTTGCTTTAGCGTGGAATGCCAGAGGCCTCCTTTCTAGCCCTTTGGCATTGCTTTGCCTGGCTGGAAGATGCTTGTGAACCCTGGCCTTTGGAGAAAGTCTTTTATCCTAGTTGCCAGACAATAGAATCCAAAAAAAAAAAAAAAAAAAAAAA
>NC_034591.1:133213504-133247217 GCF_900095145.1 Mus pahari | reverse complement strand
TGCCTGGCTGGAAGATGCTTGTGAACCCTGGCCTATAGGGAACTTTCGGGATAGCATTTGAAATGTAAATAAAGAAAAAAAAAAAAAAAAAAAAAAAAGGAAAAGCCATCAGAGGTGCACACACAGGGGCCACATCTTGGGGGACAGTGTGAATTATTTCACCCACTCCTTTGGCAGGGAGGTGAGCAGGGGGTCGGCAAAGCTCCTTTTACTTCAAGAACCCCTTCTCCATTACCCACCTGTCCTAATGTTTGGTGGTGCCAATGTGCTTTCTGCTTCAGTGGGTCTCCATGGTGTGTTCAGAGATAGGAGAGATAGGGAGGCACATAGCAGTTGCAGTGAGGGATGCAGGGCTTTTCTATAGAGACCTGTACCAGCTGAGGCCATCTGCAAGTGGCCAGGGACAACACTGACTGGGTCTCTAACTTGACCTGGCAGCCGCCCATGCTCCAGCCTACAGGAGTCTTCAGGGCATCCTTACCCAGGGTGAAGGCTTGGAATCAGCAGACACAAGAATCCTCAGTTCTTGAGATTCTGATGCCCATAGGCATAAAGCCAGGTTATTTGCATCTTGCAGTCCCTAAAAGGGATCCATTGCACTTTCTCCATGAGGCAGGTTCCAAGGCTCAAGAGCACAGAAAGATGTCATATCCATCCTTTACTGGAGGAACGGAGCTGGCAGAGGCTTTATAAAGGAAACAGTAGAAGAGTTGAACTTTAATGGATGTACATGGCTTCATAATTAAAGATGGAGAGACAGAAAGAGACCAGGCTCAAACACAGGAGGACCCAGAGAATTTTCCATAGTCAGCTAAATAGTCATATGGGAGGTGACACTGGAGCTATATCAGGGAATAAAAGGGGTTTCAGTGCTGGCCTCCGAAGTCTGGGTGTCCTCCTGTGAGAGAGAAAGTAGAGACCAAGCTCTGCCTGTCATGGGGAGGAGATATGGGAGTCTTTGATGTGTTAATAAATGTGGGTTCCTGAGGTAAGGGCAGGAGAGGATGGCCACTGGAGCAGGAAGGGCTGGGTGAAGCAGAGCTAAGGTGGTCAGCCAATTTGTGCTGTGTGAGACATAGAAGATGTGGGTGTTCAGATGCAGCCCCAGCTCAGTCCTTTTCCTTTCCAAGAACAAACAGAATGCCTGCAGCTTCATCAAAATGGTGTGTGGGGGTCTGGGGGAGGGAGAGAGAAAGAATGTGTGTACGGAGTATAAAACCTGACTCTATTAAGGGTTAAAGATTTGCTTAAGAAGTAAATAACTCCTATGACTGGCAAAATCCATCAGTTTGGACTAAAATCCCTGGTTTGCAGCTCCGAATGCCTTAGAAATGCTGGAAGAGGTAGATTTTTGAATAGCAAAGAGAGAGCAGGTCTGGGGCCAGCCTGCTCATGTTCAAACTGCAGTTTCACCTCTGCAGTGTATGCGCTGGGCTGGTTACTCAACCTCTCTGGGCCTCAGCGCTCTCAGGCAGAGGAATGACTTACTGGTATTTATTTCCTAGTTGTTTCAGTGATCCTAAGTGGGTCTAAAAGCCATTGTGTTCCTGTTAGCTTTTACTTTCTTTTGCTGTCAAATTTAAATGGCTCAGAGTTTGATAAAAGCAAGATAACAAAGCTTAGAGGAGGTTGTAAAAAAAGCAACTGAATCATAAACGTAGGCAAAAGCTTGCACATAAAGTTAAACACAACAAGCCCGGCTAGCAGAATGAGGAGAGTTTCTGGCAGAAGTGTTACTTTCCATTGTAAAGACTGTGGTTATTAAGTCCGCGTGTGATTTTTGGCATCTTTTCACTCTTCTGGAGGATATTTTTAATAGTTTTATTTCCTTCTGACTACCCTAATATGACTTCACAATGCTATTTTGGGGAAATTAAGGGTCTTAAAGTGGGACGCTGAACACACAGTCGCAGACTATTCTAACAGCATGGTCTGCCACCAGTGCGCATGCGAAGCTGTTCCTGGCGTGCCGTTGCCACACTCACAAGCTGTGGCATTTTCTGAGGGAGTGACAGGGAAGAGTCAGGCCCTGGGTAATATTACACACCACATTGCCCTGTGTGTTTTCTTTCTGTAATTTTATTTGCTACCTGTCTTTCATTATAAAATGTTTTAGCAAAGATTGGAAAGAATTTGGGAGATTAGGAAGCCGTATCTGGTAAAGCCTTCACGTAGGTCTGCTGCAGCACAGATCGTTGTTTTTGTGGTTTATTTAAAAGGCTGGGTGTAGCATTATGCTCTAAATATGGTTTTCTCAGACCGTGGAAGAATTAAGGTTAACATGGGGGATTGAAAATTCACTTCATTAAAAAAAAAATTGGCTGTACTCACTTGCTTTCAATGAAAATGAAGTCAAATGGATCACACACACACACACACACACACACACACACACACACACACACCACACATAAATATTTCTAAATATCAAGGTAGTTGGTCTTTGGAATGCAAATGCGTACTTTTATGATTGGACTGAATTGCCTTAGTCATATTTAGAATGGTGTAAACATTCCCTTGTGAATCTAGAGACCCACAGGGAAGTAATTTTATATATTTTTTATTTATTTGTTCCTTCGTTAATTTTCTCATGTATTTATTGAGGTACTGGGGCTAGACCCAGAGTCTCTAGCATGCTAGGTGCACCCCACCACTGAACTACACTTGGTCAGTATTGCTCAAGTGCAAGTTGTGCAGGCTGAAGTTGCTTGAGTTCCTATTTGAAAGAGACATTTTAATTTGCTTGGGTTTGCCACAGCTGGCTCGCCCCTTATCAAAAACAATCCCATAGAACATTGTTCTGTGGCTGCTTTTCCTGCCCCCAAATGCCGACTTCAATTATTGGGCAACTCTATTTCATCCTGCCAAGTTAGGAAAAGGCAGTGCCTGGGGAGAGCGAAAGTGTCCTGGACTTCGAATGGGATGCGATCCAGGAGGTTTATGGGAAGAAGCTTGTTTGGAAATGGACCTCATGGCCCACTGTGATTTCATAACTCCGAGGGCCAAGCCCCATGTGGTTCAAGTCCTGAGTGAGCTGTGGTCAAACGAACAACGAACACAGTCAGCTACCAACAGTTATTTCAAAATAATCTGTGCTCTTTTCTACACTTACGTTAAAAAAAGAAGAAAAGAAACAGAAAGTGGAAACCGTCCTTTAATGTTCCTCTTAGTCCTTGACTGCCCTGAGGTTGGTTCTCTGTGTTGAATCCCCCGCTCTACTCTATTTCCCCAACCCAAAAGAGCCTCCTTCTGGCCCAGAGTGGTAATGGTTTATCCCAGCTTCTAAAGAGACGTGCATACTGCTTTTATTGAGGACCTGGGTTCGGTTCTCAGCAGGTCACAGTGTGACTCCAGCTCCAGAGATTGAACCCCCTTCTGGCCTATGTGCTTTCACACGTACATACCCACACATACATCACACACACACACACACACACACACACACACACACACACACACACACACACAGATATACACATAATCAAAAATAAAAATAAATCTTAAAAAGAGAGAGAGAAACCCTTAGCTTGCAGGCCTATAATTGTAGCTTTGGGGAGGGTAGGCTGGGCTACACAAAGCTCTGTTTCACTCCCTCCACCCCCCCAAAATGAACAGAACAAAAGGAAACTCTAGGCTAGGGGGCTAAGCCTGCGATGGAGGAAGCAGAGCTGTTCCTGAACAGGTAGAAGGAAGGGCTGGGCTGGGGTTTAGCAGTCTCCCCCAGGCTGGTTTGGATGACTCTCAAGACCTCTCTTCTTCCCTTTGGTGCTGTCACAGCGAGCCCTTCTCAGCCTTCCCAGCGGTTTCCTAATCGGAGCTAGCGGGCTTGCCACCTCCTGCCACTCCCGCGCTTCCTTTACCCATCAGCTTCTTTTCAGTGCTATTGCAGATGAAGGTTCTAGATAACATAGAAGGAATTCCCCAGTTGCATTTGAATAGCTGTGGGCAGTGTGTAAGCTACTCACTGACTTTGCAAGGAGGAACTCACTGACTTTGCAAGGAGGAAAGGAGACAAAGACACAGCAAGTTTTCCGTGGATAAATCAAAACAAGGACAGTTTGAGAGCCAAGAGGGAGAAACGGCATCAATTCAACCAACCTCTGGCTCCTTTCTCCTCCTCAGCTCTCTGGTATTGGCTTCATAGTGCAGTTAGAGCTGAGACACAGGAGGTATAGAGACCCCTGTCATCTTGTTCCCTTCAACTAGGGGAAAGGCTGGCTCCAGCCAGTGGAAGAAAAGAAGCACGCTGCTGAGAATTCCATGGGTTTGTTTTAACCCTTCCATTAAAGATGTATGAGAGATGTTCACAGCTCCTGGTGGGCAGCCCCAGCATGCTGCCTTCCCAACTGGATTGGGATTGGCATTTCATCCTGGACCCTTCCCCAGGGTTCATGTCACTTACTGTCACTTACTACTGTCCTGCCAGGTGACTCATCCTACCACCTGTGCTTCTTGGATGAGCAGTCAGGTGCAGAGTAAGATCTTTTTTTTTTTTTTTTTTTTTTTTTTTTTTTTTACACACACACACACACACACACAAACACCCGCTGTCCTGGAGCTCACTCTGTAGACCTCGAACTCAGAAATCCGCCTGCCTCTGCCTCCCAAGTGCTGGGATTAAAGGTGTGCGCCACCTCGCCCGGCTACAGAGTAAGATCTTGTCCAAAGTGACATGGTTGGGAGTTGGGACTCGAACCCAAGAGTCTAGACTTCCCACCCTCAGCTGTATCACAGTGAATGACCAGGGTTGATTCCATACTGAGCTACATGAAGGTATACTGGTCACTGATGCCATTGTCAAGTGTATTTATGTCACCATGGCCTTGTAACGAAGAGTCTGATTTGGTACCATCAAATGTGTCTCCTTGGTCCTCTTTGGCTTTGATATGTTCATTGTAATTCAAATAAAAATCTGGTGGCTCTGGGGCCCCACCATGAGCCTGAAAAGCAGGCTTAAGGGTTGTAGGTTCTGTGTGTCTGTTCTACTGTTGTGAACAGTATGGGGTACAGGGGAATAGGGGAGGTGGGCTCATTTAGTGTTATGAGCAGTATGGGGGTACAGGGGAATAGGGGAGGTGGGCCCAGGCCGCAGGTGGGCCTTTCTCTAAGGTGATTGGGTGTGTTTTCTTGTAAACTACAACTGCAAAATAGTAAAATTAGACAATCTAAAAATTCGCAACAATACAGCTTTACAGTCTCACCAGTAATATTTTTGCCACAAGAGAATTATGTTGATTTGATAAAATGAGCTAAATATTACCCACACTTGGTCTTTTGTCCTTTTCTTTTTTTTCTTTGTGTGCCTAAAGAAAACCCCCAAACAACAACAAAAACAACAAACAGCCAGGATCAGTATAGCCAGCTCAGCGTATACAGTTCAGAAGCTGACAGAGTGAGCGGATACTCAGTAAATGATAGCAGCTGTAAAAGAGAACTCACTCATCTGGCCCACCTCTCATCCCAGGCTAAGCCTGCTTGAGTACTTCCTCACTTGAAAGGAGTTAGAAAGAGTTCTTGCTAATACACACCACAATAAACCTTAAAACCCAAGGACTTTAGTAAAGGCCTGACTTTTCCACGTCTTCACATAATAAATGTTTCCAAGTCAGGGAGAGTGCGAGCAAGCGAGAGCGAGAGTGAGAGGGAGAGAGCAAGAGTCAGAGTGCAGAGCTCCCTCACCCGACCCCACACTCCCAAGACTTTCCCCAGCTAGGATGCCTGGGCCTCTGAACTGCTAGATGCTAGATGTTTGACTACTGTCCGTCCCTTTCCAGTTCTGGTCTTTAACCAGAACCTGGGAGCTCAGCCACAGCTCAACCTTGGTCCTACTGAGAAAAGCTGTACCTTTTTAAAACCCTAAATCAACGTCTTTTAGTTTTTCTTTAGTTTTCTTCTGCAGGACATAACCACCAGCTAATAGAATACTCTTTTTACATTGTCCCCAGCTAGATGCCAGCCAACAGTTCTTACCTAGGAGAGACCAGGGAATTCCTGTAAGGATCAGCACGTCAGAAGTAGATCCTCTTGTTATTTAAGAGTATTTCAAATACAAATCAAGGATGTGTTTCATACGTGTCATCAAATTGCTGCAGATAGACCAGACCCACTGATCATATTATTTTGTACTTGTGTTCTCCTAAGAACGAGAGCTTTCAGCTAGTTATTTGAGGCTGATTTTTCCTCATTCTTCTAAGCAAAAGGGAGGGAATAAAAAAAGGAAAGGAAAAGGAGAGAAGGAGGAAGAAATAGGAAGCAGGAGGGAGGGGGAGGGGAAGGAAGACAGATGGAGGTGATTTGTGGGAAATTCCAATGATGGCATCTCCATCTTTGGCAGTAGGGTGGACTAACTATCTGAACAAATTACACCAAGATACAATACCTAAATATGTGGAATCTTCCATACACGGTGGTGCACATTATAACCCCAGCACTTGCAGGGTGGCTCTCAAGTTCAAGGCCAGGTATGCATAGTGAATTCTGCATGGCTACATAGATTCTGCCTCAACACCTACTCGAAAATGAATAAATGAAAAATGCTGTCTAAAACACATTAAGAATACTTTAAATGTTTTGTCAGTGACACACAGAAGCAGAGCATCTCCTCAGAGGCTACATCGTGAGTCTGGTCACATCTGGAGAGGCAAGCAGGCTGCATCCACTGCTTGACCTGGAATAGGTGGGGACTGGCGCTCAGCATCCTTCTTCAAGTGCAGGACCTACACTTTGGATTTTTATGGACTTCACAGTAGGCTGTAGAAAGATCTTAGGGTTCTGGATAGAAAGCACCAGATAAAGCTGGGATTTGGAAAGAGGAACTTCAGAAAGAGCCTAGAAGGCCCACAGCAGCATTCCTCAGTTGCCCCTTGGATGCAAGTGTCCTGTGTTTGCTCTTGTGGGTGTTGCTCATGTGCAAAGCGCTCAGTAGCTAGTGAAACTAAGCTTGCAATAGCAGTTAACGTAAATTTAACTTTGAATTGGTGCCAATGGGACAAGCCCAGTCGGTCACCCAGTTTCACAGCTTTACCGGTACAGTCACAGCCTATGCTAACATATCGTCTCTGGCTGCTTTTGAAACCCTCAGGGACCACAGAGTAGAACATGCTTACAGTTGGGCTTCTGCAAAAAATCTTGCTGTCCCTCCTGATTTGGTCCTGCTTTAGAGTCTAGGGAAGAAAACCACAAATCATTCCTTAGGTTCAACATGCAGTAAGACAGAAAGGGCTTTAAGCAACACAAGTATAACCCAGGAGAAACTAGGAGACCATAACAAACTAAACTGAGATTCAGAAGATGGTTAAGACAATAAATCATGATAAAGAACCATAAGACAACAAATCCGAAATCAAGTGAACAAGAGAGAAAAAAACTCCAAGACCACATCAATCCATGTTTATGCAAAAACATGAACCCTTTGTTAAAAAAAAAAATCTAACCTTAAGGAACACAGTTAATTTCATTAGCCAGTTTGATTGGCTGCTGAAGGAACTGAGAATTCTGATTTTAAAAAAGGTCTCTAAGAGGTTCTTAAGACAAGAAAACAAATTAAGATGTATATCCAAAGCAACTCAAAATAGATTAAAATCCATATTTGAGACCTCAAGGAGTTAAATAATTGAAAGAAAACTCTTGGAAGACATTTTTTTTTTCCTGGAAAAATCTCAGGTACCATAAAGCAAAGATGGGCAAATGGTCAGATGAAAGCTGTCTGCCCAGCAGAGCAGAGAGATGTGGTGCCCCTCTAGAACCCAGCCAGAGAATAGGAGGCACCAGACATGTCAGTTCATGAAGAAGTGAAGAAACCCATGCAGTGAAAACCAAGAAAGCAGTCCAACTTTAAAAAGGCGCTGCTGAAGAAGTTAGTAAATGCCAGTAGGATGCAGAAAAGCACATCAAGTTTCAAGCACATACACATCAAGTTTCAAGCACATACACATCACTGTGTTTTGCTCACACACAGGACTTTTAGAAGAACAGGTATGGTTGAATACGTCTATGAACACGGAGGCTGGGAACAGTTTCTCCCATCTGTAGACCCTCTCTTTACTTTCCTGATTGATTTCTTTGCTATGGGGGAGCCTTTTAATTCCATACAGTCCCTTTGGTCAAATCTTGGGCTACTTCTGCTGTGGTTGGGAGCATCTTTAAAGGCCTTGCTCAGGCCGGTATCTTAGCATTTGCTCTATGTCCTTCCAGCAGTGTTAGTAACTTCAGGCCTTACATGATGGTTTGTGATCCATTCTCTGTGGGTTTTTGTGCAGTGTGAGCTATTGGGTTCAGTTTCATATTTCTACGTGTAGATGTCCAGTCTTCCTAGCACCTGTTGTGGTGGTATCTTTTTTTTAAACTGATGTATATTTTTGACACCTTTGCCAAAGATGAGATAGTTGTTGCTATGTTGGTTCATTTCATGGTCTCTGCATTCATTATTATTGTTTTTCTTCTTCCTTTAATAGAACAAACACCTAACAAAAACAATTCAAGAAAAGAGAGCATAGAGCCTTGTATAGTGGCTGGAGCAAGCCTTTAATCTCACCTCTTGAGAGACAGAGACAGGCAGATCTCTGTGAGTTTGAGACAAACATGGTCTACAGAGTGGGTTCCAGGACAGGCAGAGTGATGTAGTGAGACTGACCCCCTCTTGAAGGAACCAAAAGCAACAAAAAAGAGAGAGAGAGTATTTTTGACTCCCACGTTGAAGCTAGTCTTTTGCTGTAGGGAACTGAGTCACGGTGGCAAGAGTGTGAGGCAGTTCGTCAAGAAGCAGAGAGGGAGGAAAGATGGTGCTCGGCACTCTTTTCCTCTGGACTGGGTACCAGTTACGGGTGCCCTCCACATGGTAGGTTTTACAGACAAGCACAGCATCTTTGGGTAATTGAGACCATTGGTGGCTAATGTGGACAGTAGATTAGAGCATGCCAAAGAGTGGATTGACACAGCGTGCCTCACATGCACAGTATTTCAAAGCCAAGACTGGCCCGCCCTCAAAGTGATGGAAACTGTTCCGACTTCCCAAGCTTCCCAGGGATGGAGACTCCTGAATGTCACAGCAAGATAGCTCACCACAAATCTTCAAGGGCAGAGCTGTTGAGAGCTGGCCTTTGGGTCCATCTGGCCTCAGAAGGTTGAGACAGGGATTCATCCATGCTGAAGAATTCCTGGACACACAGAACTTGGCTCTGGGCATTGGTCCAAGCAAAAGGCACAGTTGTAAGCCTTTGTTTTCAGGACCTGCTTCGAGTAAGTTCAGTTATACTCTGGGCTGCTGTTGGCTTCAGCTTGCTTTGTTGCTTTCCAGTGCTCTACAAGTCAACAATTGCAGCCTACACTAAGGAGAGAACACATGGTGAGGATAATGAAAGCCAGACCCGAGCTGACTCAAGGAAGGGGTGAAAAGACGAACGCTCCATGTTGCGTAAGCAGACAGGTCCTGGTGTGCAGTCCCACAGCACATGCTGGCAGTGGAATTCCTCACGGGGGAGCACCCGCCTTCCTATCTGCATTCAATAAAGATAGTTCTCCCAATCCAGTGTGATCTTCATGCATTCTATGGCTCCTTTCCCAAGATCTTTCACCCCCTTTTAAAATGTAAGCAAGTGTGGATTTGGGGCTGGGCTGGGAGACAGGATGGAAAGTTTGTGATTCGGAGCTCCACACTCAAACACCATCTGTAGCACGCCGTGTCAGGCTTCTGAAACCATGTTTTTAGTCATAAAAGAATCATACAATTCCACGACCTAAGAGAGGCACAAACTCCCATGCCTCAGAGAGCCCGGTTCCCTAGGCAGGTTGGTCACCATGTGCTGTGTTTGCAGAGGTCCACCTGTGAGGTCAAACACTTCTACAAGAAGGAGAAAGAGGGCTCCAAGTTATCACTCCATCTTAGAGTCATCACTGGGACATTTGAGAGGGGTCCCACTTGACACTGGGACAGAGGGCAGAAACATGACTTTCCGACTTCCAGAATCTGTGTGATGTCTACAGTAGAACAATGGACAGCATAGAGGCAGTTAGTTTCATGAGGGCTAGGAAGGGCATCCTCTTGGTTGGAATAGTGCCTCCTGCAGAGCAACATGGAACAAACAGCCCTGGTGAGTGGAAACAGCTGAAGTCTCCTCCATAGCTCCTTTAATTAATTATTTTAAATTATTAAGATATCTATATCTATATCTATCTATCTATATATAGATATAGATATATATTTATATATATGCAATAAGTCAGTTACATTCTGCAACATAATTGCCAGTCCTTAAGAGATTCACCCAGAATCTATGTTCTAGTCACAAACATGATGCTTAGAAGATAATAGAGTTATAACTCATAGTTGCCTATTTATTGAGCCAATATTTATTGGGTGTCTACTGAATACTGGGATGTCAAATGCTCAAAAGAACAAAAATCCCTTGCTCCTGAAACGTAAATTTAATAAAAGGTATACTAGACAGCATGTGTGGGGAGTGTTGGTGCTGTCAGAATTTAGAAGCCTGATGAAGAGAGCCTTCACTGAGATGACTTTATTTGTGTGAGTTCAAGGAAGTGTAGGTTTATGGGAAAAAAGCACTGTAGTCAGAAAACACTCTAAGTGCCAAGGGCTGAGGTGGAATAATGCTCCTAAGTCCAGCATCATTTCAGGGTCCAAGGATGGAGACAGTAGAGGCTGAGGCCAGGGAGGAATTAGAACCCGATCATGGTTGGGTTATGGCCACTTGACATCATTTGCCTGTTTCTGGGTGGGAGCTGTGGGTGGGTTTTGAGCTGGAAAGTAACATCATCTGACTCAAATTTTTGCTTCAGTTGATATGCCTAAAATACATTAAAAGATGGCACATATATAAGCAGATCGGCAGTGAAAGGCCACTGACTACAGTGGTCCAGGAGGGCAAGCAGATAGGCTAGAGAAGGCTATTACAATGGTCCAGGAGGAAATGATGGAGCTTAGACCAGAGGGCAGCAGGAGAGGTTGGTCCTGAGGTGTGGTACAATTCTGGATGCTTTTTGGCAATAGCCTTTCTGAGTTGTCAGCTATGGTATGTAGGAAACAGAGGTGGCAAAGTACCCAGCCTCTGGTATTTTGTTATAGTAAGGTAGAACGGACTTAATAAAGTGTTAAGGGATGTTATAGAGTTGTTTCACAGTTATATATCCATCTCGTGATTATTCGTGATGTTGAACATGGTTTATACATTCATTGACTTTTGGATTTTCCCCTCTTTGAGTCATTGCTCATATTCTTTGCCCATATTTTATGTTAGATTATTTGTCTTTTTTTTTATTACTAGTAAATCTTTACAAAGTCTGTATATGGATATATGTTGTAAATATCTCCTCTCTTCTTTTGGGTTGACTTGAAATCCAAAGGGTAGTCCTGCCATCTTTCACCATAGAGATTTTTAAACTTTAACAGGGTCAAATTATTATCTTTTTTGAGGTCTTATATTGTGTGTATGGGTATTTTGCCTGCATGTATGTGTAGGCACCATGTCCATGCAGGGTTACTGAAGGCCAGAGGAGGGCATCAGATCCCCCGGACTGGAGTTACAGACAGTTGTTAGCAGACATGTGGGAACCAAACCCCTGTTTTCTGGAAAAGCAACCAGTGTTCTTAACTCTTGAGCCATCTCCACCCCAAGTCAAATTATTTATGTTTTCAATTATGTTCATGATCTTGGCATCTCGTTTAAAAAGTTCTCGTCTCCCTTGATGCCACAGGGAAACTTGCATGCGTGTTCTGGTAGTCATTAACATTGATCTTAGTTTTTTTATTGGATGAACGTATATATTGGATGTTGTTCTGAGTAATGAAAAAAATCACATTTACCTTACTCTTCCTTATGTGTTAGGAATTACATGTTATTATTGTTTCATTTTGCAGATGAAAAGATTAGAGGATGGATGTTCCTTGCTAAATATCACAGTTTCTGTAAGCAGTAGTGCTTTTAGCTCATCCGAAATTAATGGATGTGGTGTGGGCTACTTTTTTTTTTGAAGAGTCTCATGTCATGGTACTGTTTTTGAAGCCAACCCTTCTTCTTCACTGATTTCTGGGTCAGGTTGGTCATGCTCAGTTTTCTATGACTGTGTCACCATTTCTGCGATCTCTAGTGTTAAGCTGGCTATTTTCCAGCTTGGGGCCACTCTTGTTCATCCACTGGAGCCTTTTGTAGATACCTTGTGCATTGCATCATCCTTTTGTTTTGTCCTTTGCCAACAGAACTGCATGTGCTATTTTGATCTTTGCTCCTTCAGATGTCCTTTGAGATGACCTCGACATGACCCATGGTGCTGCCATTTGTCATATGGACTTGATTTTCACTTACTGTGACATGGAGGAAGGAGCATTTGTCTGTCACTGTGACTAGGTGCCAATCCAACTGCCTGGTTCTCCTTAATTAGTTTTTCAAAAAGAGTCAAAAATGTTTCTCCATGGTAATGGTTTTGTATATTTTGAGTTTTTCCCTACATTCATTATTATAAACACAGTCATCTTCCCAAGCCTGTGCTTTCTAATTTGTTGGATGTGCTGGGTATTTTTTGTATATTGGCCTTGTATCTAACAACCTTTCTTTCACATTGGCCCTAAGAGTTGGCTCAGTGATCTGTGCTCTATTCCAAGATGGTGTCTTAGTCCTTATATGAGGCCCTGTGTTTCCTATTCATTCCTTTATAAACCCTTTCCTACATGTTCTTGTCTTCCTTTGGGTCTTTAGTTCACCTTTTATTTTGCTAGTAAACACTTCCCAACCTTCCCAGTACAATCACTCTTATTAGCTTTGGAGAATTTACCTCTTTGGCTTGGAGAAAGAGGCATATTAGCATGAAGTTGATGGGTAGGTAGGTCAATCCCATGTAATCTGAAGTAGTTATAAACTAAGAATTCAAAATTGAGCATTCTTTAAATAGCAGATCATGGTAATGATATTAGGAGATAGAACAGAGTTTCAGAAATGACAGTTTGTGAGCTCTGCACTGAAGACACAATTTCCAGATGCTTGTGTGTGTTATTTAAAGATTTATTTTATTTTAATTACATATATGTGTGTTGTGGGGAGGGGAATATGTGTACTGTGAATTCAGGTGCTGGTTGAGGCCAGAGTGAGCATTACATTTAAGTGGTTGTAAGCTGCCTAATATGGGTGCTGGGAACCAAACTCAAGTCCTCTGCAGAAGCAGCAAGAACTCTGAACTGTTGAACCATCTGTTTAGCTCCTAACTGTGTTATTTTAAACAATTCCCTTATTCATTTGAGAGGGTTGATGGGCTGTGAAACTTGGGTTTTCTTTGGATCTTAGGATTTCAGGATGCTGGCAGGGACCTTCATGTCTCTGCTCAGTCTTTGGTTACCCATCCCACCTACCTCTGTGGTACCCAGGATCAAGCACACATTGTGCAATAACTGCAGTCAGTTAGAGGATATGCTAGAAGATAGATATGTGTGCATCTGGACTGGTGTTATACAAAAATTGGCACGAAGAGGGAGGGACATTTTCCAGAGGCATTTAAGTGAAATATTTGACAATTCTCCACTTTAATAAAGAGTCAGCACAAAAATGAGATGAGAAATGTATCAGATCATACCCTGGTGTTGGAAAGGCTTATCTATGGCTGCTCATATGAAAAAATTAACTATATCTCAGCAAAACAGAGGCCATTGTATAAAAGGAAGAACTGCCTAGGTATTAGAATTGACATAGTATGGTTACTGTAACTTGAATATGGTCCCTAGATTCTTGTGTTGGGGTTATGGCCTCCCCTCAGTGGTGATGGGTGTGGAACCTAGGACTCAATATTACACACTTGACTTCCAGTGCAGTAATATTGAGTAAACAGTATTGAGGGAGTGAGGTCTACAGGGTTCTGTCCTCAAGAATGGACTCACGCGGGGATAGTGAGGGTGGACTCCTGACAAGAAGATGGGTTCAGCCCCTCCTTGACTCCCGACCTCCTTCCATGAGCTGACACAGCCAGAGGGCCCTCACAGATGTTGCCCAGATGCCTGTGCTCTGTTATTAGACTTGCCTGCCTCCAGAACCGTGAATCAAGTAATTCTGCTTACAGATTACCTGTCCGTGGTATTGTTATAACACACTAGATTAGTAAACAGAACATTTTGCTTTGCAAAGCAGAGCTCGAATTGTGGAGAGGATTGTTCACAGCAAGGCAGAAGCACTGTCTGGCAGATAAGGCAGAATCTCATTTTCTTCTTAGCCATTAAATTCCCTTCAGAGATTATTTCGAATAAACCCATGCAAAATTAAACCTTGACCCAACACCAGCCCTGTTTTTGTAGGTCCATGTTACCTGCTATGTAATAAAAATCTTCCAGGTAAAAGAATTTCGATTTGGTGTGCATGAAGACTTTTTTCTTATTCTAATATTTTATTTAGAGAGATTTTGGGTTTACAGGAAGAGTAGAGGGTACAGAGATGTTTTATAGCCTTTCTACGTTCACGATGTAGACCGTCCTCCATTTTCACTGTCCAATCACACCGTGGGGGGGGGTTGTTTACATGGATGAAACAATGTGGCAATTCACTATTGCTCAGAATTCATAGGCTCCACTAACAGAATGAGACAGTCTATCTGATTGGAAACATGTATAAGCATGAGCCTTCCATTACACTACCATTCATTAACAGCCCTCAAGTTCATGCACGATGCTCTGCTTAGTCGCTACTCCTATTATCCAGTTCCTGAAAATAACTGATCTTTCTCCTGGGCCCACAGTTTCATCTCATCGGAATATAAATGTGCAGCGTGAAGTTCTTTATGGTTGGCTTCATCTACTTACAAATATGCATTTCCGTTTCTTACACATGTATCCATGGCTATACAAATCACTTTTTTTAAAGCATGGTAGAATATTCTATTATATGGTTGTATAAATGAATACATTTCATTTATTTATATCTTGAGAGAAATTATAATTGCTGAAGTATTTTTCCATGCAATGGAAAAGAATAAAATTAGCCGGCAAGAGACCTGCCTGCCAGTTCTGTAATCCTGAATGAGTTAATTTCAGTCCTCATGTGGACAAGTGATGACTAATGACTAACACTGACAGCAACAAACAACAATAATAATAGCCTGTCCTCAGCATTCTTGAGAGCACACGGTGAGATCACGCATACAGTATCGATAGTGACAGTTATTTCAGACACAAGATGCAGCAGTGTTTTAAGCAGCTTCCTCACTTCATAGTTCATGTTCATTTATTTCAACGTTTTGGAACTTCACCAGCCACATTGTCTCAGTAAGGGTGTCTATTACTGTGATTAAACTCCATGACTCAGAGCAACTTGCGGAGGAAGCAGTTTATTTTAGCTTACACTTCCCAGGTAACAGTTCATTGCTAAAGGAAGTCAAGGCAGGAACTCAAGCAGGAACCTGGAGGCAGGAACTGAGGCATTGGCTGGGAGAGATGCTGCTTTCCTGGCTCGCTCCTTATGGCTTACCTAGCTTACTTTCTTAAAGCACTTAGGACCATCTGCCGTAGATGCTACCACTCACAGTGGGGTGGGTCCAACCACATCAATTGTTAATCAATAAAATGCCCCACAGGTTTGCCCAATCCAGTGAGGCCATTATTTTTTTCCTGTGAGGTTCTCTTTTCCCACATGGTTCTAGTGTATGTCAAGGCGACGAAAACCAAACCAACCAACCAACCAACCGACCGACCAACCAACCGACCAACCAACCAACCAACCAAACCAACCAACCAACCGACCAACCAACCAAACAACCAAACAACCGACCAACCGACCAACTGACCAACTGACCAACCAACCAACCGACCAACCAACCAACTGACCAACCGACCAACCGACCAACCGACCAACCAACCAACTGACCAACTGACCAACCAACCAACCGACCAACCAACCAACTGACCAACCGACCAACCGACCAAACAACCAAACAAGTGACCAAGTAAAACACAAACAACTAGCAAGCACAAATGTCAACTCAACACACAAACATATCACTATTCAGCCACAACTTTTCCTCTATTGTCTGTCCCCAAGATCTCATCCTAACACCAATATCTCAATATCCAACACAAGTAATTTTAAAAGTCCCACAGTCTTTAAAACTACAAACCCTTTAAAAGTTGTTTCTTTAAAACACCCAAAGTCTCTTCCAAAGTTCAATGCCTCTCTAAAACATCCAAGTCTCTCTGGAATATTTAGTTTTTTGAAAATTCTAGAATCTTTGTAAAATTCTAAAGTTCCTCTAAAATTCTGAAGTTTCTTAACCAGGGGCTCCTGTAAAATAATAATAATAAAAAAATAAACGTCTTAGTTATGGTTACTCTTGCTGTGAATAAACACCATGACCAAAAGCCACTTTGGAAGGAAAGAGCTTATTTGGTTTCTGCTTCCACATCACTCATCATCACTGAAGGAAGTCAGGACAGGGACTCAAACAGGGCAGGGACCTGGAGGTAGGAGCTGATGTACAGGCCACAGAAGGGTGCTGCTTATTGGCTTGCTCCTCAGCACTTTCTTAATTTGCTTTCTTATAGAACCCAGGACCACAAGCCTAGGGGTGGCACCACTCACAGTGGGCTGGACTTTCTTCTATTAATCACGAATTAAGAAAATGTTCTACAGGCTTGTCTGAACACAATCTTATGGAGATAGTTTTTCAATTAAGGTTCCTTCCTCTCAGATACTCTAGCTCGTGTCAAGTTGATGTAAACTCGTCAGTATAATAAGCTACTTGCTTCTTACTCTAAAGAGGAAGAATGAGGCACAGTTACAATCATATCAGAAACTGAAGTCCAACCGTGTGAAAGGCTCAGTGTGCAACATCTGAACTCATGCTTTATCTTCTGGGCCTCTCCAGAACATTCCATTTCTCCACCTGTGCTATTGTTGGTACACACAGCTTGCTCCTTAGGTTCAGGCTGGCTCCACTCCATACCTGCTGCAGCCCTTGGTGATTGTCCCATCTCTAAGGTGTGTTGACATCTCTAAAATGGTAGAGTCTGATGAATCCTGGCTGCACCTTCACCAATAGTCCCTTCTGGGCTCTCTTCGGAGGCTTGGATCTTGCCACATGATACCAATCCTTAACTTCTCTTGATGGTTCCTCCAACCCTCCAGCTTCCACTGGGGCTTCCCCTTCACCAGTGGTCTCTTCTGGCCTCTCATGATGCCAAGTTTAAGCTGCTATCCACAACACCTTCATGCTTTCAAATCTGGTACCACCTGGTGATTCTTATATCTTACAAGTTTGGTTGCCAGCACCAAGTACAGCCTTGGCTCCCTCTGCCCACAGCTTTGTATGCTGACCCTGAGGAAATGCTCCCAGAATGCATTACTTCAGTGACGTTAGTGTCTTATCAATCACAGCTAAGTTCTCAGCTTCCAACAATAATTGTCCCACTAAAGCAAAAATTTCACTTTAGTGCTTTTTATTTCAAAGTGTCACTCAAACAGCCCCGATCGAATATTTACTTCTCTCTGAAACATGCAGTATCGTTCCCAGCCACAAGTTACAAAGTCCTTCTACATCTTTCCCCAAACATGGGAAGGTCTGTCAAAATAGCCCACCCTCTGGTACCAACTTCTGTCTTCGCTAAGGTTTTTCTCACTGTGAAATAACACCATGACCAAAAGCAACTTGGGGAGGAAAGGGTTTGTTTCATCTCTCTCTCTGTCTGTCTCTGTCTCTCTGCCTCTTTCTGTCTTTGTCTCTCTGTATCTCTGTCTCTGTCTCTGTCTCTCTCTCTCTCTCACACACACACACACACTTTAAGAGGCAAAAGATGTGAAAGATGAAGACTTGAGTTACAGGTAGTGAGGCTAGAAGTAACAATTATGGCTATATCTCGTGTTCTATCGAGCTCAACAATACTTACGGTTTTGACAAGGGAAACAAAAGAAAGTAAAAACAATATCCAGCCTCTGTTCCCAGAGTTCCCTGGCAGGTAAAGCCTTCGTTCTTTCATTTAGCCTGAACTCTCCTGTGTGTCTATGGGTGAGAAGACAGAAGCGGTCCTCTGCTACCTAAGATGAGTCCCTCGAAACAACACCTGTTTTAATAATGGGCTCAGCGAGGGGCGTGATGTGGAGGCAGAGAGAGCAGGCGCCGTGTGCGACCTGCAGAAGGTGACGTGCTCAGAGACAGAGTCAGAGGAAGAATGATGAAGCCACAGTGGGTATGTCAGGTCAAGGGGAATGCTTAGTGAGGCCCTCTGCAGGAGACAGGACAGAATGACCATGCAGGGGGCCACAATGACAGAGGACACATCAGTCAGTCTTCATTTATCTCCCCAAACAGCGAGGCTGGGGCCTAGCCTAGTGGAGTGACGGAGGAAGGGACTAAGTTTGCAGTGCAGTGTGTCTGAGCATCCTTTTGAGTCAGCTCCTGGGGTGGGGAGCAGGCGTGGAGAACGGTCTGGCAGATGTGGTGCCAACACTCATCCTTAGCTTCTTCACGCTCAGTATCTATCCCACCCTTCTCCAGACCCGAGGGGGAAGATTTCACGGCTACAGACTCCAGCCATTAGTTCCACTTCTCTCTGGGCATGTCTGCTGATCTGCTGCATGCCCTGAGGGGTCCCCTCCCCAAGTCCTAAAGATTCAAACTCAAGTCTATTGACTCCGGATGTCTCTGCTCCTTCCTTTGGGCCCTATCACCTTCCTGGAGTGGGCTGGATTCATAGTTATTCTGACTGAAAAAAAAAAAAAAAGATGCGATTTCACACATTCCATTTACCCATCCAGCTTCTTGTCCTTAGAACCTTCCATGAAGACCTTTTGAATAAGTCAGCTGAATCCTAATGAGGCTGAGGCCTTAAATTTTCTTAAAATGTCCATACACATTTTCTCTTGTCAAAACTCTGATTTGAGACAGATTGGTTCCTAGTCAGATATTTTCATGGGCCTGTCATGACCTGGACATCAATGAAGGTGGATCTGATTAATCACCCCTCACTCTTTGTACTGCCCCTACCCCTGGAATCCATTCACCTCCCTTTCTTGAGCCAAACTGCTTTTTTTCATCAATGGTTTATAGTTTTCTTCCCTGAACCCCTCATCTACGAAGGAGAACTGGTGGGGACGCCTAGTGGTTATTTCCTGTTGGAGAATCCACAACATGGAGACATTCTTGTACTTTATTTTTACAAACAGTAGCTCTCAGGGCCTAACATTTCTTCCAAATAGGGAGACAAGGTAAATGCAAATGGCCTCGAAGCTTTAACAAGCAGCAGTGTGGGTGGAGCCTATGTCCTAGCCCTGAGCAGACCAGGTACTTTATGGCAGAACACAGCACACCCTTCACCTCACAATGTCCAGACTGCCCCATGACTCAACCACCAAGTTAACCAAAGCTAAGCCTGTTGACTGGGCTTAGGGCCATAGTTGGTTTCTGCAAGGCTAATCTTTCCGGAAAATTGCCCATGCAGAGAAGGACATCTGCCCATGGACCTTCCTGGTGGCCATGGTGTCCAGTCACAGTGAACTTTCTCTTCTCCTGGGAAGCTTGTCCTCAGTATTTGAACACATCATTTGCTGTAGGGAAGACACACGATGGGATTCCAGCTTGAGGTTCTCCCTGGGTTCATAGAAGGGGATGGGATTAATCTCTAGAATTCCCAAGCAGGGACTTGTTTTTAGAAAAAAGTATGCTGTATTCCACACAGTGCTCTTCCTTAGGCATCTATCTGCCTACACTAATATCCTACACAGTTCTAAATCTTGGGCTCCCAAGAAGGACTTATCAGATGTGAGTGTTTGATAATGAGGGCAGAGCATAGGAGGAGGAAACTTCCTCTGCTGGCTTAGGATTTTGGAGAAGAGCTGGAGAAGAGTGAAGAAAAACATTTGTTCTGGGGTGATCTGGACAGGGGCTCAACCATATCTAGATGTATGAGTTTCTGCCTGCACTCTGCGCATGTGTGGAACACTTTGGCCTGCTTCTTGATGGTGGTGGCTCTGCACAAGGTTGGGTCTCCTGGAGATCCAGCCTTGGCCTCCTATTTGGTATAGATGCTAAGCACAGAGATCTTAGGCTCGTCATGATGGGGAAGCAGCTGCCTCAATTGAGATGCTTGGGCTCCATGCCTTAGGCCGCGTTCAGGAGGAGAGTGAGGTGGTGCCTTGTGTGGCGATGCAGTCAGCAGAGCTGGCAGAGGGACTGCTGAGCCTGGCTGGGTTCAGAAATGATAGATTGCCATTCCATTCTCAACTGGTAGCTAGCTCCAGGCAAGAACTGCTTCGAATGCTTCAGCTGGCGTCATTGCTCAGCATCTGCCTAAGGTTGTGGAGTTTGTAATCTTCCTCTGCTCTTTAAGGTTACATGACTCCTCCACACTCACGTCAAGAGAGCTCCTAAGAGAGAAGCTGGAAGATGGTCACAGGAGGCTGGACCAGTTGCCCTTACAAGGCTGTGCATCACCCAGAGGGAAGATGACACCATAGGGCAGGAAGTATAGGCACATTACAACAAAGTGGGGTTTCCGATGTGTTTGAGTATGGATTCTTCCTGGGTATTCATGTGCTGGAGCTTTCGGTCTGTGGTACTTCCTTCCTGTGAGCCTCAGTACAGTTCTCCTGGGAGTGGAGGAGATGGTGAGAAGGTTTGTTGTCAAGTAAGTTGTGCCTTCTTGGTGGTTTTCTTGGTTCTTCTTTGGCCATGGAAATTCTTTCTGTCACAAGTGTGTCTCCAGAAGCTGAACAAATGCGGACACTGTGCTTTTGGGTTCTCAGAACCTTAGGCTGAAACGAACCTTTAAAAACCTCGGCTACTGAGTCTTAGGTGTCCCGTCATAGCAACAGAAAGTGAGATCAAGGCTATTGTGGTGGTTTGAATATGCTTGGCCTGGGAGTTACACTATTAGGGAGTGTGACCTTGTAGGTGTGGCCTTGTTGGTGGAAGTGTGTCATTGTGGGGGTAGGCTTCAAGGTTCTCATGCTCAGGCTCTATCTACCCAGTGCGGAGAAGACCCTCCTGTTGGCTGCCTTCAGGTCCAGATGCAGACTTTCCAGTTCCTTCTCCAGCACCATGTCTGCCTGCACACTGCCATGTTTCCTGTCGTGTTGATAATGGACAGAACCCACAAACCTGTAAGCCAGCTCCAATTAAATATTGAATTGCCTGGGTCATAGTATCTCTTCATAGCAATGGAAACTGCAACTACTAATATACACCCCACAGAGTAACTATTTATTTACTGTCTGTTCTCTAATGTTTGAGACAATGAACTTGGAATGCCAGACGTTGGGAACTTTCCAGAACCTTGTTTCGATCAATTACCCCTTTGGTACCCTGCTTTCAACCGTGCTTTCTAGATGAGGAGGCTTCAGTTTTGGAGGCCACTCTCAGGGTCAGTGGGTGTTACAGTTTGCTTGTCCCTAGCCCCTAGATTTCACGTTTACTTCTGCTCCCTTCTTTCTGGGGACCTGCAGTCCTTTGCTCTTGGGACAAACTTAACAGTCACTCCCAGAATAAGGCAGGTTGACTAGGCTACTTCCTTTGTTCTGTCTCACTGGGAGCTCAGTTTTCCTGGGGCTGCCTGGGATTGTGGGGGAGTTGGAGGCCTCTCAGACATCAAGTCTGGCCTTCTTTTGGAGCACTGACTAGAGGTCATGTGATTGCCAATGGCTGGCAATTGAATGCTGTTCTTTTCCATCAGGCTTCTCTCTGGGTACACTCCCTGCTCTGCATTATTTGATAGGATGGTGGCTATTTTAGAGGCAGGGTCTGCTTGCCATACCCCTCCTCTTTGGCATATGTGACCATTTCACCTCTCACCAGGATCCTGGAGCTGGCAAGGAAGAGGCCAGGATCCCAGGGTTTGGGACTGGGACTTGCGTATAAGTCCAGCTCTGCTTCTGGGCGGTGACCTGATAGGCCACTTACACTTTGACTCAGTTTTCCACGTCATAAATACCAGCCCTTATTATTCCTATTCCTATTATTCTGGCAATCGGGGCAAGTGACAAGGTGAAACCCAATAACTGGACAGGATTTGGGGGTGACATATACAGTCTGATCACAGGAAGGGACCACCATCGCTGGAGTGACTTGTGCTCAGACTCAGATCTGCAGAGAGCAACACAAAAAAACCATCAGGGAGAAGCGGTGGGAAAGAGGTTTCTGATGACGTAGCTGCTGGAGACCAGAGAGTTGTAAGGAATCCTCAGGTTGCCAGGAAACGGCCTGGAGCTCACCCAAACCCCTAGCTGAGTCTTCTGACCTGTGGGTCTCTCTTTCAGGCACTTCCTGCTCAGCCAGAAAGTGGTCCCCGAGTGTAGGAAGCCTGATCTACAAGGGATGTCAGAGATATGTCTGAAGGTGCTAGCAGGCAAGGAAAGAGACGTGGAGCTGGTAGGTTCTGGTTTCTTGGCTCCCTGAATTTATGCACGTCTGTACATTATTCCTTTAGTTGTTAAGGTCTGGACCTGAACAGCCACATTGGCTCAATTACGAAAACAGTGTTTGGTACCTTAGTGTTCCATCAAGGAAATAGCCTCGCAAAGTGAAGATAAATTAGAACCGGGTCTAGATTTTGAGATGATTGCTGTCAAGTGGGGGAGACTAATGTGGAAAATAATAGTCAAATCATCCGAATTTGTTCCAAACATGGGGGGATTTGAGTAGTAGTGGCAGAAAGAAGAAATAATCAATTCGGCAAATAGTTTATAAATAGCAAGCTATTAAAAATATTTTCCAAGTTGTAGCTGCCTCTCAGTAGAGGGTGATTGGGTATCAGGGGAAAGAGATGGAGAAAGACTCTATCACACAACCTTTAAAGACATCTCTACTTTGACATTTAAAATGAGACTATTTCCAATGTAAAAGAAACATAATAAGTTCCCAGAGCGCTTAGGGACTGTGACTGTCTCACATCCATGGACACGCTGGGAATATATTATTTACAACGCCAAAAGACAGACATGGTGAATTTATTGAGCAAAGTAAAGAGAAAATGAAGTTTCCCGGAGTAGTTCCTGAAAACACTTGGGCTCCAGGCTGTGTATGCCAAACACTAATATGCTGGATAAAATAAATATGTGGACAGAAACTTTAAGTTATGTCTCTTGACCAAAAATATCTTCTTGATTATATATATATATATATATATATATATATATATATATATATATATATATCTTATTCAAAACCTGTTTATATAATTTTAGAACTGGATGAAGGAATGGTTAAAAAAAATAGAGCTCCCTCTCATTGGAAGTCAAGCTTTGTGCTAAGTGAATGCTCTAACTCCTCCCAGAGGAGACATCTGAAGGGATGGGGTTGGGTGCAAGTGTTGTTAAGACTTAAGGCAGAGCAAGAGCTGGACATTTGGACTGATGGAGAGCCTTTCAAAGAGATGCATCCTGCCCTGATCCCTTGATGGCAGAAAAGGTATGGGGAATAGCCGTCAGGTAGTAGAGAATTTCTGTCAGAGTATGGGGGCGCATGGGGTGTAACCAAGTCTGAGGGTGTTACTTTCCAGTGCTTTCCTGCAAACAAATGGTTAGAGCAAAGTAGGGCCGATACCCCAAGATCTGGCAATTAAAAAAAGCTGAGCTCCAATCATTTCTAAAATCCAAAGGCAGCATTGTCATAGGTGGGGAAGTCCAACAAACAGGCCTAGAGTCACGTAGAGCCAGCCAAGCCAACCTGCCACTGGCCCTTGCAAGTGAGCTATCATTTAGGAACGAGCATCTCCATGGTTACAGATGCATGGATCAGAGTGCTCAGGTCATGGGGGGTTGGATGGGGAAATGCATGTGTGTGTGTGTGTGTGTGTGTGTGTGTACATGTGTGTGTGTGTGTGAGCATGTGTGGCTAGTGGAGAGCTTGACCTCAAGTGTAAGGAATTTGTTTTTGCTGTAGA
This sequence comes from Mus pahari, assembly GCF_900095145.1. Classification (NCBI taxonomy): domain Eukaryota; kingdom Metazoa; phylum Chordata; class Mammalia; order Rodentia; family Muridae; genus Mus; species Mus pahari. Next base: position 133,223,366 of record NC_034591.1, on the reverse strand, counting down.
CAATGGGAGTCTGACAGGCTTTCAGCAGGAAGCCATGTGATCGGATTTCTGCTTTAGAAATCAAGGCTGGTGTTTGAAGTCCTAGAATGAGGTTCTCAGAGCTTGAAAGGACATCGATTGTTCTTCCCTGAGCCCTATCCTCTCTAAGCTCCTGTCAACATCACCAAACCCTTCATTTAAAAACAGAAACAGAACAAAGACAGTGTAATCTCAGTGCTTCCGGTTCCTGCCTGGTTCGCCATCAGATTTCTAACAGATACAATTTGATCATCGGCAACACAGGCTCTCCTCTGTCAGTGGCAGCTGGAGTCTTTGCCACAGGAGAGCCTTCTGGAGTGACACTTGCTGACTTACCCTTGTCTTTGTCCTTTAGTCTGGACCTAACCCATGGCAAAACTGTGATGTTGACGACACCTGATTTTAGTCCCCAAACAATTTGAATTAAACATGACTTAGTTACAACTTTAATGAAAACAAATGATACAAACGCGCACATAGAGGGAAAGAGGTGTTGAACTTACAGGTGCCCAGTCTAATTTCTCAAACTAAAATGCCAACCACAAAAAGACCCAAGAAAGACCGAGAACCAGGTGACACCTGGTCCTAGGGTCCTTTCGCCACGGCAGCGGGGGCAAAGAGCTAGGTGCACGCAACAGGTCCATGCCCTGCCTGCCATGGCCTGAGGTGTTTGCTTCAGGGACCTCTCCTAAGGCAGCACAGAACCTTAGATTCAGCATAGGCAAGGGACTCAGGATGAATCAGTACAGACGGAGTCGGAGTTTATAAGCAGAGATCTTAGCCCGGATTCGAACGAGGGAGTGAACAGAGTGAGGGGCTCAGGAAAAGGACTGAACATACCACGTGCGGCATGAGCTTAAGGATCACACTGGAGTTTTTTAGCTGTTTATGTGCTTGGGAAATTTCATTCATTCACTCACTCATTCATTCATTTAGCAAATGAGATCACAGCGTGGCTCCTGAGCTGCGTGCTACCATAAAACAAGGGTCACAAGGGTTAGAGAGATCCCATTTAATTTGAAATCTCTCTCTACAAAAGGGATATTGCAATTATTTCTACAAATGGTTGAGATGCCACTTTCCTATTCCTTTTCCAGTTTAGTCTCAATTGTTTTCTAGCCCCCGCCCCTGCCTGCGTCTACATTCTTTTGCTCACACCAAACCTATAAGGAAGACCTCTCGCAGCAAATTGTGTTAGTTTTAATGAAATTCTTCACTCTCCCTGGTGAGAGGATTCAGTCAGACTCTGGGGGGAGGGGCTTGTTTCCCTCCGGATGCCTTTATCTTTCCTCAACTGTGTACTCTGCTTCGCATCTGCCCACAGCTCACACCGCCTTTCTCTGATTACTTCTCAATTCCAGCCTGGCTTGACAGCAGCTCTGTTAGTTCTTGCAGCCCCGAAATCTATCTAGGCACTTAGTGGCTTAAACTAACAGTTGACACTCTTGTGGCCCTATTGTTGGCTGGACACTGTACCCTGCATTGGCTGGTGAGCTCATCTGAAGGTTTAGCTCAGCTGGGCTTGTAGATTGGCTGAGCCATTGTTCTGTACGGTGTTGTTGAAACTCAATGACTGATCTAGTATCACTTTTTACGTGGCCTGTCTGTCTCACACACAGCAACAGGGTTCCAAGAATGTGACCCCAAGAGCCATGGGAAAGCCTCAAGGCTCCTGATGATCCAGTGTCAAAATTCACAGGGTTACTTCCTGCCGTCTTCTGCAGCCCAGGAAAACCACTTAGATCAGCCCAGATTTAAGGGGAAAGACATCAGAACCCACTTCTCACTGTGCTAAAGGAATGTGGCTCTACATGGTCTACCACAAAACGGGGAGGACAGTAAGAGGAACAGGGATTATACCGGGCAACTCAGTCTGTGAATCATTGCAGAACGAGTTAGGGTAACAACAACAACAACAACAACAACAAAAAATCAGTGAGACGCTGGTGACCTGGGTACCCAGGGACCAGAAGGATTCTGTCTTCATCTTTGAAGGCTCATGTTAGTACACGAGGGCAGGAAGCAATTAGCTCCTTACATGATATCACAGATGCCTTCTAATTTATAAGTCTGTCTATCTATCTATCTATCTATCTCTATCTATCTATCTATCTATCTATCTATCTATCTATCTATCTATCTATCTATCCATCCATCCGTCCATCCATCTAAATATTGGCTCTCATACCCACTGCTTGTCTAGCTATACATGGGTTAATTTGACAGATATTTATTGGGGTTCTAGAGCTAAGGTCTCTGGGCCACTAAATTTATATTCTAATGAGAGAATGTTAGACTTTTCCATGCAGTGTTATGAAGAAATCAAGATGGTGAAAGGGTTAATAGTGGAGTAGGGTGGGACCTCCGTTATTCTTTCAAGATAGACAGCGATGGCTAGAGAATGATTAGCATTTATCCATGGGAGAACCTTCCAGACAGAGCTGAATATGGGTTCTTAAGCTGCTCAAGGAGCAGAAAAAGGAGGAGAGAGTGGCTGAAGCCCTGGGACCAGGAAGGGATTATGAGGAGCGAGCTGATGGGAACAGAGGCAAGTACAGAGAGTGAAGGGACTCTGTCTACCTGGGGACAGCTGATCCTCACAGTCAGCTGACAGGCTACTTGAGTCTTGAGAGAGAAGAAATGTTCTTAGGCTAATAAATATATAATGAGATAAGAAAACACGATATGGGGTGAGTCACAAATTCTGAAATAAATCTTAGATGGCAGCACCAATCTTGAGATAGATGAGCTTATTTTGCAGCTTCATGAGGCACTGATGGGAGAATGTTGAAATGCTAACAGAAATCACCGCACTCTCCAGTAAGAATTTTGTGTGATGATTTTGTTGTTTTGGTCGCAGAACTCTATTCCTGGGCTTTCGTCTTGATTTTGCAGAGGCATCTCTATTGCAGAAGCCAGAGTGGCTCTGTGAGCTAATGGGGTACCTGACCTGGGTACCAGGCACAAGCCTGCCCATCACTGGTCACAGCACATGGCTGTGTTGGAGGCGCCTTGGGGACTGGAAGTTGTGGCCAAAGGCTTTAAGGACAGAAGCTCTGGAAAACTGACCAGCGGCTCAGGCCTGGGCCCGCTATTCAAGTTCTCTCATTTTTACTTCATTTTTGTCTATACGTGCTTTCTTAAAAACAGTCCAAGCCCTTTCTACCTCTGTGCGTGCTGTTTGGAGTTGAGCGTGGAACTGCCCTGCAGTGACTCAGTCTCCTCTGTGCCTGAGCTCACACACACACACACACACACACACACACACGTTCTTATTATTTACGCTCTGCTTGGTTTCCTCTTTTCTCTTGGCCTGACTTAAAGATGTTTGTCTGTTTTTTAAAAATAACCAACTGTTTATTTGACTTTCCCCATGAAGTAATTTCCTTCTATATTATTTGAATGTGTGTATATTTTCCTTATTGATTCTGGATAGCTTTATTATTTTGATATAACCTTTATGTTGAGTGCTTAATTTGTTTACTTCATTATTTTTCACTTTGAAGAGGCATTTCTGTAAATTTTCCTTTGTGTGCCGCACTGAATGGACTCCAGAAGTTTCTGGATAGAGCGCCTCGATCACCATTCAGTTTTAGCTTTGTATCTATGCTTAGCTCCGGGTTCATTTGGATACCTGAGCAGAATACTGTTGCCCTTTCTTTATTACTAACTTTGGGCTTCGTTACATTGTGTAGAGAGAACATTCTGAAGAGTCTCAGTCTTAAAAATGACAGGAAGAATTTTTAAAATCTCAAACGTCAATATCTGGGTGTTTCAAAAACATATGATAGAATTAATGATACCTGTAGAATGTAGTAACACACGCTGTCATATGATACACAGCCATGTACTGTCATCTGCAGGGAGTGATTCTTGGGTCCTATGGAGGTACCCAAGTGACCAGATGCTGCCCAGATGCAGTGTTTGTATGTAACCTCAACACATCTTCTCGTGTGTTTATAATAGCTGAAGGCAATGCAGATGTTGTCTAATCAGTCAGACACTGGGGAGGGAAGAGGTAAGCATGCAGCCTCATTTCTATGTCGGGTCAGAAGTCTATAGATTTCAGTTGGTGACATGTGACAAAAGTGTTCTCCAACTACTTTCATCTTTTCCGTTTATTCACCGTACATCGACAGGACTAAAGTAGAGATCTTTAATTAGGACTGAAGTTAGCGAAGGCCAAACCTGGGGAAGACCTGTAATTCCAGCTACCCAGGAAGCAGGGGCAGGAAGACCACAATTTCAAGGCCTGTTTGCACCATGGAGTCATTTCAAGGCCAGCTTGGGTAACTGAGCCAGACCAGCTTCAAAACAGCAAAATTGAAAAATGGGTCATGAATGTGGTTCAGTGGTGTAGCACTGACCTGCTGCCTAGTACCTCTATTCATGCGCACACATATGCACACACATATGCACACACATGCACACACACACAAATGTATGCACACATGTACATATGCATGCACACATATGCACACACACAAATGTACGCACACATGCACATATGCATGCACACACACATATTTAACAGTTGGCAGAGTTTAGCTATTCTCTTCATGAAGCAACAGAGCAACACCCCCTCTCATATAAACGCAGAAAGTTCACTCCATGTTAGTATGAAGTCAGTGCTGTCTATTCAGCCTGGCATCTTCTCTGGCGGCAGCTGACTGACTTGTGAGGCTGTGGTCAGAAGACTCTTGCAGGAGAGCTGTAAGGTAGGTCACTGGGAATGGAGAAGGTGCTCATATTTGGGGGCAAACGACAGAGGCAGGGAGGTGCTGGGCTCACTTGAGGAACAAACTCACACGACAAGATCCTGAATGAAGGTTGCGGGGGTGAGGTTAAGCAGCCTCAGATCTGACTTTTTAAAAAGGCCTTTACTGGTCTTAAAGCAGTTGGGTTGTGATTAACAGGCAGTGGGATTCACAAGGAGCTTCTGGGACAGCCGCAGCAGGTCTGATGGCAGGGATGCATTTCTGCTAAGTGTGGGATGCAGAGGGAGCTCCAGACCTGGACCAGGATTCCAAGGACAGATATGGCTACTTGGGACCAATATGGGAGTGTCTCTTAGGGGTCAGAACAGTACTAGAGTGGTACTTCTCAAACAAGTGGCTTAACAATGGGATCCACTGGTCATGAGGGGCCTCAACGTCAAAGCAGGACATGGTGGAGTCTTAGGATTGATACAGGCTGAAAAAGCATAGCAGGAGAAGATGGGTTCTCACCTGGAGAAGTTTGGCTGGAAGCATCAGAAGGAGCCCATTCATGCCCCCACTATGCTCATGACTAGGGGCAAGCAGGCATGGAAGGAACTGTGATTAGAGATGCTGTTTGGGGTAGTGACTAAGCACTGCTGGGCCCATCCTGTCTCTGCAGCCAATACAGGACCAACATGATGGCCAGGGCTGCCTAGGGCCATAGAGAGAGCTGATGAGGTCAGAGAATGGAGGGAGAGAGACACATTTACATGGAAAGATACTAAGCTTAGATGGGAACCTCATCAGAGGTGCTGAGTAGACAAGTGGGAGCGTCCAGTTACATTTTGCAAATGAGGCTCTGGAGAACAGCCTCTAGTTACTGAATGAAAGGTGGTTTATATGATGATAGGAACCCGAGATGACTCAGTTCAAACAAAGAGAGCAAGCCAAGGAAGAGCCCTGCCAAGGTCAAGGTGAGAGCAGTAAAAAGATCCCTCCATCCCAAAGCCTTTGTCTTTACAAGATGTTCTCATGCCTGTGTAATGAGGATTATTGAAGTATTTCACACAAGTGGCTCAGAGAGAATTCTGGCTGGCTCAGTGGATGGGGTGCCTCTTGTAGTCTTTTCTCAGTTGCTTGACACAATTAGTCCATTCATCCTGTTCCAGGGCTCCATGTTTCCTCTTTTCTGGATTAGGCCTGTTTACTGGGGAAACAATCTGCTTCTCAGGCCTTAATTATGTATACACTGATCTATGACTTTATTTCCCTAACTATTTTCCCACAGTCAACTGTTTTTACTACCTGGGGCTGAAGCAATGCACAGGATGCCAAAGCACAAGTTAATTCATTTAGAACAAAGAGAGTGTCTATTATTCTAGTGGAGGGAGAAGGAGAGGGAGGGAGGAGGGAGAGGGAGGACCCACAGCTTTAGCCAGAAGGACACGTGGCTTCAGCAGCTATGTGACTTCATATTTATTTTTCTGCTAGCTCCATTGCTCTTATGATTTTTATTAAATCTTTTTATTAAATGATAGGTCTCTTTAGCGCATTGAAGAGTAAAGAACAGATCTTCCCACCCCCTCAGTCCATGAATCAGACAACCGTAGGTGGATGCCAGGTCGGGCATGGCCTTGGTAGGGATAGGTTGACATGGTTCCTGTCCCTGGGATAGGGCCAGTGGACACGGGTCTCCAAGCTGCCCTGGGTATAAGGCTTGTTTGTATAATAATGTGCATATTTTACATTCTTCCTTTAAGGAATGCCCTCGCAGTTAATGTTAATGAGTCCATGATAATCAGACAGCACAAGTCCAGGTGGTGAAGGTGTGGCTAATGTCTTAGCAAAATGGTAAACACTGGGATCTTTAGGACAGCCCTTAAGGCTGTGGAAAAGAACTCTAAAAGCACGAGTTCAAAAATATATAATTTTTCAACTATGCAAAATATAAGGATGCAATATGAATTATGAGGGGGTTCATGAATCTAAATGAACAGAGGTAGCTGCATTCATGAGCCAGCTTGTCAGAAAGATACAAAACAGGCAAATACAAAGGCTGCCAGATTCCTGGGTTCAAGGTTAATATGGGACACAGTGAGTGCAGGCCAGGTGTGGTAGAAATGGTTATTTCAGACCAGGGTCCCACCCAGCTAGCTTAGCATCTGTGCTTAACAGAGGCAGGCATATCTCTGAATTCCTTTGCAATGTTAAAAAAAAAAATGTGTGCTTGTTGTCTCTTAAGAAATAAGAGGTTGGGCCATGAAAGAAGTGGCAGAGACAAAGTTTGGAGCTAAGAGGAAAGGATGGACCACCCAGAGACTGCCCCACCCGGGGGGTCCATCCCATTATCAGCCACCAAACGCAGCCACTATTGCATATGCCAGCAAGATCTTGCTGAAAGGACACTGATATAGCAATCTATGTGAGGCTATGCCAATGCCTGGCAAATATAGAAGTGGATGCCATAGTCATCTATAGGACAGAACACAGAGACCCCAATGGAGGAGCTAGAGAAATTACCCAAGGAACTGAAGGGGTCTGTAACCCTATAGATGAAACAACAATATGAACTAATCAGTTCCCCCAGAGCTTATGTCTCTAGCTGCATATATAGCAGAAGATGGCCTAGTCAGCCATCGTTGGGAAGAGAGGCCCCTTGGTCTTGCAAACTTTATATGCCCCATACAGGGGAACGCCAGGGCCAAGAAGTGGGACTGGGTGGGCAGGGGAGCAGGGTGGGAGGAGGGTATAGAGGACATTCGGGATAGCATTTGAAATGTAAATGAAGAAAATATCTAATAAAATAAGTTTAAAAAATATTTTTTCAATAGTAAAAAAAAAAAAAAAAAGAAAGAAAGAAAAAAGAAAAAGAAATAAGGGGTTGGGGCCACAGGATTCTGATTCTTAGAATAATCAAAAGAAAACCTGGAGTAAATGACTGGATTGATAACATAAAATAAGACTGGGTTTATGACCTGCAGGAGATGAGCTGTCCTGAGAAAAGTTTTTAGACTAGCAGGAGGGCACCGCTCGAAGAACTGTCTCAAGCAGAACATAGAAAGAGAGCTGTCTGGAACTCTCCAGAGAAAGCAAATCTCTAGAGAAAGCAGACCAGAAAGAAAGAAAGCAGAACGGAGAGAAAAGCAAGCTAGAAAGCCGCGCTGTCTCCAGCAGAGCTGGCCTCCAGCTCGGACGCACGCTTTGACTTCGTGTCACTTGCTTTCGCTGCTTCCAGAAACCCCCTCTCTCAGAACCCCTCAGCAAGCCGAGGCTGGTCCTTGGCAGTTGGGCAAGCATTGGAGCGCCTGTGGGAATGGTTTTTATAATGTCAAGCTTGGTCCCAAGAGACGAAGAACACTCTGTGTGGTAAGCAACTCGTTTAAATTTTGATGCATTTAATTAAGGTAACTTCCTTACTCAGCTCCAGATGTAGAGATGAGATTCAGTTTTTTGTGTGTCTAAAAGGACATGTCCTTTCACACAGGAATGCCGCTGGAACGGAATGTGGATATATATCAGCAACTTGCTGAAATCCCCATCTCCCAGGGTAGAGACACAGTCAAGCCCCTTCTTGCTTCTGGGGATTTTTCTTCTGCTGAAGTACGACTGTTAGGTGATAGAGATGTGTCACGGATGAGATGTTGCAGGAGAGAAAGGTGGGGCAGGAACAAATGGAGGAGACATCACTGGGTGATGTTCGATTGCAAGGTTCCTATCAATGAACGAGGACTTTGATCACCTACTAAGACCAGGGATTCCTAATCTAGCCCCCTTTAGCTAATTAATTGATAAGTGCTAAGAGACCACTTGGTACCTCCTTGCTGGTCTGTGGTGGTTCATTTATGTGTCCAGTTGGGATGAGGATGCCTAGATAGCAGGGAAAACATTTTTGAGGTACCTGTGAGACTTTCCAGAAGAGACTAGACTCAAATGCATAAAGAAGGTAGACCCTCGACAGCCAAGGTTGGAGGGTACCCCGTTGTTCAGGACTTGAATAGAATAGAAAGGTCAGGGAAAGGTCAGCTCTTTGGATAGCTGTCAGATTTATCTCCTCTCACCCTCTTATGTCAACATGTCTAGTTCACAGGCTGTCAGACTGACCCGGACTCCACTGACGCGAGAGCCTTCAGACTTGGACTGAGTCACTCCGTCAGCTTTCCTGAGCCTCTGGCTTGCAGACAGCAGGTCTTGGGACTCTCAGTCTCTGTAACCTTACGTGCCTATTCCCATGATAAATCTCTGTCCATATAGTTATATATATACATTTTATTAGCATCTTTCTCTGGAGAACCCTGACTGTGAAAGCAGCAATAGCTTCACCAAGTGAACCCTAAAAGTCCTACATGAGTCCTGCCATGAGAGAGACCTGGGTCCTGTTGAATGTGTGTGAATTCTCTCCACAGATCTCTTGTTAGGAAACAGCTTAGCCTCTGCTTGACCATATCCAGGAAAAGGAAGTGCTTGCTCCTAAAGGTGAGCCCACTCCACTGCTGCCTCTTGAAAATGTCTTCTTACACTGCTTTTTTGCCAATTTCTCTTCTATGGATATTTCTAGCTTTGGGACTCTTTCATTCTAGTGTCTCATAAAATAACATAAAGGATATGAAATGTCCCTTACCAGAAATCCTCTCTTAGCTTCTGTGGATCAAAAGCATCTCTGTCCTCAGGAGGAGACTAGGAGAAAATCAGAAACACAGACCTCTGGGGGCCACATCTTTTTCATCAGTGTTTGTAGAGGCGAGTGGCATGTGTAGTCTTGAAGACGCTTCTGCAAAGCCAGTAACCAGTACCTGTGTTACTTTCCTGTGGTTATTTCTTGTTTCAGTGTCATCTGGGGGGGCTTCTTATTTCATTAGTGACAACTGAGTCCCAAGTCTCTGCTTCCTTCTCTCTACCTGGTGACCCCTACAGGACAAGGGTGAGAGCCTTCTCCTGGCTGGCCATGCTCTGACTGTGTCTGTGCAGTATCTGTTAAGGCCTCTGTCTACCTTGATCCTTGACCTGATGGCAGGTAAACTATTTGATCCTGGGACACTTGTACAAGTCATCTGTCTATCTATCTATCTATCTATCTATCTATCTATCTATCTATCTATCTATCTATTATCTATCTATCTATCTATCTATCTATCTATCTATCTATC
>NC_034591.1:133162881-133211524 GCF_900095145.1 Mus pahari | reverse complement strand
GAGAGAGCAAAAGGTGTGTGTGTGTGTGTGTGTGTGTCCTCTCCTGAAGATCCTGTTTCTGAGAGGAGTCCTATCCAGTAAACAGAGGCTGCTGACCTAATCCTTCCTAAGGGTTCTACTTAAACCCTGATTTACTGGGGGCACAGTCAATCCATAGCACTAGGACAGGTCTGACAAGCTGGGCTGGGAATCTGCAGGAGCTGGCACCACAGTTGAAATCGGAATGGATAACAACAGGGTGGCCAGCACAACCTGAGTCACTCAGGCAAGAGAGACAGAGTGTATACATGAGGGGACAGTGTCAGAACCCATGTCCCTTGGGGCCTTACCCTACTGTGTAGAGAAGGTAGCATCCTTAAGTGTTGATGCCAAAAACAGCTCAACAGGAAAGAGTTTATTCTAGAATCCAATACCAGTCACCATGTCTTGTGATCACAAATTCAGGTTACCCCAAAGACCATGCTCCAACATGGGAACACTTTCAGGAATATTTTAATATAACAGAACAGAATATTTAAATAGTAATAATAACAGGAAATCATAAACCAAGGCCCTAAGTAAATACACTGGTGGGGACATCAGGCAAGCAGGTTTCAGAAAACTGGGGAAATCACTGACCACAGTCATTGAATCAGTCATTCAGTCTTATGGATTGTTTAACACAGGTGTGGCCCCACCTACGGACACTTCAGGTAACACGACCAAGGTGAATATTCAGAAATATAGCTGAACTTAAATTTAAGATCATACAGCACACACACACATCACACAGAAAACGAAATATTAAATCCCTGTTGTAGAAGTAAATATTAAAGTATAAAACAGGAATGAGAAGTTACAGATACCACTGGAAGAAGGAGCCGACTGGGTAGAAGCTTTGGGAATGGTTGGCCTCTCCCCAGCTTTATAGAGACCAGTCTAGCCTATGACCAGTGATGGGCCTGACCTAAGGTACAGACACCGGTGTGATCTGGAGAGTGTGTGAACAAGCTAGCCCTGTCCTTCCCCTCTCAGGATCATCAAAAGAAATGAGTGGAAAGGATTCCAGATCTTAAGCTGGAGCCAGCGTGCCAGTATGAAATAACAGCTGTTCAGAGCCAGGGCTCTATGGCCAGCAGAGCCAGGTGCCAGCTGGGGGGCAGAGGGTAGCAACCCCTTCGTGTGTCCACAGCAGATTAGAGAAGGAGCGGGGAAGTACCATTGTGGAGATGTTAGATGAAATGGGTTAATGTAGCAGAAAGTTCTAGTTAAACTCCAGGCTCTCGGTAAGTACTTTATATATAAATTCCTAGCATATATAGTATGTTTGTTTGTTTCTTTGGCTAGACTGTACAGCAGATGGCTTAAGACCAGGCAGCAAATCTGAGGTGGAGCCACAGTTATCACAACGGGCTGCCCGGACCACAAAGCTGATTTATTTCAATCTTAACAGCAGCAAATTCCTGTTATTGTAATGAATCACAGCGGGTAAGCACACAGATGCAGGGGATGGGATCACAGGGCCGGCTGGCTTGGCAGCTAGGGTAACTCAAAGCAGACTTGCAGTATCCTAATGATGCGATTTCTGTGGCAACCAAACCTGCAGCCCGCTCGCACCAAACAGGCCGTAATGAAATCCAGTATTTTTATGGAATATTTTCCCTAAACGATAAGGATTGCATATGGTTCTTTTCCCATTGTGCAGCCGTCCAGTCCAAAGCAAACATTTGAGAGATTTTTAACTGAGGTTGGCAAGCTCAAACTTGTTTCAGCTTAAGAATGTCCAGGCCATCTGCTGCAAACTCCCCAATAGAAAACACACTGAGCCCGGACTGCTCAAACTAATTTAATCATGAGATACCATTTCCTGGATTCGAAGGGGAACATTTCTATTTGCCCACTAGGGCTTTTTGGGGAAAGGGACTATATATTTGCAGTATGGTATGTTAGTCACTTGGAATTTCAAAGAAAAAAAAAAATAGAGTAGGGGTTCTGGAAAACAAACGTTGAAGAGGTCATCACTTCAATTCTTTGCAGATGATTTTAATAGAAGACTTTTCAGTACAATGTTACAACAGTTGTGACAGGAATTGAGAGACAGAGCCATCATTTTGTAGGAGGCTAATTGATTCCCGCTGCTGTACTTTTGGTTTTGGACACATTTAATAATTAAATACTTTTCTTCTTTATTTTTTGATAATTTATGTATTTTTACGTGCATTGGTGTTTTGCCTGCACGTATGTCTGTGTGAAGGTGTCAGATTCCCTGGAAGAGGAGTTACAGATAGTTGTGAGTTGCCATGTGGGTGTTGGAAATTGAACCCGGATCCTCTGGAAGAACAGCCAGGACTCTTAACTTCTGAGCCATCTCTCCAGCCCCAAGGAAGCACTTTTCTGTACCGTGATAGTAAATCTCTGAATTCAGCCACGAGATGGTGGAGAGTCGGGTTCCAAATCAGCAGACACACAGAGGTGGGCCACTCGCTCACTCACAAGTGCCACCCACACACCCTAACCCTAACCTCTCCCTCACCCCACCCCACCCCACAATCTTCTGCACAACTATTAGCTAGTTAGTTCTAGAAATGGGTTCAGAGGTAGCCTCATTTGCTGGCACAGGCTGACTGTATCTTATCACAAGATGGTTGTGGGGAAGAATGAGGGTTTTAAAAACCTACCCTGTGCTCACATTCTAAAGAACTTTGTGCCATAGTTATGCCTGCAAATTTAATGAGTATGAATTTAATGTTGTTAGTTTTTTACCTATAAATCCACACACATATTAAGATCAGATGTGTACATTAACTAACAATGAGCAAACATAAAAGCCAAACCAAACCAAACCAAACCAAACCAACCAAACAACCAACCAACCAAAACCCAAAACCAAAACCCGGCGTCTGAGTTGGGCATTTAGGAAATCGTTAGTACTGTGCTAGGTATTTATTAACCTGAAGAAAGGCTCCAGGGAGCAGCTGATATGGACCCTGCTCTTCAGCCTTGATCCCAGAGGCAGCCCAGCTCTCTAGTTCCAGCAGCTCTTTCATCACGTGCTCCCCGATCTTCTGATGTAGTCCCCACCCTCAAGCCCCTCCCCAGCTCTCCGGCAGGCTCAAACGACCCTCAGAACTCCATCTGGGACATCACCCAGAAGGTATTCTGCTGCTGTCGCTTTCCTTTTCTTCATTGGTATCTGGTTTCTAAGTGTAAAGAAGAAAGGAGGGGGCGGACATTTCAGTTGCCAGCATGGACCGCAGCAATCGTATCTCCTCTTCTGGTGCTCATCAGTGCCTCGTGTTTTTAGCAAACTGCAACATTTTGGTCAGCTTTGAATGGATGGAGCCGAAAGCGTCTCCTCTAAGTTCAGCATGGGACTGGCTCGCAGACGTGATCATTTTAGTTATCATCAGTTCTTAACAGGTTTCATTCGGGTGTTGCTGGCTTTGTCAGATTAGCTGTGGAGGTTGGGGGTTCTGGGCTCTAGGACCCAGAACCTGGGCAAACCGGCTCCTACGTAGACTCACTGTGCCCCAGGTTAATACAGACAGGCGTGAACTGAACCACAAACTCCTCAGCTCATGAGCAATGAATTTTCTCTCCATGAGGTAAATCCTATAGCAAACCTGGGTCTGAGAACATCAATCTTCTGGAAAATTCTAAGAACTCATCTTAGAACACCTGGCATGCGAGGCACTTGCCATTGGGGATTAAAAATTAGTGTTTGGACCAAAAGTGTTGACCACCATGTAGATTAATATTCTGAGATTTAGAAGTTGAGGCATGACTGATGAAAACCAAGTTTCAAAAAATCATTTTAGTATCAACTATCTGGCAAATCAGGTTTCTAACAAGTTTTTTTTTAACATTAGCCCAAACAAAGATCTATGTCTCTTCCAGTTTCCTGGAAGCTACAGACTAAAGGTGTAAAGTTTTCATTTATAGAACAGGAAGAAAGTCGAATTATGATCACATAGGGCCAGCATCAGGATTCAAGCCTTCTGCTTGCATGGGCAGCTCACAGCCCTCAGCAGAGACTGGCTCTTCACAGCCCTCAGCAGAGACTGGCTCTTCACAGTCCTCAGTAGAGACTGGCTCTTCCTCGAAGGAGATCTGTCTTTACAATTATTCTAGATGACGCATAAACACGCTCCAGAAGAACCGTGCTCAGTGTGACTCTGCAGCCTGTACTGCAGATGTGTAGAAAACATGAACCACACAACACAGCAGGGAAGCAGAACCATGCCCTTGAGTTACCACCCACAGGAGACTAAGGGATGTTCTTTTATGCGCTCACCTTGGCATCTTTTTTAACATGTGATGATTCTATTACAAGTGACCAGCTCTTTTGTTTCCTCCTTCCTACTCATTGACATCGGGTAGTCCTTGTTCTTCTTGGGTCTCTCTGCTTGCGTGCCTCTTGCCCACTTTTGGGGGAGGGGGTTATTTTTCCTCTCTCATCAATTTATAAAGTTACAAACTTAATGATAATGTTAGTATTTTTATGCTATGTATTTTCATAAGCACTTCCCCACTCATTATACGCGTTTAAGTATCTTACATTCTACAACGTATAACTCCTCTCAAACTGTGTGTTTTTCTCACGGGGTCATTTTCCTTTTGGATTTTCTGGGATGTGCCTGGGGAGCTTGTGGGAACTCCTAAATCACGCACTCTGTCTCTTGTAATGGGAAAGCTTTCAGGGGACGTGTTTGACTGCATCTAAGTCAAGTTGCTCTTATTGGTAAAGGTCTGACTCTCAGACGCTGTTTGTTCTTTTAGCCAGCTCTGAGGGAGCTATTAAACATATAAAGCACACCAAACAGCAAGTGCACCCTCCTGTCCGTCTCGCAGCTTCAGCAATTATCAGCGCTTTGGCCGTTCTTACTTCATCTAGTCCTTATTTTCCTCTGAAGTATTTTGAAATTCTAGACACCATATTTTACCCATAATCCATCATTATCAGTTGCATACAGAAGAGGACTTAAATCGCCCCATCGTATTATTTTCACACCCGATACAGCAACCATTAACACCAAACAGACACACCCCATTGAAAGTGTTCTTTTGCGGGTGAAAGACAGGATGCAGACAGGGTCTTTATTATGCATTTACTCAGGGAAACTGGGTTATGCAGCCTTGTCCTGTAGGGACATTTAGCTGACTGATCTCTTCTTGAAGTGTTTTTATCTTCCATACTTCCTGAAAACTGGTAGTCATATCTAAGGCTTGATTAAATTCAGGTTCTTTTTCTGGCAAGAGCATGTTATATCTCTGCTAGGCACTTCCTGTTACATTACACTGGGAAGCAATAGTGTCTGGCCCTGTCTCTTTTAATGCTGATAAGACTGCCGAGTGAGGAGACTTGGACCCAGCAACCCTTGCATCTCACTCCGGGTGCTCTCCCCTGGGATTCAGAGCTTGGTGGTCAGAAGCCCTGGGTGGGAGTCCAGTGTGGGCTCGGTGTCTTTCGAACAGCTTAGGCTGTGCTGCTTTTCAAGCTGACTGATCTGTTCCGTGTGGGGGACATCTGGGACGGGAGAAGGGAAAGCAGGCATTGGTACAACCCGGAAGAGTAGTAGCTGTGATTGACTGGTATGGGTTTCAAGCAGATGGAATTTGTTTACATGACCTTCTAGATCTGCTCAAGTCTGGTGTTTTAGGGTGAGTGATCACAGAGCCCTCTCTTGGGCTAGTAGGTATATTAAGGCTGAGTGTGTGGGTAGACGTGCTCATCATTTCATTTAATAGCTCAAGAGACATGACAACCCTGCCAGCTTTGGGTCCTGTGGGCAGAGCCGAGAGCTCGGCAAATTCCCATTCACTTTTTAAGTCCTGGTTCATTATAGCTTGCCAAGTGTGTCACTAAGATGAAGATGGATTATAATGACTACATTTTGGTAATTCACTTACGTTGCTGAAGTCAGTGCTCAATTGTAGTACAGCTGAGACCCCATCTGGTTCCAATCAGCGGTGAAGGGAGATCCATGTCTGGACAGAGGGCTGGGTCTGAGTCTGTGCGGGGAAGCTGCCTGGATTGCTGCAGCTGAGCAATTACCAGCCGAGAGCGGGGAGTGGGCGTGCAGACCACCAGGTCGGCCAGCCCAGGTCCAAGTCAGCTCACATCTTTCAGCATTCCTACTATGTGCCAGGCATGGCCCCAGGTACAGGGATGGAAATGGGGAGCCAGGCAATGGTTCCTGTTCCCCTGTGACTGCAGAACACTTAAGCTGAGGGTGGGGTAGGACAGGGGGCAGGCAGCCATCAAGTAATT
Source organism: Mus pahari (assembly GCF_900095145.1). Classification (NCBI taxonomy): domain Eukaryota; kingdom Metazoa; phylum Chordata; class Mammalia; order Rodentia; family Muridae; genus Mus; species Mus pahari. Next base: position 133,205,274 of record NC_034591.1, on the reverse strand, counting down.
GATATGATTCACAAATTATAGAGCAAGCCTGAAAGTGATACAAACCATGGCAAAGGAAATACAGAGCAGATGAGGATGATGTAGGGTTCTTGTGTAGGATTTGGGTGCAATGGAGGATGGTCAGGACAGGTCGGCTAGCATGACAAGACCAGTCAGGACTTCCCTTCTAGCCCACTGACCGGAGGTAGGAGAGGAAGAAGGTTAATAGACAAAGGGGCCTGTGAACCTGTTTAGAAGTAGTTCTTGGAGGCGATGCCACACTTCAGTGGAAGCAACCAGCATCAACTGGAATACCACAAGAAGTTCTTTGGTGCATTTCTCTCTGTGAAGTAAAGGCCAGAGAAGACCAGTAAAGCATTGCAGGGCCAACGAAGACCAGTGAATCATTACAATGCAGGAATGTCCCTTCACTGTCTGTGGGTTCTATGTATATTCTTTCTAAACATCACATGCTCTCTCAATTATTTGTTTTCAGCAAAGCATCCGATGCCCTCTCACACGACAGCATCCAGAAAAACATCATGTGACACAAATGAGTTTTTAAAGACACCAGAAACTTTCACATCAGGTCCTGATATCCATGGGTTCAGCATCTGTGCATTTAATCACATTCTGATCAAAATCAATGAAAAAATACTGTCTATACTATACACAACAGAGAAAGACTTTATTCTTTATTGCTATTCTCTTTTTTCTTTTTAAAATTATTTTATTAGATATTTTCTTCTTTTACATTTTTTATACCCTCCCCCCACCCTGCTCCCCTGCCCACCCACTCCCACTTCTTGGCCCTGGCGTTCCCCTGTATGGGGCATATAAAATTTGGAAGACCAAGGGGCATCTCTTCCCAACGATGGCTGACTAGGCCATCTTCTGCTATATATGCAGCTAGAGACACGAGCTCTGGGGGTGCTGATTAGTTCATATTGTTGTTTCACCTATAGGGTTGCAGACCCCTTCAGTTCCTTGGGTAATTTCTCTNAGAGAGAGAGAGAGAGAGAGAGAGAGAGAGAGAGAGAGAGAGAGAGAGACTTAGGGCTCAAATACCACCTTTAAGGGCACAACTCCAGTGACCTTTAGTAGGTCTTGCTTGGTCACAATAGGACGCTGACTATACCTTCAGAATATGAACTTTCTGGGGACACTTATGAAAAACCATAGTCTTCAGATTTTGGCACCCGACTTTCTCTCTTTAGAAGAGGATTTTCATCAGATGAATCATTCCTAACATGCTCTCTGGAGCCAGAGACTTTTGGCTCCAAGGCTGTTTACTGCAGCACTGACTTTGTCCCATAAGTGTTCTTAGGAAACGACAAGGGTCAGAATTGTCTTTGTTTCGGCTTTAAAAAGCTGGAGACTTGGAAATAAGCCAGGGCTGGGTAGAAGGGTGTTCCTACCCATGGGACTACTCAGTGTGACACAGATCAACACCTCCTAGACTCCTGAAGCAACTTGCCTCTGTTGTGGAGGCCTGGCTGCCCACGTATCAGATAAGACACTTGCTCTCGCATTGTCTGAGAAGCCCTTGTTACTGTCCAACAAGGCCAAACTGCTCATTTCCACTCCCAGGTGTGATGTAGCCGGTATGTAGGGAGGCCTTCCTCTGAAAACCTGGCTTATTCTGATACCACCCAGTGTCATCCTCAGGCTCCTGACACATACTTTTCAATACGCTGTGCTTGGATAGACTGGCATATATTTCTAGTGTTCGACTTGTGAGTCTCTAACACTAAGAACTATGATTGTAGCATCAATGCTCAACCTGCCACTTGATTCAGAGCCTGCAGAGCCAGAGAGGACCATAGATCTCATGCTTTTACTTAGCACTTGTGTACGACTGTAGGTCAGGTTCATAACGCTCCTTACTATGTACACCCTTGAGGGTCGGCTTTGACCTTGCCTTTCCATTCTTGCACTGATGACCGGATGCCTATGCACCCTGTTGTTTGTTCCAGGGTCCAACTGGTACACAGATGACGTTTGTATGTTGATGTCAGCTTGACTCATGTGGCTAGAGCTGTACCTTGTCTGGGTGGCGTGGAGGTGGTGTTTGCACCGCGACTGTGTCATCTTCCCCTCAGCTGGTTTCCTTCCATCACCTTCCAACAGCTCATGGGCATGAAGTGCTCTTAACAGAACATAATGGATCCAGAGAGGCAGAGGAGCGTTATAGATGGGGTCAGGGTTTGATAGGCTGTGTGGTGTCCTGTTCTGCCTTTGCAGACTGTGTGATGTTGTAGCATGGCTCCAAGGGTTTCAGTCCTGTACATGTTTTGCTTGTTTCTGACCTTGGATAGGGCTCCTTTGTTCCCTACTCCCCTTTCTTAGGAACAGTCTCCATGACATCACAGGCCATGGAGTTTGTCCTTCTGTCTTTCACAGAAGTACATTCTGAGGCAGCTCTGTGGAGCCATGAGAACCTCTTCAGTTGTTCATAAGTCTTTGTAAATAGCCTCTGCTTAAACTTAACCACTCCAAGGAACCAGGGAGCCACAGGGAAGAGGAAAACTAGACCATGCTTCCAGGCATGGGGCACCAGGGGCTGGGAGACCTAGCGCTGTGATGGTTGCAAGAGGGAGATAAAGTAAAACAATGCCCATGAGATGTGGTCCTATTTTTAATCACAAATGGCATGTCTGGAGAAATGGATTATATTCAGCACGATGAGAGGTGGAAAAAGTCCAGTGTCTTAGCATGCTGAGTAACTACTGCAATTCATCTTTTCCTTTCCCTCACTCTTCTAAGCGAAAGCTTCCCACAGGAAACATTCTAAGATGAATACATTCTGATGACCTACAGTCCACTGCGAGAGCATCCTTACAACTACTGACTTACATCCTTGTGCTCTGCTGAGAGCAGTTCTCAGTGGTTCTCATCAGAAGAGCGAGGCGACAGATTGTTAGTTAGCTCCATAGATCTCCTTCTGACACCTCTTCCAGGACCCTAGCTGTCGTTGGCTCCCGAGTGTGACTGACATGGATGTTGAAGCTTCTTCTATGATAAAAGTATAGAGACAGTGGGTGACAGCCATGCACAGGCCCCCAAAGTCTGTGGGGGACTGACTCAGGGAATAATTGAAGAGTAGCATTCTCACAAAGTGGGTGACAGTGTAGTGTAGTTGCTGTAGAAAGAAACCTTAAAGCAGGAGGCAGCCTGAAGCCCATTCCTGAGGGCTCAGCCCCCACTGGGAAATGTTCTCGAATTATGAGAGCAACAGCTAAGGGTCAGGACCACAGCTTCAGATCAAGCGGGCCTTGTTAGTTTGCACTGTACATACAGGAATATAATTTTAAGATGCTGGAGACAGGAAGAGAGGGGGGAGGAGCGGGAGGGAGGGATGGAAGGAAGGACAGAAGCCACAGCTAGCAGGGACACAGGGAAGGGGAAGGGTTGTTCTTGGAGAAGCTTTTTTCTTGACACTTGACATGAACAGTGATGGAACCTTTTCAGAAGGTCTCAGCTGACTCAGCAGCTGGGCAGTGCCAAGTCCCTTTCTGCATGGCTCACACTGGGAACCCAGAGCAGGTGTCGTGGGCCAATATTGTATAACCTGGCCTGCAATGGACCTCAGGTTAGAGGGGAACTCCGAGTTAGAACTACACAGTACTATGCAAGGCAGAAATCTGGTCTGAGTCATACACTGGAGTGGACTACATGGCAGCATGCTCAGGGACCATAGGGATATATACAAATACGTATACATATACATATATAATATGTCAAGAATATAATAATTATATAACACATAATATATAATATAATATGACATAATTATATTGCCCTATCCTTTTTCTCCCTGTGTTTTACTATATTTTTAACTTTTTATAGGCTTTCCCAAAGAATACAGTTTGTCTTGGAGTTGGGGATCTTGTCTTAACCCCTTGAGAGCTGGGGTAGTTGTAGGCTTCCTGACTGCATTTCTTTGCCTTTAGCTGGAGGTACCTAATCCCCTACTTTGTCTTTATTGCCCCCTTCCTCTTCCCCCTTCTCTGTTTCTCCAAAATTAGCTGCAGACCTTGATCGCTCCTTTCCTTTCCACTCTTACCCTTTCGAAGGCTGTCACTACATTTAGTAACTCTGCCTATACATTGTGTTGTCTTCACCCTTTCCTCCTCCAAAGGGCCTGGCGTTTAAAGGATGATTGTTTTTAATTCTTTATTGCTGTACTTCCAACCATAAGTTGTTGTTGCTTCTGCAATGACTTCTTTATCCTCAGGATAGAGCTACAGGTTGAGCACAATCCTACTACAAACATGTTTCACTTGAACACTGCAAATATCCTCCCTGCCAAAGAATATAGGTGACAACGAAACAAACCAGCCAGTGACCTAGTCTCAGGGGTATATGTCCAGTGAAGAAGCACAAGATTTGTGACATCACCAGTAAGGGGAGAGGCAGCATATAGAGTGGGAGAAACATTTTGTCATCTATGTATCTGAAAGATGATTAATATATAGGATATACAAACAACAACAACAACAAGCCCAGAATATTATAGAAAAAAAATCAGACCAAAACCAACTCAATTAATAAATGAGCCATGGATCTGAAACCAGAACTTTAAAAAGAAGAAATACAATTGACCAATAAACATTTTAAAAACATGTCCAAGCCGATTTGTCATCATGGAAATGCAAATGAAAGTACTGTGAGATTCTATTTGTCCTCAGTCAGAACGGCTACTATTAAGAAAACATGACTGATGTAGAAATCAATGTGATTTCTTAGAAAAGTAAAAATAGCATACACTGTGACTCAGTTATATCCCGTCTGCTTGTATATACAAAGGAGAGAGACCTGCACATCCATATCCACTGTGACTCTATTCACAGTAACTAGGAAATATTAATCATCATATGTGTATCAACTGGTGAATGGTTAATGAATTGTAGTATATATTCACAATGAAAACTGATGGAACTAGAAAATATTATACTGCATTAACCAAGTTTCAGGCAGACAAATGCTCTGTCATAAGTAGATCTTAGCTTTGAAATATCAGATTTCTCTGCTTATATTAGAGCAACTGTCATAAATGTCGGGGAGCAAGAAAGAGCCATAAGGTGGGGGAGGAAGGTCTTTGTGGTTAGATAGTTAAGCACATGCAATATGGAAGCAGAGGGAGGGAATACTAAGGTGGAAAGGTTTAAATGGGGACTGGGGAGAGGAAATGTTTGAGGTTGTCGGGGAGGGTTATCAAAATGAATATATGAAAAAATTATACAGAAACTTAGTATTTTATAAACAAACTAAAATATAATTTAGAAATAAAAGAATAGACTTTGAATAGATGCATCCGATATGTGAGGATAATGTCTCTAGAAGCCACGCATTTTTTATTATTATTTTCTTTATTTACATTTCAAATGCTATCCTGAAAGTTCCCCACACCCCACCCCCACCCTGCTCCCCTACCCACCCACTCCCACTACTTGGCCCTGGCCTTCCCCTGTGCTGGGTCATATAAAGCTTACAATACCAAGGAAGCCACACATTTTGAAACAAAAATCCTAGTGCCAAATATAGAGAACTTCCCTGTGAGCTGTTTACATTGCTCTTTGTTGCCCATCAGAACTATTTCTGTGAGTAGCACTTGTATTAATTACTGTTCTATTGCTGTGAAGAGACACCATGACAAGGGCAACTCTCATTTTTTTTTTTAAAGCATTTAGTTGGGGGCTGTCTTACAGTTTCAGAGGTTTAATCTATTTTCACCATGGGAATCATGGTGGCATGCATGGTGCTGGAGCAGTATCTGAGAGCTTTACATCCTGATCAACAGATAGGCAGGCATAGAAACACACTGGGCCTGGCATGGGCTTTTGAAACCTCAAAACTCACTCCCCAGTGACACACTTACTCTAACAAAGCCACACCTGCTGCAATAAGGCCATACCTCCTAATCCTTCTAATCCTTTCAAACAGTTCGATTCCCATGTGACATAGTATTCAAATATATGAACCTACAGGAACCATTCTCATTCAAACTACCTCAACACCATACACATTGATTCAGGCATGAAACAAATTGAGCTGGAGACTTCTTACCAGCCAGCTAGCATTCATAGTGTAAGGTGTTTGAAAGTTGCTGGGGAAGAAAGGGCATTAATGACCCCACTTCTTTGTGGCCCATCATATGTTGCAATACCCATCTGCCAAGAAAGATATATTTACTAGTGCAATACTGCATGCTTATTTGGGGGATAACTAAGAGCTTTCTGATTAGATTTGAAGTCTGCATGGGAGGGAATATATGCCTGTTACTGTAGAGTTGGACTATGGCTTGGGGTTGTCCAAATGCCTTGGTCACAGAGACTGCTGCTGCTCTCATCCTGGATTAGAGGTGCTTCTTCTTACAGTGGAAGTGGTTAATGCAGTGACATCATTGGTTCTTGCTGAGAATAAGTGATTGTTGAAAAGGACATGTATATAACCTCCTCCAAAGTCTAGTGGACACAATGGAAGAGGAGGAATTAAGATTGTAGGAGGGCAGTGGTGGCACATGCTTTTAATTCCAGCACTTGGGAGGCAGAGGCAGGTAGTTCTTAGTTCAAGGCCAGCCTGGTCTACAGAGTGAGTTCCAGGACAGCCAGGGCTATACAGAGAAACCCTGAGTCAAAAAAAAAAAAAAAAAAAAAAAAAAAAAGGTGTGTGTGTGGGGAGTTCTAGGAAAAACTGTTTCCTGAATCTGACAGCCATTAGAGTCATGAACACACGGCAGCTATGGCAATCTGCATTAAATCTGCAGAAAATGAAGACTTGAGAGTAGGAGTGGAGACTAGGTGAGATGAAGACCAGCAATAGTGGGAGAGAGACAAGAGATGGTAATCCATTGCATGAGATTGTATAAATATGAGATTGTAAAAATCAAACAGTTGCATGTGGACAAAGAGACTCTTAAAACACTGCTGGTGGGACTGTGAGTCCAGTCTCTATAGACATCAAAATGCAGATTTCTCCAGACTGAAAATAGACCTTCCACATAACTAGCCTATTCTACTTTTTGTACTTTGACCCAAAGACTTCAGGCCAACATATCATAGAGATATCTGCACATTGATGTTTACTAAAATGCTATTCAAAGCAGATAAGCTATGGAACTGAGCTCAGTATCTGACAACAGGAGGAGAGAAAGGAAATGTAATTTATGTACAACTTAAGTTACTTTCCCATTGCTGTGATAAAAATATCACAACCAAGGCTGCTTAGAGCAGGAGGGGGTTATTTGGCCTATGATTCCAGAGGGAACCTCCTGTCAACCGTGGGAGAGTGGGATAGCAGGGAGGCATGGCAACTGGAGCAGCGAGCTGGGACGAACATCTCAAACTGCAAATGTGAGGCGAGAAATCAGCTGGTAATGGTGGAAGTCTTTGACACCTCAAAGCCTGTCCCCAGGGATAGCCTTCCTCCAGTAAGGCCTCATGGCCTAAACCTGTCATGAACTGGGACCAATTATTCAAATGCCTTGACTATGAGCACATCTCATTCAATTTATTTCTTTAGCGATAAAGAAGAGTCATTACATCATTTGTTAAAAACAAACAAACTGGGAGAAATTGGTGATGACCATATTAAACAAATTAAGTCAGTCTCAGAAAGACAAAGAGCACACATTTACTCTTATTTGTAAGTCCTGTGTATTACAATTCATCATATGAAAGAAAGAGGGAAATATCTGGGAAACAAAAACGTGCTAATGAGAGAAAGACAGAAAAAGTGGAGACTGGAAGGGTTTGGGGAAAATATGCTCCAAGTACATTATATTCTTATGTGAAAATTATCTTACTTAGTAGCTCTATATAATAAAATATATAACATTTGATATTTTATATGTAATTTAGATATAAATATATGTAATTTATATTTATATATAATAAAATAATAAATCAAATATAGGAAAAATGAGAACATAAGGGAAAGAATTTTAAGTAAAGTCATAGATAATATATTTAATACAATCATAGAAGGAATGTCTCAAATCTAGTGAAAGATTTTGCACCAGTTGGTTTTTGTCAAATTCACAGAATCCTAGACATATCTGAATTGAGAATCTCTTACTTGAGAAAATGCCAGTACATAAACCTACCATAAAAAAATTACAAAGAAACATCAGAATTAGATCATATTATAGATCAAATCAAGTTAACATATATCTGCAGAATATTACACCAACTACAGTAGGATACATATTTTTCTTAGCAGCCATAAAACTTCTCTGAAATAAAATAAGGATGTTTTAAAATATCTGGAGCTTAAAAAGATTAATATACAGCAAACCAGAACCTCTGGTATACAATTTAAGAGCAGGGTTCTAGCTTTAAGTGTCTACATTAAAAAAATTAAAGAAATCTTAAATAAATAACCTAATAATATGCTTCAAGTCTTAGAAAAACATAAACAAGCCAAACCCCAAGCCAGTTGATGGAAAGAAATAATAAAGTCAACAAAGAAATTAATTAAATTCAAACAAAAATAACAAATAAAATAATGACAAGCTGGATTTTTTAAAGATAAGGAAGATTGAGAAATTGAACTAAACCAACCAAAATAAAGACAGAAATTAATACAATTAGAGATAAAAAGGAGATATTTTACAATACATATCAATGAAATTCAGAGCATACATTGAAAATATATACTCTAACAAACTGGGAAACTTATTAGAAATGGATAGATTACTAGATACACAGATGCTGACCAAACTTAAACTGGGAGCATGTAAACAACTTAAATAGATGTATAATTAACAAGATTGAAGTAGCAGTGAAGGCACTGTACCACAAAAAGCCCAGGCCAGATGGATTCACTGTGTAGAACTATACCAGACCTTTAGAAAGGAACACTAATATTCTTTTAATATCCCATCACATAGAAGGGGAAAATCATTACCTGATTCATTTTATGAAGCCAACATTAATTATACTGATAAGGCCAGATAAAAGCAAAGCACAACAGAAAATCATGGGCCAGTCTTGATGACTATGGACTCAAGCATACTCAACAAAACACACTGAATCCAGCAACTCATCAGAGAACCTTTGGTCATCACCTGGTCCTCATTCCAGGGAACAAAAATGATTTAGCCTCTACAAATCAAGTTAGTAGAGTTATATGATCATCTCAAAAATGCAGAAAAAGCTTTTGACAAAGTCCAATATATCTTGGTGATAAAAAACATGACAGACAGTAGAATAGAAGGATCATATTTCAACTCAGTAAAAGCCATATATGATACATTTACAGTTAACACTATACTAAATGAAGAAAACTCAAAGCATTCCCATTTAAACTGGTATTTTTATCTGTTTTTATTCAGTATAGTCCCATTGATACAATTATAGACAAGAGAAAGATAGCTACAAATAAGAAAGGAAGAGACCACAGTACTTTTATTTGCAGATTACATGCCAGTATCAATGTAAAAGACTCTAAAGACACCACCAGGAAGATCCTAGAACTGATGATACAAAAATCAGCATTAAAAACCAGTAGCTTTTCTATATGTCAAATAATGGACATGTTAAGAGAGAAACCAGGTAAACAAAAAAATCAGGCCTATTTTTAATAGCTTTCAAAATCATAAAATACTCAGGAAAAACTCAACAAAAGAAATGGAAAACCTATACAGTAAAAAAAATTTAAAATAGATAAAATTTAAATAGATAAAAGAGACAGAAAAAAGACAGTAGAAAGTGGAAAGACTGCTCACTTTCATGGATTGGAAAAATTAATGCAGTAGAAAAATATATAATCTACAGATTCCGTACCGCCCCTCTATGTTCTGATGTCATTTTTCACAGAACTGGAACAAACAGTAGTGAAATTTATATGGAACCATTAAAAAGCCCAGGGTACTGAAAAATGCTGAAAGTATCACAAAACTTGGTTTCAAGTTATACCACAAAGGCATAACAACAAAAACAGCACGGTATTGGCACAACATAGACACAGAGATCAATGAAGGGTTCAGAAGCTGGGCATGGTGGCGCACACCTTTAATCCCAGCACTTGGGAGGCAGAGGCAGGCGGATTTCTGAGTTCGAGGCCAGCCTGGTCTACAAAGTGAGTTCCAGGATAGCCAAGACTATACAGAGAAACCCTGTCTAGAAAAACCAAAAAAGGGGGGGGGGGCAGGGTTCAGAGTGAAACCCACAGGGTGCAGCCACTTCATATTTGACAAACATGTCAAAAAGGAACATTGGAAAAAGACAGGCTCCTTAAAGATAATACTGGGAAAATCCCCATGAGTAGGAATAAAATCAGTCTAAGGGCTGGTGAGATTGCTCAGTGGGTAGAGGTGTCTGAATGCAGCTGGGCACAAGCCTGATGACCTGGATTTGAGCCCTGGATCCCATGGGGAGCAAGAGAGAATCTAACTCTTGAGAGGTGCCCTGTGACCTCCACATGTTTACCACTCATTTGTGCACTGACTCCACCTCCCTATTCATGGGCATGCATGCATGGGTACATGTGTCTGCATGAGTATGTATACATACAGTCAATCAATAAAAAAATCAAAATCAATCCACATGGGCCAAAGTTTTTCAGAGACATTAATATGAGTCTTGTTTAAACTTCTAGAGGAAAACAGAGAAAACACTTAACTGTACAGGCATAGGTGAGGACATTTTGAAAATAGCTCACACGGCTCAGGAAATAACACCAAATACTCACAAGTGGGCTTACATGAAATTCAAAAGCTTCTGCACCCCAAAGGGAAAATCAATTGAGTGAAATGAGTAATATTTGCTGATATACACCTGACAGCTGAATGATACCCAGATTACATAAAGAACCCCCCAAACCAAATACTGAGCAACTCAGCCTCAAAACCAAACAGCACATTGGGCAAGGAGGCTAGTGAAATGAACAGATAATTCTCAAACGACAAAGTACAAGTGGCTAATAAACATTTGGAATAGTGGCCATGGACAGATGAAAACATAAGGAAAATGTGAAATATATACCATGGAGATATTTTTTAGTTCTAAAAAGGAGGTAGTTATGTCAGATGGTAGGAAATGGTTGCAGCTGGGGAATAGTCATATCAAAGAAAGTAAGTCACTTATTTGTGGATCCTTAATGTTATATAGGTTCATTAAACCACAAACACTCACACACATTTATAATACACTTATACACTAACACACATATACACTCCCACCCCCCACTCAAACAGATACACTCACACACACTCACACTCAAAATCACACACACACTCCTATACACCCAAACACACACTCAAACAGACATACTCACACACACATACATACTCACACACACACTCACACACACTCATACACACACTCACACACACATTCACACTATAATTGCACACATTCAGAGAATTGCACACACTCAGAGACACTTATGCATACACACACACTGGCACATACCCATACACTCACAGATACTCATATACATACTCACACCCACACACACTTATATACATACTCACACTCACACACATACATACTCACACTTGCACACACACATACTAACACACACACACACACACACTCATACACCTATTCACACACTGACATGTAAACATATGGTATGTAAGTAGAGTAGAAGGAGAAGGAAGCTATTGGGAGAGATAGGAGGGGGTCAACAAATGGCAGGGGGTGATGAATATAATCAAGGAACACAATATACTTGCAATATGTTATCTATGGAGCCCACCATTATGTACACCAAATATATGCCAACACAAATGGAAATTGTAGTTTTTAAAGTGGCAGCTGTTTTTACCCAGTGCATTCATGGAGTCAACATCATGTTGTACCCGTTCATATTTATAATTTTTATGAGTTGGTCAAAAGAACAAAAATAATAAAGACCAACTCCTCCACTCCCAATCCTTCTACAACTCTATTCTCAGATGCCGAAACTCAGTGCCTTCTGGAAGCTTCCATGAATATCTGCTCCCTTTTTGACCATTAACTTAGGCTTGTCCTCCAGACCCTAGCCTGGGGGTGAGCTCCTTTGACAATCCTCCACTGTATCTAGAGGAGCACGGGAGATGGGGGTCACAGAGTACATGTCTCTTCGTTGGCGCCCTTCTGCAGCTGAGCTGTCAACTTGTGTCAACTTGGATAACGACTAGGCCAATGGCAGCCTTCCTTGTGCTTCAGGGACATGCCTATTTCAACTTCTCTAGCTCAGTTCCACCATGACACTTACAGAAGTGTCAGGGTTGTCTTCTGTAAAAGCCACTGCGGCTTGATAAATACCCGTCTTTGCTGAGGAATTTTACGGAGATTCTCAGCATAAACCAGGCACAAAAAGAGTGAAGGATGGAGGTGACCGGCCAGCAGAATTGGTGCCTTTAGAATCCTGAGCATTCCTAATTTGGCTACCCCATTTTTTTTGGCAGGGAGGGAGTTGCAGGGTGGGGGGCAGCATGGGCAAAGCTCATAAGGGGAAGAGGCCAGGCTGGGGACAGAATGAGTCACCCTTGGGAATCCTCATTGTGCCCGATTTACCAGGAGGAAGCCCTGAAGGGATAGTCATTGCCTGGATGGAGTAAGAATAGGGTTCCTGAGTTTGTTGTGAACACACTCCTGGCTCCCCCCGGCCCTGCTCACCACCTCTGTCTGTCTCCATGGCTTCCTGATTCTCTTGTTCTTGGGCCTTGTGTTCTTGTCTTCTTCCTGGTGCTGCCCTGTCCTACAGTCTTCCTGCAGCCAGGCTGGCCTTGGACTCTCCCCTCCCACAGGCAGCCAGAGAGTCCTCTCCTGACCTGTCAGAGCTACAGAGCTGGAGACAGTTACTGACCGGCCTATAAAAATACATAGTGAGGTTTAGAGAGGCATCATGTTACATACTTATTATTTTACCAGCAATAAATCCAACCCTTTTCTCTTGAGTAGATGTCAACTCTATAAATTAGGAAACTATTTTGAAGGAGGAAGATTTCATAGGCCCCCAGTTCCCTACAACCAGAGCACATTTCAAATGCTGTACCAGGGTTACACTGAGGCCTTCAGCTTAGGGGGAAGTTATTCTTAGAGAGTTTAGATTTGGGGTCCCCATCTACTTCTTATAGCACCCCTGGGCATAGTTAATGTGCATACCTATGGTAGACTTGCCTGGGGTTCAGGTGAGAGGGAAGCATTACCTCAGGCACTAGGAAGGACTGCCCAGCTGAGTGTCAGGCAGGCTGAGTGGGAGGGCAGCTCGCTAGCACAGTGCAGCCACCCTGTTGCTGGGTCTTTCCTTTCAGGGACGCTAGAGAAGAGGAGAGCTTGGGCTGAAAGCTGGTCAGATGTCTGGTCTCCATCAGCCATTCCTTTGTCTCTCCCTGGATATTGCCAGTCTCAGGGCTCTTAGCAGACTTTGGAGTGAGCTTGGTTTCCTAGTCATCCATGCACTCTCCTCCTTGTGGTCCCCCCAAAAACTGTGTGGTAGCCCTAATGGGGAAGAAGACATTTTTAATAACAATCTGGGGTTTCTACCCTGCTGTTGACTATTTGGTTCCTGGATAAAAGACACACATAATCTTTATATTTACAATAAGCCTTAAACAGCACAAGAGCTATGTAGATATCTACCCCCTATACCATTAGAATGTACTTTTCTATCAATAGCCCCGATTTATTACTTACTATGTTTCATCTGGGCTCCTTTTAACTCCAATTAGCCAGCCCTCAGGGCCATGTTTGCATGACTCACCTACTCCATGGAGGCTTATCTTTCTCCTCTACCATCTTCCCCTGACTCATAGCTCTCCTCTGACCCCCAAGCCTGGGAATTCTAAACCCCACCTATGTCTCTTCTGCCCAGCTATTAGCTATTGGCATCTTTGTTTACCAATCAGAAATAACTTGGGGGCAAGGTCACACAGTGTCACTTGGTTCTTCGTGCAGATTCTTTGTCTCTGGGACAACTGGGTCTTGGTAACCCACACTTAGCATTACAATACAGAGCAAGAGCAAACCTCAACTGTCAAGTGCCGGGTTAGGCCATCTCGTTTGAGACGTGGGAGACAGGCTTTTTCATTAGCCTCCAGCACTTCCTGGAAAGAATGAAGACTGCCCCAGGCTCACAGGGATTATGGATTCGAAGTTCTTCACGGACACTTTTCCAGAATGGATTTCTGGTATGTGAGTATGGGTAGACAAAGAACCCATTCATCTTGGCTTAGGCACAGGAGAAACTAGTGACTTTTTGTTTACATTTTGAGAATTTTATAAATGAGGATTTACATCAGTTCCTACCTTTCCCTCCTTCCTGTGTTAGGCACCTGTGTTATCTACACTCCTCAAATTCATGGCTCTTTTCTTTAAACACACACGTGCATGTGCACACCCAAGTATGCACATGAAGCGCGCACCACACATGTGCGCGCGCATGCGCACACAGACACACAGACACACAGACACAGACACATTTAACCTGGTGAGGTGGTGCAGTGTTGCTCATATGTCGTCTGTGTTTAGAGCTTGTGACTGGGGAGCGTGGTCCTGGAGAAGTCTGGTTCTCCCTCTGTCATGAGTGATTAATTGCCTATAGCTCTTCATCTTGGTAATTTGGATGCATCTAGACATTTATCCATTGCTTAAATTTTCTAGCTTAAAATTTCTAACTTCAAAAGCGTAATGGTTTTTGAAGTATTCTTACATGTTAACTGTAATTTCTTTGATGTCTGTGGTAACATTTTCCTGTTCATCTCTGATTCGGCTAATTTGTGTCATCTCTTTCTTTTTTTTGCTTAATTAAGCCAAGAGCTTGTTCATCTTGTTTATCTTCCTAAGGAACCAGCCTTAGCTTTATTGGTTCTTTGTGTTGTTTTCTTTCCTTCTAACTCATTTTTCTTCTGTGAGTTTTATTGTTCCTCGCTGTCTGCTGGATTTGGGTTGGCTTGTTCTTGTTTTTCCAAACTCTTCAATTGTACCATTAAATCATTTATTTGTGCTATTATTATTTTTTTTTAATATAGTGGTTTCGGTCTATGACTTTCCCTCTTGGGAAATGTTTTATGTGTCCCAGAGGGTTGTTGAGCTGTGTTTTCATTTTCATTTAGTGCCAGGACTTTTAGTTAGTTAGTTTTAATTTTTCTTGGTTTCTTCATGGACTCATTCATCATTCAGTCGTTTGTTATTTCATCTCCAGGAGTTTGTGTAATTAGTACATACCCAACACTTGCTATTGATTGTATGCTTTATGATATTGTGGTCAGATAGGATATATGGAATTATTTCAACTTACTAAGATTTATTTTGTTTGAGGATGTGGTCTATTTTATAGAAGCTTCCACAGGTTGCTAAGTGGAATGTTCATTGTTTGTTGAAGAATTCTGTGTAGATGTCTATTAGGTTAATTTGTCATAAGATGCCATTTAGTTCTGAGTTTCTCTGTTTTTGTTTGTTTTGTTTTGTCCAGATGACCTGTCTTTTGGGGAAAGTCTGATATTAAAATCATCTACTATTACTGACTTGGATTTAATCTTTGTCTTTAAGTTCAATAGTTTGCTTTTATGAAATTGGGAGTGCCAGATTTTATACATGTGTACATGGGATTGTACGTCTTTTTGGTTAATTGTTCCCTGGTTAGAATGAACTGTCTGTCTTTATTTATTTTGATTAGTTTTAGTTTGAAGTCTATTTTGTCAATATTAAGAGAGTGACATGGCTTGCTTCTTGGTCTAATTTGCTTAGAATAGGGTTTTCTATCCTTTTACTTATTGGTTGCTCCTATTGTGGAAAGTGTTATAAGTTTCTTGTAGACAACAGAGATACATGAGTTTGTTTCTTAATCCATTGAACTACCCTATTTGCTTTGATTGTGGAATTGAGGCCATCAGTATATAAAGCTATTGAAAGATGTGTGCTGGTCACTATCATTTTTTTTTTAAATTTTAATATTTCTGTTGTGATTCCATAACTGTAGCTTCATTTGCTTGGTTTCCGTAGTCTCTCCTCCTATGCTTGTTTCTTCAGTCTAGAACATTGTTTCTAGAATCCTCTCTCTAGGGCTGGTTTGACAGACATGAATTCTTTTAGCTGGTTTATATCATGGAATGTTTTTATCTATCCTTCAACGATGACAGATAGTTTTGCTGGGTTCAGCAGGCTAGGTTTCAATCTATGGTTTTTTGAACTTGGGGTGCACTGCTGTGGGCTCTTCCAGACTTGAAAGACGTCATTGAGAAATAGTTGTTCTGATGAGTGTTCCTTTATGTGTGGAATTTTGTTTTCTCTTTTTGCTTTCTCTGTCCCCATTTTGTTCTGTATATTTAATGTTTTCACTACAATATGCCATGGGGAGTTTCTTTTCTGGGCATGCCTATTTGGTGTTTTGTGCTTGTATTTGTATGGATATGTTTTACCTTAACTTAGGGGAGTTTTCTTCTAGGACCACATTGAAGATCTGGTCTGTGTCATTGACCTAGGATTTTCCTCCTTTACCTATGCCTTTAATTCAAAGATTTGATCTCGCTATGATGTCCCACTGTTCTTGCATGTCTCTCAGTAACTTTTTTTCACATTCTTTGCTTGAGTGGTCCTGTTCCTCTACTTTGTCTGCCTCATTGGAGCCCCTTGAGTTTTCTAATTGGGTAATTGAGGTTTTCTTTAGTTCCATCTTCATCTCATCCCACATGCTCTTCACTAGTTCTCTTTACTGAATACAGTTTTCATAACTCGAGTCATCTTCCTCATTTATTTCAGCTATGTATTTGTGTTTTCTTGGCCACCGCTCAGGTGTTAATTTTTATCCTCTTTAAGTCCACTGAGTTAGTTTTCATGTCTTTTTTGAACTCATTGACTTCACTGACCTGCCTGAGGCTAGTTCCATCTGCCTATATAGTCACCTATGATTTTTATGGAGCAGGTCATTGGCTGTCAACCTCTAGGGGGCATCAGAAAAACTACAGAAATGGAATAAAAAAAAAAACACCCATCAGGACCTTGGCCTAGGACTCTGTGGCCTTTCTGATCGTCTAGAAGACATGGATATAATATGTCAAAGCATGACCAGGTATTGGTTGCTAATATGTCTGTGGAGCAGGCTGGTCACTTGTCCACATAGAACTGCAAGCAGACTCCTGGAACAGCCCAGATCTCAGCTCTTGCATCTCTTTGGGGCCTGATTCAGAGTGTCAACCCAAGCTGTCTGTATAGATCATGGGAAGATTTCAAATCCTAGCTTCTGCCATTTTACTTCCACTGGTCTAGGGAGAGTGCTGGCCTCAATACTGTTGTAGCTCTCTGGGTCTTCATGACATGTGGGCAGGGGCTGGGCTCAGGAGAGCGCCTAACTCCCACAGATACTATGATTTTTATGTTGATTTGTTCTCGTTTTTTTTGTTTGTTTTGTGTGTGTGTGTGTGTGTGTGTGTGTGTAGTGCTAGGGAGTTGATCCCCAGGCTTCCCGAATGCTATGGAAGTGCTCTGGTCTAGGTGTCACCTTTATTCAGCTTTGCTGTGTGGAACAACTTCATTCTTGACCTTATACTTTTTGAGACTGAACCAAAAGTACTGAGAGGAGTGACAACCTCCCCCTCCCCCCCCACACCTGTAGATATTTTGAAGAAGGTTTCGTTATGGTAGAGAGAAGGTATTTCCTACAAGTCAGGTTTTGTTTTCATATGTGTGCGGCATGCACAGATATCTTAGCACCCAGACAGACAGGCAGAGGAGGCCAACTTCAATGAACGGACAGATGTCCACAGGATCTACCCAAGGCCCAAGAACAGGCTGCCTTCAGAGGGGCTGTAGGCAGTAATGTTGCTTCAGCATGACTTGTTTTGAGTTCATAGCCCTCTTACCCAGGGTGGCAGGCCTGAGTGTCTGAGGGTAACCCCCTTGGGTTTAAAGTATGTTGGTGGCCCTTGGCACTTGTGGAGAGCTGTTGTTCTCCTGAGCAGCATTCAGTTTCCACCTGTTATTGTGCATTCATTCTCAGGGGCTGAGGCTGGGGGAAAATCCAAGAGCAAAGGAAGCGATGTTTTCTATGTGAGGCAGACGTGCTCCAAAACCACATAGGGTGGTGCCTTGGCTAGTACGGCGTGGGGCCTGCCAATGGCATAGTGGACCCTGGAGGCTTGTTGACCTGCTGACTTCCCCAAGGCCACACCCTTCCGACTCAAGTAGACTTCCTTTGTGGTTCGGCCTTGGAGTTCAGAGCTGAACTGAGGTTGACTAAGAGCCAGAGAAGGGAATCCACGGTCACTCTAAGAGAACTGTGCCACAGGGCAGTGTGACCACCAGGGTCTATGTGCCACAGGGCAGTGTGACCACCAGGGTCTNGCCACAGGGCAGTGTGACCACCAGGGTCTATGTGCCACAGGGCAGTGTGACCACCAGGGTCTATGTGCCACAGGGCAGTGTGACCACCAGGGTCTATGTTATCCAAAATTGGTGTTCTGCTCCTGTGGCTCTGTCTTTTCACTCATGGGTCCCGCGGGATCATCATGGTTTCCATTAGGGAGAGGCCAGGAGAAGCCAAGAATGGGGCATGACCCTCACTTAGACTCCCTGAAGGTCGCAGTATAGCTAAGCTGCTCAGCGCTATGTGTGGTGCAGCGATTGGGGAATTCTCCATGCCTGTGCCATGACAGCTGTGTTCTGAGACCTGTTCTCACAGGTCATTTCCTTGGGACAGTGGTTGGAGTACAGGAATAGTAGCAAAGGCTATCCTTGCTCTCAGCTCTCTTCCAACGCTCAGAGCCACTGAGATGGAGAAGCACCCCCTCTTCAGCTCTTTCCTTACCCAGGTAGGGTGTTAAGGTGTAGAAAGAGTCTTATCAGGGCATTGGGATGTTATTTATTTAGTGTCTCAGGAGACTACCAGGATTTAAAAAAATCGGTGATACTGGGCTGACAAGATGGCAAAGGTGCTTGATACCAACCAAGTCTGATGACGTGGGCCTGACGCCTAGAACCCATGTGGTGGAAAGAGAGAGAGGACTGACTCCTTCAAGTTGTCCTCTGACTTCTGCTCTAGCGCTCATGTGCCAACCCACAAATACATAGAATGGTGAAAGATTAGTGGTGCCATACTTTCTTTATTAAAGCAGCCAATATCATAATGACATCCCTGAAGATACTCCTCGTAAGCCTCCAATAAAGAACACTCTTCTCTTAGGGTGTAGAATTTACATTTATTTCCATACAGACTACATTTCTTTAAAATCCACATATGTAATTACTGGAGAATATCACATGAGGACCAATGACAGGCTTCATGCTGGTAAACAAGTTAAAATGCAATTGGAATGTTATTAAGTTATATTTGACACAAATATAAGGCTAATTTCATGATTATCACTCCTTTATCTTTTAAAGACAAATATTGCCCAAATATTCATGTTCTCCACCAGGTAAAGAACACAAAGGCAGGGCATTTAATAATTTTGAGGTCCTTTTTCAATCGTCTCATATAGTGAGCTTACAATGATGGTTTAAGTATCCCTCTTTTCCTCTTCAATATAAACACCAGCAATGTTACATCTGAAAAGTTCTTGCCCATGGATACCATTGTTTCCTTAATGGCCAGCTTGCCCCAGGGCTCCTGCTTTTCAACTTAAGTGGGAAGGGCTTTAAAACTATAATCCAGAGAATGGTTGTTTCTCCTATTTGGAGAACTGTCAAAGAGCTAAACCTTCCAGCCAGGGTGAGGCTGCAGGAGAGCAGCCCTGGGCTCTGCTGGAGGCTTAAGGGCTGGAGTGCTGACTGGTGGTATTTGTGAGGGATGAACCTCCCTAGGCCACAGATGCTTCATCTGGAGGGAGGAACAGCATTAAGTCACCCAGGCTGAGAATCTGCTTGGTGCCAGGGACACGCTCCTGGGTCCCTGGAACTTGGCAATGAAGGTGCTGAGGGGGAGCAGAGGGTGTCAACAAGAAGCAAGTGAGTCACCATAGGTTGGGACAGGCACCCAGAGGAAACAGAACAGTGACAGAGGATAGGATGTACTGTAGACATGGTTGTCAAAAGACCTCATTGAGGGGGTGACAGTGGAGCTGATTGTAACTTAATCCTGACTGTGACATCCTGGAGGTGATGAGGGTAAACATAGTCTGGTCACAGAGGAGGAGATATAGAAAAAGAACTAACGGCGTTGGGGTCAGGGACAAAGCCATGGCTAGGATCTAGGGGCTGGGTTCTCATATATCCCAAGAGTCTGTCATGCACATCCGAGTCTAAGGTTTTTAAGGGGTCCACTCTATTATTATACAGATGACTCCGCCAGCATGAAGTGCTCTGCACACCTGGTTTCTGAGACAGTGGAAACAAATTTCAAGTCATGAATTCCACTGTGGACCAAATTTTCTGGATTGGCCTATTACACTGGTTTCAAATTAGATGGCTATCAAACTGTTTTGGCTCTCTGTTGAGTTGATTCAGCCAAGAAATTAGCTCACCTCCAGACTTGAAAGATGAGAAGCAAGTAGTAGATGCAGGCCAGAGGCTTACAGAAAGCTCCCCAGGCCAGGTGGCTTTGGTAGCCGTGTCGAGACTTAGCTGTTAAAGGCCTGCTCTCCAGGCACTGGTACCCCTGAGAGGTGACTGGATAAGGAGGATGCTATCTGCATCAATGGGCAAATCTGGTGATGCGCTTATAGCGGACCGGGCTCTTAGGAAGTGCAGCCGACTTGAGGAAGTAGGTCACTGGAGATGGGACCTTTGCAAGGCTTTGTCTCTGTCCCCAGATACTTCGTTGTTTTTGTTCTCTGCTCCCTGGATGCCTCAGGTAAGCACCTTTCTTCCGTGTGCTCATCTGCCAGGATGCTCTAAGTCACCACAGGACTAATAACAATGGACTCATGGACTGCTGGGGCTCAGACCAGAAGCCCAAATAAACCTTTCAGACCTTAAGATGATTTTTTTCCCCTGATATTTTTTTCTCAGCAACCAAAGATAAACCATTGGAATGAACTCTGTGCCCTAGGCTTCCTCCATCTTTGTCCTGAAGAGAATACTACAGTGGACCCATCATATTGGGCTTCCTGACACCGGACATGGGTACTTGCATTTGAGCCTGTACTTTTGTCTTTTCCAGTCTCTAAGTTTCTAAACTTAGCATACAAAGTAATGGATTTCAGTATGGAATTTGTGCGTGTGTGCATGTGCGCATAAACACACCTGCAGAGTTGCAGATACTCTGGGTTCCTATCCACTCCCCAGCCTTCTTTAATGTCTTCACCATCTTGGTGATCTTGTTCATGCCCCCTTACTTCTGCCTTCATGACATACGTATTCCACTGCCTTCTATTTTTCCCCACAATTCTCTATTTCCTCCTCCTCTCTGAGTATCTCTGTGTGCATGTCTCTGTGTGTGTGCATCTTTCTCTCTGTGTCTATATAAGTTTAAATTTAAATTGTTTATATGAAAGAAAATATGGCATTTGTCCTTCTGTGTCTGGCTTCTCTTGCTTAACATGATAGCCTCTGTTCTGTTCATTTCCCCAAGTATGCTGTGTTTTCATTCTGCTTTATGACCGAAAAACATTCATTGCTTACATGTACCACATTTTCTCTATCCATTGCTTTAACTGGAATCTGCTGGTTCTATATATTGCTAATGTGAGTAGTACAGCAATTAAATATGGATGTGCAAACATCCCTGTGGTATGCTGATGTAAGAAACCTTTCTGTATATACTTAGAAGTGGTGTAG
The DNA here is from genome assembly GCF_900095145.1 of Mus pahari. Taxonomy (NCBI): domain Eukaryota; kingdom Metazoa; phylum Chordata; class Mammalia; order Rodentia; family Muridae; genus Mus; species Mus pahari. The sequence goes on along the minus strand of NC_034591.1, from coordinate 133,183,648 downwards.
TGGGATCATGTAGTAGTTCCAGTTTTAGTTTCTTAAGAAACCGCCATACTGATTTCCAAACTGGTGTCTCCAATTTACCTTCGTATCAGTAGTATATAAGTACCACCCTTCCCCATCTTCACAGCACCTGTATATAAATTCCACCCTTCCCCACCATATGTTTATTTTGATGATAATGTTTATGACTGGGGTGAGATGGAATTCCAAAGCAGTTTCAATTTGAATGTTTCTGGTGGCTAAAGATGTTGAACAATTTTAAAAGTATTTATTGATCATTTGTATTTCGTCCTTTGAGAAGTTAACTCCATCATTTTGCTGTTTAGTTTTTGGAATTCATTGTAGCTGACAAGGATTCCCCTTTCCCTTTAGTTTGAGTTTTGTATTTGTCTATCAGGTCATACACTGAGGCTCAGGTAGTGTATGAAAGAGTCTGGAAGGGAGGATCTGCATGGGGTGGCTGGGGTAGAAAGGCCGCGCAGAGTCTAGGATCTTCCTCTGGGATTGGCTGGAGTGAAGCATGAATTGCAAAGACAATCTATTGAAGGCACTTTTGGTGTCCTGGGTTTCTTTAGCTAATTCTGCTTCTTTCCCAGGTTCAAGGCTTGCTTTGGAGACAAATCACTGAGGTCCATGGCAGGTGCAGAGTGGAGTTCAAATCTGCTCTTTGAGAAGAGAAGCCCAGAAGAGAGTGGATTCTTGAAGCCCCACGGAGGGCTAGCTGCATTTTACCTGGAGATGAGATGATCTGAGGGGCGAAGCCAGGACGCAGAGAACCAACACTCAGAGGATGAATATTCTGCTTGCTTTGCCCAGACATGGTTCAGACTCAGAAGGAGTATGTAACCATAAATAAAGAGAAGATATGATGCTATCAGAGAGCTCTGCATTCTGTGCAACGCAGAATGTAAAGATGATGAAACAGAACCCAGATCTGGCTGGGGCTTCCAGGCTATCCACGCCTCTGCGCTGACAAGTTAGATGAGAACTGACTGGCATGAAAGAGTTCTCCACGAGGCCATTCAAGCAAAGAATACTGAACAGGACAGGTGTTTCTGAGCAGAAACCAGACACGACTACCCGATGATTCTAAAGAGGGCGGGGGTCCCTTTACATCAGACCCATCAGATGCAAGGTAAGAGTGAGTGGGTGTCTGTGTGAGAGGGTTCTGTGTCACTTTAGAAAGTCTGGGTGTATTTGTTCCATGTATAGTGTCAAACAGGTGGCTGTAGAACTGTACTTTTGTTTAGGAAGAATGACTTATGTAGGAGGACAGGGCAAGGTTGGGGACAGGGAGAGCATAGGAGTCAATTGAAGAGGTGAAATCACCGTTTTGACCTGGGGATGGGCAGATAAAGATGTATTCATTCACTTAGCTAGACCTGTGTACAGTCTGATTAGACTCAGATCAAATGGGAGCTCATGGCAGAGCCACATTGGATGTGTGCTATGTGTTTCCACATTTCCACTGAGTAAGATTCGGGATTTGTGATGCGCAATTCCACTGGAAGGCTGTAGATCTGAAACCTACAGGAATGGGGCTGGATATGAGCAGAACCTGCAGTCATTGTACTGCCTGCCCAGATGGTGTTGCTCCTGGGTTGCTCAGAACAGAGATATCTCCCCAGTGCCCCCGTGCAGGAATGCCCAGGCAGAGGATAGCTAGCAGGAAGGCTCCAGTCTAGGACAGAGTGTAGGCTTTATGACTTTAGAGCCCCTTGCCCATTTGTGATGTGGCATGATTCTGTACATCCATCACAGATACATTTAGCCACTGATATCCATGGGGAGGGCCCAGAAGAGTTAAAATGTTTGCTTTCCTGAAGCCTGCCTCATGCAAATGGCAAAGCCACACAGCAGCTGACAGACTCTTGTGCAGCACGTGTCAGTACTGTGGGGATCGCCTGCTAATCTGCTTGTCACGTGTGGTGGCCAGCTCTTCCCATGTGCTGAATTTTATTAAATTATCCAAAAAGCCTGACGCAGAAATGCCTTTTTAAAACCAGCTAGTGGCTTGTTTTGTTTTTAAGAGAAAGCGGCCTTTAGAGATAAGGGAAGTATATTCTGGTCAAAAATTACTGTCATTTAAAAGCTGTTACAAAACAGGGATAATTAGAGAAGCTGGTGGCGGTTAATGAAACTGTTTGAGCAAATGCTACGTCATCCCAGTTCTCAGCACAGAACCCTCTTAGCTTCGGATGGTTGCTGGTAGGAGGAGAAGAAAGCCCAGTTATTCGGAAAGAGAATTTTCAGATTCTGGATTTATGTTAAAAAGAGGCACCTTTTGAAACTCGGTGCAAATGGCATCACATCTGGTACCAGATATTCCAGAGTCAGAGTCCAGGGACCCACAGATTAAAAGGAAGCCTGGGCTCTCTTGTGTCTAGAATACATGACCAAAAGAGTACGGATGCGTTTGCCCCGAGTCTCACTTACAAGAGATCAAAGAATGTTTCAGAGCACTTCTTTAGCATTTTCCCGGTGCTTTTCTTGGCAGTGGCACTAGGTTGTAGTGGTTCTGGAACTTGTTTTGTAGTTTCTGAAACAATTCCCCCAAACCCCGACTTCTGCACAACATCTGGAGCACAGGGCATGTGTGACACTCGTGGAGGCACAGTCCCAGCCGGGACATTCCCACCTTTGAAACTTTTGGCACAGTAGCCATTCCGAGTTCCTCATGTTCTCATATTGACCAGCCTGGCTTCTTGGAAATTATCATTTCACCTTGATTCTTTGAAATGAACTTGCTAAATGCCCACATTCTGAGATGTCATCTATCACATTGGGAAGGAAAGACAAAAAGACATAGAAACCATCCTTTAAAAACTCTCAATGGCTGGAGAAAAATTTCCAAGTCCCAAAATGATTTGACATGTTAAGTAAAATAAGTTCTGAGATTGTGTTTCCAGTCACATTAATGAAAATGAGCCCTTCTGTGAACTTCCTTAGCTGTTACAGCTAACATAAAATAGACTTCTTAATAAAAGATAATACAGTCTAAGGGCATTTCGATCGGATTGCTTCTCTTTCCATAGAGAGCCTAGAACCACAGGCTCTGGTCCCTGCTCCATGTCCTGGGCACACATCATATCCTATGTTCCTCTTGAGTTCTGGCCAGAGGTCACATCCCAGGTTCCTCTTGCCTCAGGGATAATTGTCCAAGTAGTTGTTAGAAATACTATTTCATGGCTTTTCAAAGGTGCTATGCCACATGCATCTGAAGTTAGCAGACGTTATGGACCTTGATGGGGTGTTTATGTCTGTCTTGAATGGAAATGGGAGCGCCTGTGTTTTGTTTCAGTAATTCCTGTCAAACTCCAGTGTGTGTACTAAGTGTGTATAGTTTGCTCCTGTTCTGCCTTCCCTCCCACTATTCAGTCTCCTTGAATGAAGAACAAGGAATAAATAGACCTTTCTCTTCTTCCTTAGTGTCCCAGCCATTGTTAACGTATTACAGGATAGCATATAAGGCTCAGGGACTTGGCAAGAAGGAAAGAATCAGAAATGGGAGTTCTCTACTTTTCTTAATTTTACAGTTTGTTATTTGATCCAAGTGATGGGAAATTAGAGTCCATACATGAAGCCAGGGCACAGCACACATGATCAGGGTTGCACGCGGCATGTAGGATCAGGGTTGCATACAACATACATAGCCAGGGTTGCACATGGCATGCGTGGTCACAGTTGGTCCGCTGTGGGGATGGTTTCTATGCCAGTGCTAAGCTTTGCTTCTCCTGTTGCAAGTACAGAAAAATCCCTGGTTTAGGACAGCATGATGCATGATTTCCAGCTTTACATGGTGAGAAAGCCATATGTACTTAGAAGCCGTAGCTTATGCTTCTGAGTTTTCCTCAGGCTAGTACTGTTTGGGGGCCATCTGTAAAGGTTAGACTTCACCTCTTAGTAAGTCAAGAGGCATTGCTAAGCTCTTCGGTGTAACAGATATTTTGAGAAAGAGACACAGAGAGAGACTATGTGCACATCATTTTTATTACAATATATTGTTATGTGGTGCATTTTACCGTTGACTTCTGTGGTCAGAATCTTACTGTGCCTAATCTAGAAGTAAGCTTTGTTGCAGGCATAAGCAGAAACTATAGACATGGATTCGTGGGCTCCAGGAGTGCATACACGTGGCTTAGTGGAGTAGCTGGGCACCCAGGCGGGGTTCCGGTGACCCTCCATACTCAGTCCCAGGAGAGGATGTCGGTGGCCAAGGGGCCAGCTGTGAAGACCCCGTTCCCTTGCAGACACAGCTGTCTTAGGAAGATGGCTGCTCTTCTGGGAGGACAGTGCTGTGCAGCATCCCTCATTGTGAGACACTGAAGAGTGTCAGGGGACAGCTGGGGCTGCTTCAGAGGATGTCATAAATCACAACATCCAGTTACTGTGCTCTGAACCGTCTGTGCTGAAAGTGCCGCATTTTATACCTGGGTCTTGGCAGTACAAAGAATATGTGTAACTTAGTGGCAATTCATTCATCCATTCATTCATCCATCCATCCATCCATCCATCCATCCATTCATTGATCCATCCATCCATCCATCCATCCATCCATCCATTCATTCATTCAATCATGGTTTGGTTTCTCAAGTCATGGATTTTTTTTTTCTTTTTTTCTTTTTGTAGACCTGGTTGTGCTGGAACTCTGTAGACCAGGCTGGCCTGGAACTCACTCTGTAGACCAGGCTGTCCTGGAACTCACTCTGTAGACCAGACTATCCTGGAACTCACTCTGTAGACCAGACTGGCCTGGAACTCACTCTGTAGACCAGGCTGGCCCAGAACTCAGAGATCCTCCTGCCTCTGCCTCCTGAGTGCTGGGATTAAAGGTGTGTGCCATGCTCAGAATGGTCCCAATCTTGTCGGTGGCATTTTAAATCACCCAAGTGATCTTTGTGCCTGTGTCAGAGCTCTTAGACGAGAACACCGATCACCACTCAGTGCTTAACAGGAACTCTGAGACTCAGAGCGAGGGTGACCCCCAGGCCACTGCTCGGCCACAGCAGTGTGTCTGTGAAGCCTGCCTTCCTGTAGCCATGGGTGCAAAATGCAGGGATTGCCATCAGGGCAGTGCAAGCTGTGGATGACCAAGTCCCAACTCACAGGCTAGTCATTTTGTCTGGATATTTCTATCAAGGTCAGAAATGCCAGTCAACAGCAAACACAGGAAATTATAAAAGTTCAAGAGCAGCTGACGGTAAAAATCCTTTCTGGGATGTTTTGAGCAAAACAATCAAGGATCTAGCACTTTCCGGGGCTGAGGGGACCAGAATGGAATATGACTGGCAAGCCATCTTGCACGTATGCTCTGAACCGTGAGGGATGGTCTAAAAATAGTGTGTGGAGCCACACGGCTGGCGCTCTTGTTGTTTACTCTGGTCTTTGCAAAGCGTCAGTCAGAACTGAGAATTTCCTATCACTTGTATTCAGTAGAGTCCTTTATTCTGAGGATATCAAAGTGTCCATCCTCATTGCCAAGAAGTAAATGCCTGGGCCTTCTCTGAGGGTAAAGTGGCTGGAGGTGGGTTATAAATACAGGCAGGGAGGAGATGAGACGGCCAGGCTCCTGCTCTCTCCTAGGACGGCTGACAGATTCCCAAGCTAAAAGGCCATTCTAAGTCGAACTGAAGGAAGACAGTGGTGGTCCCGGAGCAGCTGAGTAGCCCTGACAACCTAAAGATGGCTTTTCCGTGTGCAGCACAGGAAGCCTCTCCAATTGCTTCAGCCCTTTGCTTCCGTCATGAAGTCACCTGCATCATAATCAGTGATTGCAGAAGTTTGTAACTTACAAACTTCTGAAATAAATACTCTCCAAACTCCTGGGTTTGATCTTCATGCAATAACAAACAAACAAACAAACAAACAAACAAACCTGCTCCAAATTGTCCAGGTATCACAAGGTCTAATTTGAGACATGGACCTACACAGAAAGCCTTCCTGGGTTTTCTGGAAGCGAATGCCAGTCAGGAAAGGGATGAAGAGAGCCCGCTCGCTCCCTCTGCTCCTGGGCCGGCTGCTTGCTGCATTTACCTGGCACAGATGAATTGCTACACTCTCAGTTGCGCACCAGCACCACATTCCTTTGATGTCACTCAGAGTCATGGGTGACAGGTTGAAAGCATTTCTGCAAGCCTGGGGCCATCTGAAAATTCAGGAAAACTTCAGGTTTGCTGAGCCTCCACTTCCCCAGATGCAGAGCTCTGGACCTTCAGCTTGAGGGTACCTGGCAGGGAGGGGTGGCTTGGGGGTGTTCTTGCATCTCCTGACTCAAGCTGGAGACCACATCCTGCAACTTCCTTTCCAGGACCCTGCACAGTTGAAGCAGGTGCCTCACAATGGGCTCCACATCCAGTCTCATTTGAGTGGTCAGGATCCTTCGGACTTGTTAGCCTGTCCTTGACAAGGAATCAAGTCCATTCCAAAATTTTACATATATATATATATATATATATATATATATATATATATATATATATATATATTCTTTCACCCCAGTCCACTGGCCATTCTGAGAGTGAGGGTGGGGGGGGGCTATTGATAATGACACTGAGAAAATAGAAGTGGGCCAGCACTCACCCCAAGTTTTTTGATCGCCACTTCTTTAACTACACTGGCGCCTTGAATACTGTCACCCTGACCCCTCCAGCACAAAATCTCAAGTGGAAGCCATCACCGATTACTGGCCTATCATTGCAGCGAACTCCCAAGGGCTTCTCGTTCCCAGGTTCCCAAGGGCACCTCAGGTTGGCCCTGCTCTCACTTCCTCTCTGAGTCCTTTGCCTGTTCATCACTGGAGCTATTTATCTTAATAAACAATTCAAAGTTGTAGTTTTACTTAAAACCAAGCAGAAACAGGATGCAGAGAACAAGGTAGCCGCTCCCTGTAAAGGGCTGTCCCGGGGAGGCTGACTGCGTGAGGTGACTGGGTCATGTGCTGGAGGTGATGATTTTGAAGAATTCAGCAACCAGGGGACTGAGTCTGCTATGATGATTAATGAAAATTAAAACAGAGGCTATTAAATTGTACCACTTACTCTGTAATTTCATGAAAATAATAACAAATCACGTCAGGGTGGAGAAGTGCCGACATGGAAACAATGGTTTTGTTTCAATTATGGGATTAGGGTGATTTTTTTCTTCCACTATTCTCTGATTTCTCTGGAATGTGGTTCATAGACTGGGAACAATGCTCTCCCCCAGCCCCCTCTTCAGGAATTAAATGAGGTAATTATTATAAGGTGCATTTTCCTTTGTTTCTACCTTTTCTCTTACCTCATTGTATCCGTATGACCTTGTCTTGGAGGAGTGATGGGGTGGGCCTGGGCTGATGGAGTGAACCTGGGTTAGACACTCCCCCTCCCTCCACCCCAAGGCATGCTTGGCTTTCTTCTCTTTCCCTTTTTCTTTTTTCTTTCTGACTATGCCAACCTCAGCCACACCTAAACTGCTGCAGGAGAGCATCCTCAGGGACTCACGTCGGGAACCATGTACACCTGCGGGGTGAAGGTCTCCATATTGCTTTCCCGGAACTTCAATCCTGTCAGAAACAGCTTTGCTGTGTGACAGTTTATTGGGGGGAAGGAAATGTCGCAGGAATTTTTAGCAGTTCGGCGTGTTACAGAAGTTCACATCTCCTCTCTGACACCCACTCAGATTTCCAGCCACAATGGTGGTCCGGCTCTCGGCATGTCCGACTGGGACTCCCACTCCGGGGTTCCGTAGTCATTCTGGGTTTCGCCTCTTTGTGATGGACACTTTCCAAGTCTTCAATTTTGTTTCCTAAATCATTTGTGGAGAGGGAAGAGGGATTTTGATTTTGTTTTGCAAAGATGAATCATCTTTTCTTCCTGACCCAGTGAAGGCATCTTTGAAAGTCACCTCTCCTGGAGGAGGCCTAGAGAGCGCCAGACCCCCTACAATGCTCTGCTCAGAACTGGAAAGGTCAACATTCTGCTTTAGGGGATCCTGAACACACTTCCTATTTTCTTCCAGGAGTTGTCCTAGAAAACTGACCTAGAAAACTGACCATTACAGATATATCCTATGTTCTAGCCTCAACTCAGTGATATAAAGGGGCCTGGGAAATATATCCCAGATACTGCATTGCTATAGCAAACCATTGGAAACACTCCAGGGTCCCCCAGTGGGGACCTGACCTAATAAATTAGAGTTCAACCCAGGAAAGACGCTCCTGACATTCAGAGAGCAGGGTGCAGAGCAGAGTGAACCGTTCCTACATGTGTACACACACCTTAGACGTGCGTGCGCAGAGCATTTCTGCATGTAGTGCAGACTGGTAAGCAGAGAAGCTGAAAGGCAGAGAAGGAGGACACCCCAGCGTTACCCCAGGGCGGCCTTGCTCCTTTGCAAGTTGTTTGTACACACACAGGCGCGTCTTGCTGGGAATGCTAAGAGACTTTTCCTTTTGGCTGGTTTTCCTCTTGGGAGTGCAGCAGTTCTCATTTTCTTCCATCTGCATTAAAAGGGGGAAATAATTTCCATGCCTAGATCTCTGGGCAAGCCCCCTCCCCATCCTCTCTTAAATTGCTTCAGGATGCTGTGAGCACATTTCAGACTTGCTTTTCTTTTTCTTCAGCTGCATATTCTCTGGGGCTTCGCTTTGGTTTTTTTTTTTTTTTTTTTTTTTTTTTTTCTGGCTGAGAACTCACTCCATCACTCCATGTGCCACCTGCAAAAGGTGGCAAGAAATTTAAAACACCAACAGCAGAAAGCTGATCTCTCCTCACCCCCACCCCAAGAGCTTGAGAGGGGACATTTCCATAAACTTCAGCCTCAGATGGGCTGGGTGTTGAGCAATAGGCTTTGAAGGCGCTTGGTTAAGGGAGCTGAAGTTGTTTATGTGGATAAGGAGTATCTGGTGTGAGTGATGGGCCAGGCAGTCCTTCACACTCAGGTGCAAAGGCATCCTCTTTATTTGTCTGCACACAATTCGTGCTGACACCAGCCCCCCTTCCCTTTCAATGATCTCAGTGGCATGCTGGATCTCATGGCCTCTGCACATCTGAAAGGTACTGCAGCCACTGCTGCACCCCTTGAGTTCATGGCCATAAAGCCATCCCCAGGATGCGGGGCTTGAGATCTATAGAAATGCCGTTCATTCCACCCCATCGGCCAGATGGGATGCATCCTTCCTGTTTTCTCTGTGGTCCTGAACTACATGTGCAAAGGCACAGGATGCTTTCTTCCCTTAAACAGAAAAGGAGACAGAGTTTGCGTGTGTCATTTGCTCTGCTGTTCAACTCTGACCTTCTCAGGGTCAACAGGATCTAGCTCATTCTTTGTAGACCGTCTGGAAGTATTCATAGGCCTTACTGTAATTTACTTCTAAACCTCTTTTTTTTTCCTTCTTTTCCCTTTTCTCTCTTCTTCCTTTTGTATTTTTTCCTACTTTCATAATTTTTCCCTGCCTCCCTTCTCCTCTCTTTATATTTCCCCCAGGCCTTACAAATATTTTTCTACCAAAATCCCTTTATCTTCCAGGCAGTACTGCTGGCCCCAGTGGAGCCTGTAAGGAGGAAGAGGCACCTCTCGAGACACCTACTGCCAGAAAACGGCTGTAAAGCACACAGATCCACAGCGACTCGAAGGGGAGCGCTGTGTCCTAGAGTTCACAGCTGCACCCCTTTCCACAACACATCCTCACATATTAATATCAGTATTTATACAAGATCAGATACCTAGTGAGTGTATATATACACACATTAAAATTTAATAGCTGCTGTCAAATTCTATTCCAGACAAAGCTCTACCACAACAATGCATGCAGCTCAATGCCCACACCCTCAATAGCATGGCTTTCTCCTGTGAAGATAAATGCAGCAAAAATAGCTTTATTGTTTTATTATAAAATGAAATAAGCTCATTGCCAAAAATCTCCAAAGTTCCAGTAGCTTAAGACATCTATTGTTAACACTCAGCTCCTAATCCAATGTTTCTTATGTCTCTCCACACAGATGTCAGTGCGCACGCAGTGCACGCAGCATAACTGTGTTGAAAAAAACCAAAACCAAAACTAAAACCAAAATCAAAATCAAAACCAAACCCAAACCAAACCAAACCAAACCAAACCAAATAAAACCAAGCCAATCCCATCCAACCCAACCCAACCCAACCCAACCCTTCCACGTACCAATTGGTCTGTTTCTTCTGAAGCTGTCAGTGCTTCCTCACGTGTTGTGAGCTGCTGTCTGGGCTGTCCGACATTGTGAAGAGATGCTCTTTACCATGGCTTGGTCTCTTTGCTCACCTCATTTGCATGTTTCTTATGCAGCATTTACATCTCCCTTTGATGGGTGTCAACCTTATACACCTTTTGCCCCAACCTTACCTTTTCATCTTTTTCTATCTTTTAACTCACACTGTTCCATGCTCACATCTTGCCTTTCTGTCTTGCTTTCTGTCTTCCCAGGCTCCTGACGACTTATGACTTACTTTGGGGGTCTGTTAATTTGAAGACTGATGTATTGCTATTTGTTTTCTCCTTGCCTCATTTTTCTCTTGGTTCCCTTCATTCATTTCTCCTTTTTGGTGGATGAAGATGATTACCAGCTCAGTCAGTTAGCTTTATTTCCCCTTTAGCTTATGGTCTTAAGACCGTGATGTGCTCCTCTGGTGATTGCTTTAGTTTATAGTGTAGCTGGGCATCTGCATCAATGGGTTTGGGGCTACAGATTGAACTAACTGCAGGCAGAAAATATTTGGAAAATAATCACATCACTATGGAAAGGGTACAATTCTTGTGATTCACCTAAGAGGAATACATTCAAACAACCATGTTGCAATTACATTGTAGCAAGAATGGGTGTGGTCTCGGGGGTTATTTCGGTGTTAGTATAGCATGTGTATAGTTTATATTTGAATATAATGCCATTTTAACAATTGTTTTTAAATTGTGATTTTGCTAGATTATGCTTTGAAGGACGACTAATAGGTAATCCACACCAAGATAACATGTCTGTCTTGGAATGTGTACCCTTGCTGCAGACACAAGGTGCCTGGGCCATGACAGAGCTTACCTGATACACTTTCACCCCCTGCTTTGAACTCTGCTGCAAAGAAGCACTAAGGCAGGTGTTGTAGGTACTGGGTACTTTTCCTTTTCAGGACACCAGCTTTTACTTTTCAAGGCCTCTGTCTTGGTGTTTCCTACTCTATAACCCTTTTATTGGGACACACGGAGACAGCATCATATTTACTTTTGCTCTGCTGCATAAAACTGAACCAAAGGCATCTCATGTTATCCACCTTTTCTGTGGTTCCCTCTGGAGTACTATTAGATACTATTTAAGATGTTAAATTCTATTTTCTCTCCTAATTGGTTTTTTAAAATAATTTTTGCCCTGATTTTTACTTCTATATTTATTTTTATATTTAAATTTTTTAATGTGTATGCAGGTGTGCATCTAAGCATGCAGGTGTGCATACACATATGTGTACATGTGTACGTGGCCAGGAGTCAGCCTCCAGTGCCATTCCTTAGGAGCCACCCACTTTGTTTCATGGTCTCTTGTTGGTCTGCACTTGCCTAGTAGGCTAGGCTGGCTGGCTGGTGAGACCCGGTAGCGGCCTGTTTTAGCCTTCCCAGTACTTGACTTACAAGTGCACACTGCTAAACTTGACTTTTAAAGTGTATATTTTGGCGATCAAACTCAGGTCCTCATGCTTGTGGGGCCAGCACTATAGAGACTGGGGTGTCTCCCAAACGCAGTTTCCTCCAGTCACTCTTATCTCTCTCTTGGATGAGATAAGTCCTCCAGAGTTCGTCACCACTTGGCTTTGTGCATGCTCTGGGTATTTTCTTCCTTCTGTCCCCAAGGCATTCTGTACCTCCTCCCCATCTCTCTCCTTCCTCTGTTTATTTGAAACAGGACAGCGGGACTTTAAAGACATTTGTCTTCGAGCAGTAGCAGTTCCACTTGAGTTTGATAACCAAGATGATGTGGGCAGAGTCTTTATGACCTCTTGTATGTTGTACAACACCTCTGCAGGACAGGAGCTGCATTAGACTCTTGGTTTGGCTTAGAGTCCGAGAGCATCGGAAGGGACACTGACACTGGAATTCTGTTTCCTGTAGGATCCCATCCAGTCCATGAGAAGATACTAGCTACAAGGTGCTCTGCTAGGTACCTGTTTGAACAAAGAAATACAAAGTTACCATCAGTCTGTAGAGCTTGGGCTGAAGGTGTCAGAGCTGACCAAGGTGGGGCAATGCCTTTTTTTGGCAATTGTCCGAGTTATCACAAGTAGTTACACTAGGGCCATGACCATAGAATCATGACAGTTATTACAAATTACATATCTGTGGCTACTACCAAATTCCCAAAGGGGTGACTCTAAGGCCCCAGACAGATATCTCTGCTTCAAGGAGCAGACTGGGGAGAAAGGTCCCCAGGCAACGCTGCCATTGATGAAACATATCTGTGCAGACGTCTAGTACAAAGTTTTCCTTTCCCAAACATTTCCTGCCCTGCTGTGGGGGAGTAGATCCCATGAGGTCCATTAAATACAGGCTATGCTGGGAGGCCCGAGACTCTCAGTGGCCCCGAGAGGCAGAAAGTGATCTGGGGGAGGGGGTTACTGGGTTCCCAATCACTCTTGTTCCCTCGACACTGTGACATTTTACGAGGAGTTCACACTCATACATGTCAGAGCTAAATGGTGACAGGCTGATGTGGTGTCATTTGCTAAGGTCTGAGGTTCTTTATTGCTATAGATATACACATGTGAGAGGCAGTTCAGGCTCCCAGCTGCCTGCTCTGCCTGGCATTTAGCTTACTGGATGGTGGACAGAAAGCTCATTGCTTTCATTAGCTGCCTTCTGAGCAGGCTTGTCCTCCATCCTGCCTCTGATTGCCTCTCGGACATTGGTTGAACTTCTGTCCTTTATTTTCTCTTGCTACTGCTTGATCTAGGCCATATGCTTGGGTTTTTTTTTTGTTTTGTTTTGTTTTTTGTTTTTTGTTTTTTGTTTTTCAAAGACAAAATGTATCAAGAGAATGACTCATACATTGCTCACATTAAAAACATGTAATAGATGCTAGATTTGCATTGCTGAAATTAGATTCAAATTGACTGTGGGAGCCTCCGTTAGAATTGATATGAAACAAAACCCCTTCTGGATTGTGTAGAATATAGAAAGTGGGATGCTGTTGAACTCCCAGGTCTTTCAAGGTGTTAGCATGATTAGCCACTGCACCTCTGGCCATGGCTGACTGATTTTCTGGAGAAAAGGCTCAGCTGTTGAGGCTCAGGAAGTCATCCATGCTCAGGATGTCAAAACCCCTTTCTCAGAACTGTTGGCACTGTTGGAGATGGGAGCCCAGGGTCCTAGGACAGAGGCCTAGACTCGAGTCACTTGTTTCTGTTTTGAAGGCTTTGGCCTCTCCTTCAAGGTCGCACATTCTCTTATTCCTGCTCTTTCCTAGCCGGGTTTCTGGGTCCAGCATCTAAGGATTGCCAACCCTGGATCTTGCTGTGAGCCATTTGTCTCTATAATCATCTACACAGCTCCACCAGACACCACAGAGTCTAGGTCTCTAAACTCAGTGGTTTGGGCTGGTCAGGACCCACTGGAGAGGGTCACAAAACTCAATTTAAGAAAACAGGATGCAGATAGAAGTATGAGGAATGTTTGGTATTTCCAAGTTCAAAACAAATTTGGTCCAGTGAGTTTAAAAAAGTACATGAAGACTTTAGAATTACAGATCTGAACTGAGTTGCATACATTCATCCCATCATACACTTAACAAGGGTTAATCACGTTAAGGTCCCTATGTTAGAGGCTTGGTCCCATGTCTCTGCTACTACTAGTGATGGTTTGTTGCGGATAGACCTGGGGTTAATTATATTTGATGTTAATTCTGTTCTCCCATAAGAGGTTGCAAACAAGGAATGAGTCATCACTCAGGTGATTTCCTGTAAACCTTCTTCCCACCTTAATTTATAAATAAAGGCTAGAGCCGGTGATTGGGTGGAGAAAGAGGGGAAGGTGGAACTGTAGGTTTAGGGAGAGAAAGAGAGAGAGAGGAGGAGGAGGAGGAGGAAGAAGGAAAGTGGAGCAGAAGCACCTGGCCTGGAGAAACCGCAAGTTATAAGGGGTAGCTCATATGTGGAAATATAGTAGTGTAGTGGTAGATCTACCCAATCTAGGCACACAGCATGTATTCATATTAATTGAGTTGTGTTTTCATTGCCTGGGCTTAAATTTGGGTTGGAGATTTACCGTAACAATAGTTGAGCCTTTGAAAGATGGAACTTCTAAAGTGGAAGTTCTATGTTCTTAGGGGTGTGTCTTTGAAGGGGATTGTGGTATAGATGGTGGCAGAGATGGAGAAGTGGCTGTATGTGGGAAGTTCTGTTATGTCTTCCCATACGGGATGGCTAGATCCAAGGAGAAATATGTATATACATGAACTGAGAGCTCTGGATTGAGCATGCAATTGGAGAATCACTTTTTTCAGATTTCTTTCCAGCTTGACAGAATGATTGGAGAACAGTTTTCATAGGAGATGTAATGAAGTCTCTACAGCTAGACATGAGCACAAGAAGAATAGTGACTGGGAGAGAAGAAACCATTTTAGGAATCATCAAAATGTAAATGAAAACCTGAGAAGAATGTGAGAGAAAGCTGAATGTGGGACAGAGAAGTAGACAGAAGTCTGGCAGAGTGAGGGGTGGGGGAGGGGGAAGAGGTTGTGGGCAAAGGAGGCTATTTCTGTTGAACATTGGTACAGTACGGAGGAAGATGTGCACCGTGTTCTTCATAGATGGTCTCTAACTTCTCTGAGCAGGAGAAGGTTGTCTGATGCAAATGAACTTCAGAGATTTGAGGACAGGAATTCTGGGCATCTGGCCAGCATGATGTAGTAGGCAGGATGAGATAATCTATGTAATATGCTTTGAGTACTGCTGGCAAGATTAAGCCCTCAATAAATGCTGCCAGCTATTATAATGGTACCAAATTGTTCAACCCTGTGGAATTGTTTTTCTTGAACAGTGATTAACATCTGGGATATAAGCACAAGACAGTTGGCAGATGTATTGTTTCTGAGGGGATTTTTGTCAAAAAGGGAGATGGAGGAGCGAGGAAACTATGGAGACCGGCAACCCTTGAGGCAGCAAGTTTGGTGGTGTTAGAACATGGATGGAGTGGGAGTGACTGAGGGAAAGGAACAGAGGAAAGAAGGGAGGAGAGAGTGGGTGTCGAGAGCCTGGCTTCAGGAACACAGCAGGCGTCACTGATGACAGCATTCTGGAGAGACAATGGGCACAAGTGGCAAGGAGGTGACGGTCCCTGGAAACAAGCTGTTTAAAGGACTGAGAACTCACCCAGGATGATGATGGGACTTGGAGAAAAGGGGTATCAGGTAGGGGTGCTGCAGGCACTGGGAGCGGCTGTCAGAAGTGGGTTCTCCACAGGAAACACAAACACACACACAGGCATGCAGACACAGACAGACAGACAGACAGACAGACACCCCCTCCCCCCCACACACCTGCACTCACCCTCACAGACATGGAGTCTCTCTATAAGAAGAGGATTCAGTGGCTGTGGAGACTGAGATTCCCATGGCTTACTGTCTGCAGAATTGGAGAACAGTAGAAGAATTCAGCCTGAGTCCAAAAGCCTGAGAGCTGGGAGTGCTTAGTGATCTTGGTCAGTTCCTGTGCTGGTGAAGTATAAAGCAAGACCATGCTACACCAGAAATCCTTCTGCTTGTGACCAGCTTCCTTTCTTTTTCTTTGCCACGGTGTGAGCGGAGAGGCCTCTTGTAAGGGTCAGAGTCCATGCTATTTGGACTCTTTTTAGCCTCCATAAATCGTGAACTAAGTAGACGTCTCTGTTTTATAGATACCTTGCTCTGACAACAGAAGACACACTACCTATTCCAGATGTTTAGAACAACACTGGGTGGGGCTTCATGGACACACACAAGAGATGTAGGGAGGCCCGATCACAGTAAGACAAGGACGTAACACGGGAGTTTGGATAACTGGGCTTGGTAGAACATTGTTAAACAGCCTGTACAAGGCCACCAAATGGCATCCATTCCTGGGATTCAGGCTATGGACAGCGTGAAGTGGAGCCGCTAACACTTATTAAGACAGGACAGAATAGGGAGGGAGTAACTACAGAATGTCACAGGCAAAGAACTGTTCACTAAAAAGCAGTTGTCTCTAACACACACTAAAATAGATCCTCTCACCCAGAAATCAGGCCAATCAGGCCACGCTCCTGCGTGCTCTGTCCTGGACAGAGTTAATACCAAATTGCTGTGTCCTTTCAGCAACCACAGGGCTGAGTTCTCTCCCTCCTCCTTGAGGCTTCAGGCAGAACCTGATCCCTTCTCTACTGCTAAGACACAAAACTACCTTGAGTTATAGCTAGTCTTTATCAGAGCCTTCTAGCATATAGGCTAAGTCATATAGTATGGAACTTACTTCCCATAAAGATAGAATCCCCCCTTTCCACTTTGGAACTGAAGGGTCTATTTCCCCCTCAGAGACCTTATTGCTCTGTCAATGTTGTAACTCTCCTGATCCTTGGGAACTGAAGTGCATTAAAGCTTTCCCCCTTAAGGACTCCTACCACAATATTCATGACAGCTAACTTTCCTAATAAGGCTCCGGTCTGAAGGGCTATTTTGTCTCGGCCTCCTTCCCATGAGCCTATAATACACTTTGTCTTTAACAAGTTAGTTTTGTGGAAAATATCCTACTCATTCCACCTTTCTTGATATTCCTGGTCATTCTGACCACCTTATCAATAGGATTTATTGTCACAAACCTGGGCCCTGGACACCTGACTAGGGTGATGAAGAAAGGGCAGGCACACAGACACATGTACTGAGAAGCTGGGACCGGTGGGCTGTGTGTTCTGATGGAGATGCCCCAGCAGCTTGGAGGCTCCCCATATTTATTATACACCGCTGGGCAAGGAGGCAGCTTTGCTGTATAGATCTGAACATGGAGGAGGTGGGTGAGCTGATATAGATGGGAGGTCTCTGCAGGGGAGAAGTCTCTTGCTGCAGTCTTCCTGGGAGGGGAAGCTACAATGGATAGTGTGTGCACACACTGGTTTTCATCGGTAACATCTGTACTTGAACCAAGGGGAAGGCGTTGCCATGTCCGTGGGTCTGAGGCCTTGGGATCTTCATGTGACATGCAAGTGCCACATTCGCTCGCAATGTCATCTGCTCCCCACCGCTTAGCACATTTCTATGATGTAAAAGTAAGGCTCAATGACATTAAGCAATTTGCCCACATGTCATAGAATTATTAAATCTTGGAGCCAGGATTCGAAACTAAATTTCTCAGGCTCTCAAAGGCATCAATGCTTTTTACATTTACTCAAAAAAAAAAAAAAAAAAAAAAAAAAAAAGATTACGAAGCATCCATGATCATTGCTTACACAGTGCCTCAAGACAGAGCTTGGAGCTCTGGAAACCTCCCAGGAGGAAGAGAAGTGGAAATAGGTGTGTCAAGAGCAGGCTGGAGCCATGCCAGTGTCAGTGGCCTGGGGGGAAATCTATTCTGGTGGTTGGGCAATGGCAGACATTTCTAGTGAAGCAGGTAGAATAAGAAGGCAATACTCGCTTCATCTAAGCTGTAAAGCACTTGGTGGAGGAATGGGACAGGATCTCTCCTTCAAGAAAGGTCTGTAAAGACAGCACAGGAGACAATGCTTCTACATGGGTGTGCAGAAGGGGCAGAGTATGACTGGGTGCCCATCAGAACATGGAGAAACTCGGCAGAGGTCATCAACACTGGGGCAGCCTTGAGACCATTAGTCCTGGATGCTCACAGGCACAGACGATTCTACTCTTGCAGCTTGGGTCCCTAAGTATGAGCCAGCGAAGAGACCTTGGGCTGCCCTGAGGCTACAGCTTAGGGCTGCAGAGAAAGTTGAGGATACCAATTCAGAGGGGACAAGCTGGCAGGACTTACACACACAGTTTACCCATTCAAGTGTCAGAGGTGATGGTTGGGGGTCTGTAAGATCAGATGTTTATTGTCGGCTCAGTGATACGATTTGTGGGTGTATATGAAGACTGAAGTGATGAGCAGGCATTTGAAGTCAGGCAGGTGACAGATCCCAGGAACTATGGAGTTAGAGACAGAACAGTTTTGATCAGACTCTGTCATCCTGTGGGATGAATCCGTTCTGATCCACAGGCTGACAACTCTGGACCCTGCCCAGTTTGATCAGTGGACATAGCTCCAATCTGCCTGGACAGGGCAGGTGTTTTCCAGTTGTCAAGCATCTCATAGCTAGACAGACCAGCTAATGTGTTTGACCTGCCTGGGGTGATCTTTCTTTACACCTTGGAGCATCCATCAGCCTTGCCCTTGAGTTCATGCACTGGTCCAGCTACAGAACAGCACCCTTCCCCTTCCCCTTCCCCTGCTGCATCCTCTGTGAGGCCAGGAAGCCCTGCATGACATGGGAGGGAGCCTCAAAAAGGAGACAGAGCAAGATGAAGACAGACTTGGGCAGCAAAGACTAAGCCTGCTGTAAGTCTACCCGTTCTGCCGTGAATTAGTCAGGGTGCTCTAAAGAAACAGAACTGTTAGAGTGAATATATATAAAGGGAGTCCATTAGATTGGCTTACACGGTGTGGCTCTTGTCGTCCAACAGTGGTTGTCTCACACTGACAGTCCTCAACGCTGGATGCTTTGGAAGTTCCAATTTGGTGCCAAAAGGCCTAGAGGATTCTTGGAGAGCTGCTGTTTACTCCAGTTTACTTTGGGCGCCTGAAGAAGTGGGTTCTAACATCAGGGAAGAACCTGCCAGTGAGAGCGAGGGCAGCCGGCACACAGTGAAAGTTTCCTTCTCCCATGTCCTTTTATGTGGGCTGCCACCAGAAGGTGTTGCCCACGTGGAGGGTGGGTCTTCCTGCTTCAAATAATCTGATCAAGAAAATCCCTCACAGGAGTGTCCAGCAGCCTGGGCTTTAGTTGATTCTAGATCAAGTTACATTGATAACCTTGATTAGTCATCACAGCCAGGCAGCTCCCGCACAGGGTTTCCCAGCGTCATGCTGCTAATTGTACAGTTTGGCAGGACCTTTTGAGTAAGGCTGGCAGAGAACCCTGGGAGCAACAGCTCTTTCAGAATTCCTTAATTTTTCATTTTATCAACACATAGCTGTGAGCACTTATAGGGTGCCATGTGAAAATTTCATATCTGGTGCCAAGAAAGATCAAAAGGGATGGTAGCATTTCTTTCTCTGTGCTTTGATTCTTAAATTGTATAGCCTAGGCTGGCTTGGAACTCAAAGTAATTCTCCTGCCTCAGTCTTCCCAAGTGCTGGAGTTATGGGGATGCACTGCCATGGCCAGCAGCATTTCTGTCTTAAACATTTATCCTTTATTCATACTGGGAAACTTTTAAAATCCTCTGTTAGTTCTTCCTACCTTCTGTAGTGAGGTGTAGGTCACAGTCCCCTGCTGCTCTCTGTAGCCTTAGCGAATGCTCCTCTGATCTAACTGTAGTCTGGTTTACCCAGTCTCTGCCCTGTTCCACCTCTGCAGACCACGCCTCTGCTTTCTGTTTCTATGAAATTGACTTTTCAGCTTTCACATATGACCCAGTTAACTTTGTATTGTTGTGCTAAGAAGCAACAGGACCAAAAACAACTCGTGGAGGAAGTGGTTTATTCGCCTTACAGCTGATAGTCTATCATGAAGGGAACTCAAGGCAGGAGCTGAAGCAGAGGCCATGGAGGGATGCTGCTCACTGGCTTGATTTCCATTTGCTTTCTTATAAAACTGAAGACCACCTGCCCAGGGATGGCACCACCTACAGTGACCCAAGCCTTCCCACATTAATCTTTAATCAAGAAAATGCTCCAGAGATTTATCTGTACGTAATTTGATGGAGGTAATCCCTTAACTATGGTTCCCTCTTCCTAGATGACTCTAGTTTGTGTTAGGTTAAGAAAAACAACCAACTAACCAACCAACCAACCAACCAACCAGGCATGACATATTAGAACCTTATGTATCTATCCTTCTGTCCCTGATTTTGTTGACTTGACACAATGTCCTCCAGTTCTATCCATGTTCTACCCAATGACAAGATTTCATTTTTCTTTTTGGGTGAATGACAGATATCCCATTGTACATTTTCTTCATGCATCGGTCAGCACTCATCTTTGATCCTACAGCTTGTCTGCATGAGGAGTGCCGTCTCCCTAAGGGGCCCATGCATAGTTATCCAAGGGGCTGGTAAGGTGGTGCCGCTGAGAGGTCTGTACTGATCCAGAGAGAGGGAGGCTTCAGGCTCAGGGAGACAAAACGAGGTGAGCAGGGCTGTGAACATCCAGGAAGGGTCTTGTTCTGCACAGCAGCCACTGGGTCCCTCCTGTTAGCACACAAGGCTCCTGGGATGGAGGATGCCTGGATTGCTGGAGTTGCCTGGGACACCAAATGTATCCCAGACTCACTTGGGTTTCTAAGGCCTGGAGTAAAGAGAAGACCATCACCTATTCCATGGATCAGGTTAATGCATGGCGCATGCCAGGATGGGAATGTTTCAAATACTTTAGATCAAATAAGTTGTTCCTGATGAGTTTAGTGTTTTCTGCGTGCTCTTTTAATGTGGCTATGAGAAAATTTGAAATTACACATGTGGTGTGTATCACACTTCTACTGGGGTATGCTAGTCTATGTTATTCTTACATTTCTAGAACTAAGATAAGAGAATAAAATCTCTCTCTCTCTCTCTCTCTCTCTCTCTCTCTC
>NC_034591.1:133149050-133162561 GCF_900095145.1 Mus pahari | reverse complement strand
GAGTGCTGGGATTAAAGGTATGTGCCATTACAGCCCAGCACCCTTGGCCATCTTTTGTTTATGACTGCCAGCCTTTTCCCCCTGTATTCTCGCCCTCTATTCTTGCTCTCTCCTCAAACCCACAGCATGCTCTGTCCCCACCTCTATAATGCCCTCATAGGCTTGGGTGTGCCAGATGTGCTGGGAGAAACAAACACATAGCTATGCTGTGGTAATAAGAAATTGCCTTTCCCAGACATTGGGAGTTAACGTGATGAAGCTGTTCTGTATCTCAGCCCCAGTGCTGGGCTTGGCAGACTGGCTGGCCCTTGCTAGAATAAGACATAACTCAGTGGTCTTTCCAGTGCACAAACAAGGGCAGCAGCATTGTTCAAACTATCATCACAGATCAGGAATAACTTTCTCAAGAGACTCCATTGCCACTTGATTTAGTATTTCCTGGCACCTTGCCTATCACAGAATGAAGCCACAATTGCTTCCTATAGAAAATCTTATCCGTATAACATCTTGCCAGAAACCTATAGAAGGCCGAGCAGCTTGTGGGCCTTGATAATTTATGACTGGACTATGTATTGAGAATAAAGTTGACAATGAGCCCTATTGTTAAATTAGACTATATATTCAACAGAACAATTTCCAAATGCAAATAGAGTTTACAGAACTTTTGTATGCCATTTGTTCCAAAGACAGGAGACAAATGGGCTCTTTAGTTGGAGGAGGAAAATTCAGGGAAATATTTTTACTGTGACATATGAGAGAGTGCTCAGTGACTTTACTGCTGACAAAGAAGTGTGGGTTGAGGGGTTGGGAGGGGTGACAAGAGCAGAGAGACACCAGGGTAACTTCCTTTAAGTTACCCTTGTGGGGTGTACAGGTAAAGGCTGTCCTTGGAAAGTATGGGGAGTCAACCTTTGAGAATCCTCTGGTTTTGCAGGAGAAATGTAGTAAATGGACCTTCTGCCCTTCACAGACTCACAGTGGTGCTGTCCTCCTGCTGACCCTTGTCATAGCTGTGAGGCCAGGTCAGGAACAGCCATGACCCTAAGCCGAGGCTCTACAACGAGCAAAGACACTTTTAGAGCCATGAAAAGAAGACAAGGTAGCCCAGCAGTGCGCCCCACATGCCCCTCAGAGCCAGGCTGCCTGAATCGCAGCATCTTCCCAGGCTCTCCCTTCTCAGGGGACCTCTGAAATAGAACCCTCTTTTTTCCTCTTGCCCTGGCTCTGGAGTGGAATGGCTCAGGTTGTAATATACTGCAGGTTCTGGAAACACCACACCTTCTGCATGATAATCAGCAAGCAGAGGGTCCCCAGGTATAGGAGGACACATGGCTCAAGGGAAGCCAATGAAGAGTCAGAACAAACATCTCCCCGAGAATCTGAGTTTCTCCTGGACACCAGAAATCTGGAGAATGCTTCTGATGCTTGTTTCTGGTCTGCCTCAAAAAAGAGCTTGGCTTCAGTGAAATTTGAACAGAGTCAAACAGTTTAGGGAAAGGAGAAGGAAATGAAAACGACCAGAAAAAGGGCAAAAGGGTCCTTCAGCAATCAGGTTTGATGGAGCAGGGTTAGCTTTGATATCCCAGAGCCTAGAGGAAAGAGAAGAGAGCCAGTGATCTATATGAATGGCACAAATAAGAGATAGGTTTAACTCCTGTTTATACACATAGTAGGTCTTGCAAGAAGAGACCCAACAGGACAGTTACTAAATAGCCATTTAGAATGGACTTTCTTAAGCTAAAGAAAGACTTAACTTTTCTAAATAACAGAATTAGAGTTTTTTTTTTTTAAACACCTAGGCTTATATACTAAGTTGCTTTGATTTCAAGACCAAAACAAAACAACAACAACTCCCCCAAAAACCCCAAACAAAAAAAAATACCAAACCAAACCAAACTAACCAACCAACCAACCAAACAAACAAAAATCCCCAAATTCAACGAGGAGTGAAGCAGATGACATTTGACTCCAACTTTGCCTTTGAAACAGAAAGCTGACATCGGCCAGTCAGTCTCTGCAGAATCAAGGTGAAGCAAAGAACATGAAGCCACCAGGCTAAAGGAGAGATGTTTAGGCCAGTTAAAGGGGAGGTGTCAGGCCAGGTTAAAGGGGAAGTGTCCAGGCAAACCTGGAGGTATGTTATTCTACAAAAGGTGCTGTTGAAAATGAAAAATGAGTCTCACTCCTGCACCTGCACAGGTATCTTTTGGCTACATTGCAGCAGGCAGTAGACGTTTGTATACATAATCTCAAAACTATATACCCTACATGAGTGCCCGGAAAAATTAGCCTTACTTGAGTTAGATAAGCCAATTGAGTGAGGCATCAAAACACCAAACTCAAGACTGGCAGACTCATGGTATAAGAGTCTAATGAAAAACAAATAACTCCTCCCCTAAAAGAAACAAAAAGTCATGAAACAAAATTAATTCTCAACATTATATTAAAACATAATAAAATGCCTAAAGTTTTGGACGTGATCTCATGCTTTAAAATCACCAATTTAATAATAATAACTGTACTCAAATACTACCACCAGCAAAATCTGAGGATTGAGTGGCAGGAGGACAAGACAGCGCAGAATATTCTTTATAGTTTAGAGAAAACAGTCAATTGACATCACTTTATTTTGATAATAAAAATTAGATGAAATGGATTTGAATGCATATCCATTAAGCATCATTAATAAAAGAACAAAAAAGTAGATATAATTTTCAAAAATCACGAAGGAAAAGTCAGAATGAAAAAAAACCTGGCCTATGAAAAGGTCTATTAGAAAGGAAAATGAAATAGCAGAAATAAAACCAAGTATATGAATCCTGTTAAGAAAATGATTATGATGAATTTTCATATTGAATCAGAGATTTTATATTAGGTGAAAAAATCTAATAATTGCATCAGTGTGCCTAGTCAATCCAAAAATACTAAAATAATGCAATAGGAAAAGATACAGTGGGTGAATTCAAATACTAGGAGAGCAACAGCAGGACCCTGAACAGAGAACAGAATGGGACTTATTGTTGACATAGTCAATATAGTAACCATGTTAATTTATTTAGCTAATCAAAAAGATCACCAATGAGACTGCAACAACTTTGCATTCTTCACTGGTAAGTATAAAGTATCCAGTGTAGTTAATCAGAGCTTAGAAAACATGAGAGAGGACTGTTACTGTAGGCAAGGGTGACAGATCATGTGGACAGAAACAGTGGGTTCAAACAGCATCAGCCACCTGTATAGCCCGATGGGGAATGCAAAGCTTATCCACGTCCTCATGGAGCCACGTCCTCACGGAGCCACATCCTCATGGAGTCTCCTCACGGAGCCATGTCCTCACGAGTCTTGTCCTCACAGAGCCATGTCCTCAGGGCATAAATCCCCTGAGTAACTATACTCCCACCAGTGCTCAGCTTTGGCTCACAAAGACCAGCCAGTGCTGTTAGAAGGTCCTAGGGTGAGGGCTATTGTCATAGGATATTAATGGAGTCTGTGATGAGCATGTCACATGAGATTAGGCCGTCAGCATGCACTCAAAAAGAGAAGCAGAGAAGCCGGGACCTAGTCATGAGTGCAACTCAACCCCTATACACTCGTTCTTCCACAGCCATGGGGTTCCCCAGCACTGACACAACCAAAATGGAGTTAGTGTCGCCAGTGACTAGCAATTTGAGCAGAGCATTGGTTTCCATAGATTCTCACTCCCTCTTGGCTTTCAGGCATGTGAATGTGTTTCTGAATGCTGCTGCTACGGGGGGAGGAGAGGGTGCTACTCTCAAAGGCCCCTGTTTAGATGCAAGGATCTTCATAGTAAGTCCTAAACAGCCCTGCAAACACACCCTTGTCATCTAGGCAGGTGCTGGTGCACAGCAGTGAGACCTTTGCACAGTGATGTCCCACAGCACAAAGGAGTTCAAAGGAGCTTAAACACCCAACATCCAACATGCAGTGTGTTTGACAACTAGATTTAGCTTTTTCTAGAGTGCTTTTTTTTTTTTTTTAATGCAAGGTATCAGGTGCACACCTATGAAATAAAAATCGACTTAGATTAGCAGCAATCTGAGAGTATGATGATTTCAGGAGTGAGGTACACTCAAAACATGACTTGCACGATCTGGTCCCCTTTTTTGATATGTGGAAAATGTAAAGATAAACTTCTTTATAAGCTGTCCACGTAGCATCTTGACAATTACTGGGACTGCGTCTTGAGGGAGCTGGGCTGTCCTCATCTACTTAGCTGAGTCTGACCAGGACCAATGGTACCTGCAGTTGTCTGAGCCCCGCTTGTCACCTGCTTTTGGGAGTGACCTCCACCCCTGCCCTGCCTCTCCCCTGCAAAGGCTTGTCTGGATTGACATATGCACACAATCTCACTGTTAGCTCTGTTCAATTTAAATCTATATTGGCTATTTGCAACCATATGATTTCATTCCACACAGCAGTGAAATTTTTGTCTCCAAATATGGACTCACTGAGTGGTAATGAATAGAGTGGCCTGGGCAGAGGAAATGCAGCCTCCTCCCCGGGTTATTCCAGGGGAAGCCTGGAAGGAAGCAAGCCTTGCTATTTCAGGAAAGCTGATGGATGCCGCAGCCCAGGCTGCACTGCAGGGCTGGGGCTGGGCGGCAGCTGTGCTCCATCTCAGCTTCAATAGACAGGAGCTGCCAGGTTTACATTGTTTAAACACTTAACTAAATTAGCTATGAAAAGAAGGATGGGAGGAGCTGGGGTTTGGGAGGGAATTCAAGCCTTTCTCAGGCTTCACACATTTAACCACACATACACAGCATGGGATTGCTGGCGGCCAGAATATCTAATTAGTATGAGCTCTGGGTTCACGGAGAGACGCTGCCTGAAAGGAATAATGCAGAAAGTAATAGAGTGGGACACACACCGCCCTGGCCTGGCCCCTGCGTGTGCTATAGGTATGTGCCTATAGGCACACAAGAGAGAGACAGAGACAGAGACAGAGACAGACAGAGAGACAGAATTTTCTCAAGAGTTTTCCAGATGTAATCTGTAAGACATGGTTTGCACCTTATAGCAAGGTGAAAAAAACCCAATAATAACAAAGATGCCTGCTTCAGGAAGCTGTGCCTTCTGGTGACAGGCCAAGGCTCTAGGGACCTGAGCTCACAGACTGAGCCAAGGGCTGGTGCCACACTTCTGCTCATCAGTGAAGGCTAACCTGGGCAGGCAGCTGGAAGCCTAAGGATGAGAAAGCAGCAACTCCAATACTGTGGATAAAAACACTCAAATAAGGCCGAAGCTGGTGGGTTGAACGCTCTGAAACACTGAAGGCTCCAATCTGCTTACTGGATTTTTGGTTTACCTACAGCTGGCCAGAAGACAATCGGTGTAAGAACGCCAAGTGCGGGCTTTCTTAGTTAAGACAGTGTCTAGTGGATGTCCATAGAGCTCTGTTGTTGAACTTACAGTCTATCATATGTTAACCAAGAGGTTGACTGGAACTGCTGGCATATTTATCTGTCATCGATTGACTTCAACCAGGAAGCATGGGGGCAAAAGGTCCTACAGTGGCAGCAGGGCCACTTAAAAGATGAAGCTATATATGAAATGACAATCAGAGTCATGAGTGGACATAAACTTCAACATGGTAAATGGAGCAAAGGGGAAAAGGCACTGCTTCCAAGAGTAAGTGGAAGAGTCTAAAGTTCAATTCCATTCACACAGTCCATGAGAATAGTATTTATGGGAGACCTGTGTCCAATAGAGGCAGCATGCAAGAACATGGCGTGGCTGAAGCAAAGTGACTCATGGTCAGGAAGGACCAGGGCGGGCTCCCTTGAGCAGCGCCGGCAGAAGTTGATCTGGCTCCCTCCAGTCCAGGGTAGTAAACCCTGTGCCACTGCTAGACAAAACCTAGGCCATTCATTGGACCACTGTGAGACATTGGGAAACATGTCCTGGCCCATTGCTGAGGTGTTTCTAGTACCGTGAGTGGCAAGTGGACAAATCCCTCCCACAGAACTCAGGGAAGGGCCTGATCTGTTCAGTTCTCTTTCAGAAACAAAGTAACCGCTCCCCGTGAATCACTACACAATCCTAGGTGGGAAAGTTCCAACCTTCAGCCTGGGAGTCTTTCTAGGGACCGAGTCTTGCTGAGGTGAGAGTCCAGTCTGAGTGCTCCCGTCTTCCGTGCTGAGGCCGGCCTCTGGGGACCTGACACCTGGATAGGTGTGCAGTATCCAGGGTCCATGCCCCGAGCATCAGCCTTGCGGATGTGTGCTCTCAGCTCCAGATTGGGAGGCCCCACGGCACTTGTTTTGGGGGTGGCAATGGAACAGTGTCAGCACTTCTGGGGTCTAGGCTGGGGAGACTTGGCAGAGCTGTGTAGTCTCTGCTTGTTTCTCAGTGATGGCCATAAGAAGCTAGGCTAAACCCAGTACTAGATGTAGATAGTGGAAACCCCATGTGAACCAAAGTTTCTAGGCTGCGGAATTATGCATCTGGGGTTCTATGAACTTTTATATGTTCTGCATTTCCCAGGGTTTCTATGGAAAGATATTTGATATTATTTGCTACTCTATTAAAGGGGCGGGAGAGATGGCTTGGTGGTTAGGAGAACTGGCTGCTCTTCAGGAGGACCTGGGTTTGATTCTCAGCACCCACATGGTAGCTCACAGCCACCTGTACCTCCAGTTCTAAGGGAGCCATCACTTTCTTCTGGCCTCTCTGGGTACTGTAGAGGGTGGTTCTCATGTTTTGATTTAATTGGGAATCTAAAGGTCCTGGCCTTCAATTGGTTTTTCGATCTATCAATAAAGTTGCTAGTAGCCAATGACTGAACATGGGGCGGGTACACTGATAATTGCAAGGATAGGAGCAGCGGGTAGGTCTAGGAAGCTGTCAGACCTGGTGTGTGTGTGTATGTGTGTTTCTATTATTGGATCTGAGTTATCTCTTGGACAGTGTGTGTGTGCTACTCACCAGGAACTGAAAGCTGTGTAGACAACTTTGGAACATTTAATAATGTAGGCAAAACACTCATACACATAAGATAAAAATACAGAAAATGTAAACATCACTTAAAAACAGCACTAAGTAGACATATTGTTATCATTTGAATTGTGGGCCCTACAAAGGTCCATGTATTTAAGGTGTGCTCCACAGGCTGAGATACTGCGCAGAGGGAGTAGAAAGGGGAAGGTGCAGAGCCTAGTGGCGAGAACTTAGGTCACTGAGGTGTGCCCTTGAAGGAGACATTGGCAGACCTTTCCCCCTCCATCCCTTGGCTTCTTAGGTGCCACATGCAGATCTCTTCTGTCACATGCTTCTGTCAGTCTGATGTCACAGGCCTAAAGCAGCAGAGCTGTGTGACCAGGCACTGAAACTTCTGAAGGCAGGCACAAGCCAAAAATACACCGTTCCTCCCATAAGCTGACTGTCTCAGGTGGTTTGTTCCAGTGATGGAAAGATGACTGACAAATGGGGTGAGGTCACTGCCAGGAGGGATCAGTTTTGATGTCACACATGCATGGTGCTGCCCTCTGGGGACTGAGACCCCACTGTTCACTGCAGCCGAACCCTGAGATTCTCTGTGCTTTAGCTTCTCTGGTGTCAAGCCGACTTTGTATCTTCTCCAATCCTGGATCTTTAGACCAAGGACAACCCACCTACTTGATCTCTTTCCTAGAAAGGAAATCAGTCCTAAGGGCCCAGCAGTGGCCCTGACAACCAGGCTAGGAAGTAGACGCCTGCTTGGTCCTTGTTCACACTCAGGAAGCTAGACCTTCGTCCCACTGTGAGCCACCCTTGTCTCTCCTCTCATGTGACCTTGTGGGAGAGTATTTCAATGGAGCAGAACAGACAGGCCTGGCCAGCTGAGAGTCTGGATCTACCACATTCTCAGGCAATTATATGCACGTCACAAATCCATCCACACTCTCGGGGCAGGCCCAGGAGTAGAGCAGGAGACCATGGTGTAAAGAGATGCACTTCAGAGATTTGGGAATGGAGGCAGGATTAGAGCCCTTGCCTTGCTGTAAAATGCCTTGGGCTGGGTCATTTATAAAGAATAGGATTATTGTTCACACTTAGAGGCTGGGGAGCCCATGATCAAGGCCCTGGCACTGGTCCCTGGGGAGTACTGCTGAACATTCTGCTTCTCAAATGGCCCCTGGATGCTGTGTCCTTAAATGGAAGAAGGCAAAAGCTACAAAAGTATAGCAACAATTTTGGAGTTTTGGTTTCTTTGAAAAACACAGAAGTATTATAAAAATATGTTTTTGTTTTAATCCCAGGTGTGCACTATGGGGCTGTTTCAGATTGTCTACAGCAGCGGACTGATTTACTTAATGTTCTAGCAGGGGAGTAATTTTGCCAGTTGCAGAAAGTTTCTGTGATTGTGTGACGTTTGAAATTCTGGGGACGTAGAGAGTATATAAATGCTAGGGCCCCAAGAGGTGGGGAGGGGGGTTGTTGTGGGTTGTCATTGGTTGTTATTGGTCATGGTTTGTTAGTAGCCATGTGAAAAGAAGAAGAAATTGGATATCCTGATGACAAAGATCAAACTTGCCCCAAGCACTTGAACTCCTAATCAGCAGCAAGTAGTCTAAGGATAATACTACCTCCCTTCCTTTCTATCCTTTTCTCTTTCCTGCCTTGTGTTAGGAGGTTGAAAGAGTGGAAGAAAGAAGAGCCCACAAAGCAGCCAAGGTCCGGCTCCACAGCAGGGCTCCCGGAGTCCTGGAGCTCTTAGATAAGCTCTGATTTCATCCATGAAGGCAGGGCCCTTAAGACTTGATCATCTCCTGCTGACCTCACCTCTGAGTTCTGGCCCTAGATGGTTGGTTAAACCCTTAACACCGAATATTTGGAGATGAGGCCTTGGGGGTGTGATGTGATTTAGGGGTCACAGGTGTTGGGCCTCCATTGATTCATGCCTATGAGAGCAGGTACCCTCACTCTCTCCATCACATGAACACACCTAGGGAGAAGGTGGTGATAACGAAGGCAAAGAGAAAGAACTCACCAGGAACAGACCTGGCTGGGACCTTGACCTTGGATCTTCAGGCTCAGAATTGTGAGAAACAAACTTCTGTGATTTAGGCTGTATTTCTAAAGTATCCATACCCCCCTTTCCCCTATGACACCCACTGGGCTTTTCCTCCCTTGGATGCCTGTAAGGTACTTGAGTGAAATGTTCTCTTGGGGAGAATCAGAATCAGAGGGGTCAAGTGGAGCGGATGGATGCCAGCCCTGGGACAGGGTTTGCACCAGCAACAGTGTTTGGAGAGATCACGGTGACTATTCTGGTGGTTATCCCTGGAGGTACTGACAGGCAGCTACTAGAAACAAAGCCCTGGTCACTAAGATAGTTAACTCTTCATGGCAGGCTCTTGGGAACGAGTCTTGCCAAGCGCTATAGCAAATACCACAGATGAGGTGGATCAAACTATAAACATTTGTTTTTCTCAGTTGTGGGGGCCAGAAATTCAAGGTCAAGGTACATCCATGGTCAGGCTACATCCAAGGTCAGGGTGCACCCAAGGTCAAGGTATGTCCAAGGTCAATGTGTTGACAGGTCAAATCTGAAGAGGACTTAATTCTCTGGTTTATGGATGTCCTCATCATGACCTTATGCAGTGGGATCTTTGGTTGTTGGACATGCCAGAAAATGGGATGCCTGCTAACAGGGTTATATGCGTTGAGTAAGCTAGAGCAAGAGAATGCTCATGTATTCCCTAGGCATCAGGTTTATAGGGATGTAACCCAAGCCACTGATGCTCACATCATGCCACCATGTACCCCAGAAGCTGAAGATGGAGCTGAAACATTTGGTGTTTGTCCTGCTGGGTCTCATTTTGCTCTGATCCTGTCTCTGTGCTATGGTCCTATTCATTGATGTTTAGATTGGAAATGCTTTCTCTGTGCCACACACACAAACACACACACACACACACACACACACACACACACACACACACACACACACATATGCACAAGTGGTGGTGGCAGATGCCTTTAATACCAGCACTTGCAGGGCAAAGGCAGATGGATCAAGTCCAGCATGGTTAACATAGTGAGTTCCAGGGCAGCCAGGGATACACAAAGAAATGCTGTTTCAAATATATATATATATATATATATATATATATATATATATATATATATTCCTGAGTACTGTATTATATATCTTCTCTCTCCTCCAGCTCCTCCCTTGACCCCCCAGTTAACCTCCCAAATCCCTCTCAGATTCATGTCCTCCTCTTTAATTATTGTTACCTATACCTTTATTTATATACTTATCTTCGACCTGCTGAGTGCATTTAGTGTCATGTATATATACATACATATGTTTGATCTCTCAGGATTGGGGTTCCTCTCTAGAGAAGACCAGTCCTCTCTCAGCAGCCATTGATTTCCATAGCTCTGCATCTAGGGGTCGGGTCTTTTGGGATTTCCCCTATCCACATTGGCTTATAAACTGTTGGTGTCACTGGGTCTTGTTTAGGCAATCATACCATTGAGATTCCACGGGTTCAGCTTTCCTGTTGTATATAGAAGACAGTATCTCTCAGAGGATATTCAAGTCCTTTGGCTCCTATAAGCTTTCATCTTCATCTTCCTCAGTGTTCCTAGAGCCTTAAGTATAGAGTTTGTGCTGTAGATAGATCAATCAGGGTTGGGATCTGAGGGCAGTTATTTTCTGCATTTTTTTGGCAACTGTGGATTTTTAAAACTGGTCTTTGTCTTCTGCAAAAAGAATCATCTTTGAGGGGTAAGAGCTACACTTATCTATGAGTAGGAATTTGGAATGCAAACTGGAGATTATACTGATGTGGGAAAGTGACAGTAGTAGTTTTCTTCTAAGGTAAAGATTATCAGCAGCTATGGGTTTACTGTACAGGCATGGGCTTCCTTCTCTCAAGTGGGCCTTGTGTCCAATTAGACACTATAAAGGCCACTATTGCAAACTTGGGGATTATATTGCTATAGTGGTTATTTTTTTATATAAGTTTCACAACTAAGAGACTGCCTTGAGTCTCAAAAGAGACTTTGAACTTTGTAGTTCTAAGCAGTGCTGACATCACTAAAGTTATTGGATATCATGAAATGGTCTTGGTTACTGGGGGCTTACGGGCAGTCTCTTATGGTTCAAATCTGACATGTCCTCACAGAATTGTTCCCAGGATGGTGGTGCAGTGGTGCCATGGTGCCATGGTGCCTTTGGGAGTTGTGACCTGGCTGGTGGCGGTTGGTCACTGGACTGGACCTTGAAGTATCTTATAGCTTGGTTCTTGGCCTGTAGCTCCTTTCTGCTTCTTGGTCCAATAAGATGAACAGTTGCCACCATACACTCTGAATACCTAAGACCTATCACTGCATGCTCTCCTCTGTGGTGAGCTAAACTCCCTGAAATCCTAAGCCAACACAAAGCTCTTCCCCCTCAGCTTGCTTTCTTCCAGGGACCGTGGTCACAGCTTCATGACCATTCTCCATTCTCACAGACGTCCAACCAACACTACCATCGATCACTAGAATTCTTTGAATTTTACAAAAAAATTGAAATCCTGTATCCTTCCCACTTTATACACAGAAGGAAAAAGCACCTGATATGTAATTCTAGACAGAAGTCCTATCCCTAGCCCTGGGGCTCCTGGCAATTGTGAGCCATGCAGTGATAGCAGAGCCAGTCATCACAGAGGACACCCCTTTCTGTGGGTAGGTGCTAGAGGAGAGGCATAGTTCCTGGCCACTGCCCACGCTTCTCTGTGTGCTTCCGCTGTACCCTGTTCTGAAATGTCAGCAGATGCCCCTAACTATCTCTTCCTGCCTGGGTCTAATTTGCTTCAGATTTGTAGATTGATCTCAATGTTTTCTGGAAACCAAGCCCACCAACCAAATAGCCCTGCGCACAGAACTATCCTTCCCATGTGAATTTCCTCAGATTGTCAGGCCATGTGACAACCGCACACAGGTGGCGCTTAATTCCAGGATCGTCACACATCTGGTTGGAAAGAGACACAAAGAACAGCAGTCACCAAGAAAATATTCCTTGAGTAAATGAATATATACTTAGCAATTTTAGGTATTTCCAGACAAAACTGACTCATTTGTGAAGAGCCTTTGGCACCCAGTTTAGTGGCTCCAATAATTAGCCTTCCTGTCCAGGGCTCACATTCCTCGGAGGGGCTTAGATAGGCAGCTATTTCCCTCTGAGTAACATCCAGGACCCAGGACAGACAAAGCTACTCTGACGCACAGCACATAAGAGAGCTAATGATGTCCACATTCTTGTGTGATTACAGGGCGCCTGGCCATGGACCTAGGTTTCAACGCGACAGACCGAACTAGGATGCTGAGTGACCCAGACAGGAATCGCAGCATGGAATTTAACATCTTTATCACTGTTTCTCAGTTTAGGTTTGTGAGATAGGATCTTTCTGGATATCCAAGACTCATGTCCAACACACGGTTCTCCTACCTCTAACTCCCGTGTGCCACCATTCTGGGCGCCACCTTCTTACTCATTTTAAAGAATTCAACTCCGTGGCCTGAACTCCATTTTCACAGATGTCCATCCAGACTACCAGCAATCACTAGAACTCTTTGAATATAACAAAAATGAAAGTCTGTACCCTTCCCCCTGACTCACAGGGTCAGGACCCTACCTTATGTTTGTGAATTTTCTCCAGTTTGCTTAGAGAAGAGGGGTGACAGAACATTTGTCTCATTCTTATCTCATTAGCATTCGTCCCAAGGTTCCTCTGTGATGTAGTGTCCAAATTCCATTTCCTCCAAGGAGGGACACTAGGGTCTATACATGGATTATTTTATGTATTTATTTGTTGATGGTAACTTATGATGCCCTCAGTTTAGCTGTGATGAGTAATCATTCTACAAACTTGAACGCAGATGTATCTCTTGAGCACCCTGACTTCAGTTACTTTGGGTAGGCCTACTGTCAGAAGTGGAATTCCCATCCATTTTCCAGTATGTGACATAATTTCATTCGTTGTTGCTAAATCAAAGTCACTTGTGTGTATCTGCTGACTTTCCTTCGTGCACTCACCTGCTGGTGGACACCCAGGCTGCTTCCATTGCTTGCTGTTGTGAGCAGACTTGTGGTAAACGCGGATGCTGAGGTGAAGTAGAAGTCGGTCTGGGGGGCTGCATAATAACTCCTTTTAGTTTTAGTGATGAGCCATCTCAGCTGCAATGTTTTATGGTTTAAAACCACCCAGGGGGTCCAGTTGCCCACATCTTGCAGCACTTGACTTTTCCCTGCTTTACCCTCATCCATGGTGCGAGGCATCCTTCCCTGGGTGGTGCTGGGTATCTTTGTGCATCTGTTGTCCCCTTGTGCATCTTCTTCAAACACCTATCAGGTTGCACAAGAAAGGGAGGCTATGGGGCTGGTGAGATGGCTCAGTGGGTAAGAGCACCCGACTGCTCTTCCAAAGGTCCGAAGTTCAAATCCCAGCAACCACATGGTGGTTCATAACCATCTGTAACAAGATCTGACGCCCTCTTCTGGAGTGTCTGAA
>NC_034591.1:133145937-133149025 GCF_900095145.1 Mus pahari | reverse complement strand
TCTGACGCCCTCTTCTGGTGTGCGAGAAGACAGCTACAGTGTACTAATAAAAAATAAAAAAAAAAAAAAAAAAAAAAAAAAAAAAAAAAGAAAGGGAGGCTATAATTCTTTGATTTTCTTTCCCCCCTTTTGTGTGGGAGGAGAGAGCAGCTCTTTTGGTTGCTTTATTAGTGACGAAGATTAAAGAATGAAATAAAAAGTAAAACTACAATTCAAGGCGGCTCTCTAAGTCGGCTGATTCGAGAAGGAGATAGGCTGCCAGGATAAAAAGCGTTCTAAGGTTCCTTTCTTGTTTGGAAGGAAGTTACAATATTAACTTTGTAACTTTGTGGACTCTAGTATGCACATTAAAATGTAATGGTAGCTAATAAAAATAAGAGAAGTAGAAAGATAATTCTGAAGTAGTCACATGAGAGGAAGAAAGGGAATTAAGCTCGGGTCCTTAGGATGACAAGGAGGAAAGCAGAAATAAAAGATAGCCTGGGTCGCCCTCCTCCTTCCCCCTCTCTCCCCCCTTCTCCCTCCCCTTTCTCTTCCCTTCCCTCTTCCCTCCCCCACTCCCTCCCCCCACTTCCGTCCCCCGCCCCCACATATGCACCCAGTTCCCCAGTTAAAAAGAAAGAGGGTGAGGACAGGAAGAGGGAGAAGAAGAAGAACAGAGAGGAAGAAAGGAGAAAGTGCAGTAAATTGAAAATACAATGGAAAGATGGGTCTGACTGCATCAATATTGATAATAAAGTTAAACCAACCAGAGAAAACTGTTTTTCAAGATTTCTCTTCGGAGAGGGGAGAGCTGGTGGGAAGCCATAAGGTAGAAGAAGAGCATACAGGGACAGGTGTCTTGCATAGTTGTCCCACTGGCTTTTTCTCTTCTGAAGCTAGCAATGCATAAGGAGGCTTGGACTGCTGCCGGCTTCTCCTAGTGGCCTGGTCCGTGGTCCAGTTGCCCTACTGCTCTGATGGTGAGGCCACTACATCTGGATGGTAGTGACCAACGGAGTAGCTGAGAAACCCAAGAAATGACAGTGACCTTTCCCATCAGTGTCAGCAGCACCTGCCAGCCCATGACATACACACTCATTGAAATCCCAGCCAACTGTGGCCCATGGAAGCCACCCCATTACCTGTACTTACTTTGCTAATCCTGTCCTGCTCCCAGAATGCTCTGCTTCTCTAATGGTCTATCAAAGATGGCAAAATAGTATCAGGACCCCAGGGTTCATAGTAACAGCCACACTTGTTCTAGAGAGTGACTGGGAGTGTTTCTTACAGCTAACTAGCTCCTTTTTGGGAGTTCCCTGTTTGTGAGAACTAGATCGATATGGGACAGGAAACACCACTGGGTGTGCCCTGACTGTGTCCTGGTTTCCAGTGTGCACTTACTCAGCATTAATGGGAAACTTGGGCTGGGGATGGATGGCCCCATCTTCCTTACCGTCCCTGGCCACTCAGAGTAGTCTGAGGTGCAGTGCCTGGGCTGCAGCAGAGGTTTGATCAAAAGCTTGGAACACGCTGAGGAGTGGTGTAAGCCTGCGCACCAGGAAAGCAGCCAGCTGACCTGGACATATCTTGCCCACCCATCTCCAACCCAGTTGGAATACTTGGTGTCAACGTATGTTCCACTGAAGCAGAAGAATTACCAAATGCACTCATACTTTTGGGTTTGTTTGTCTCCTTTTTTTTTTTTTTTTTTTTTTTTTTTTGGTTTTTCGAGACAGGGTTTCTCTGTGTAGCCCTGGCTGTCCTGGAACTCGCTCTGTAGACCAGGCTGGCCTCCAACTCGGAAATCCACCTGCCTCTGCCTCCCGAGTGCTGGGATTAAAGGCGTTGTCTCCTTTTGTTATTCCAGGAGAAAACACTTTAAACTCTGTCAGCATCACAGAAAATTGTAACTGCCTGCATCCCTGGAGAGTTCTGAAAGGGATCTGCCAACCTTCACGTGGCACATGAACTTGTTCTGTCCCCAGAAGCCAGACTTCCATGGCTTGTGGTCTGTCACCAGCCATAGCTGACCAGAGACTCTGGGGACAATGGAGCTGATGCATAAGCTCCATTTAGAAACATAGTTCATCATGGAGAGAGAGAGCTTAGACCTACACGTGTGCGTGCTGCAGCATGCCTCTTGGGAGGAGCTATTGTCCCATTTAGAAAAGGTAACCTGGTGTGGGTGGTGCACACACAAAGAAAGACCACTGTGAGTCTTTGGAAGTTTTTCCCTAGAGTTGAGAAAATCTTCAGAAGAATAAGGCTGTGAGTCCCCTGGCAATGATGATTATGGGAGTAGTTAATATGCTGCACTCTCCATGCCTTTATTTGAAAACCATGATTAATAAGGCTCGGTTGACAGGAAGCAAACTCACCATTCAGGAACTTATTATTTGTGTCCCAATACCCTGAAAAAAAAAAAACCAACAGCTACAGGACTACAGCCATATTGTGTGCATGATGTCATGATGGGTCAATCTCCTGGAGATATCTGTCACACAATGAGCAGGGATGACCAAGGCAGGCAGTATTTGTATGATAAATAATGTTATAGAGTTGGTCCTGAGCGTGATGGAACATCAACAGACCATCCCCAGGAAAGACATCTATGGCCTGGAACTTGGCGGTGTGAAGCCACTTCTACATTCTTGGGGGCTGCATGTCTCTCTGAATAGAAGGTTTGATGCTCATGTCAAAGAATTAGAATGGATGGGATGAGCAATACCCGTTCAGATTTGTGTGTGGACATGAATGAATTCAAATCTACCTAGAAGGGAAGGGGAGGTTTTTCTTGGTTTGTTTTGTATTTCTAGCACAGCCATCCTCCTGATTAGGAGTATCAACGAAAATAACATTGAAATCCGGCCAGCACAGTCTACACCCAGTTTGGGGACCTGAACAGCATGGAACAGAGTGGCCATGGGTATGAGGCCACGCTCTACACCACTAAGAATAATGCACTGTAAGCCGGGCGTGGTGGCGCATGCCTTTAATCCCAGCACTAGGGAGGCAGAGGCAGGCGGATTTCTGAGTTCGAGGCCAGCCTGGTCTACAAAGTGAGTTCCAGGACAGCCAGGGCTATACAGAGAAACCCTGTCTCGAA
>NC_034591.1:133104011-133145885 GCF_900095145.1 Mus pahari | reverse complement strand
AAAAAAAAAAAAAAAAAAAAAAAAGAATAATGCACTGTTGGAAATGTCAGTTATGTCAGTTTGGAGGAGTGGAGGACAGCTGCCCGGCCCTCAGGAGGAGACAACCAAACTGCTTATGGCATTAGCCAGTCCCAGCTAAGAGATCTGCCCTAAACATGAAGAGTTTAATGATGGAAACTGAGAAGATAAAAAACACCCTGGTAGAAACTAGAGGTATAAACTTTGATGGACTTTAATATCAGTCAAGCCACTACTGAGCCACTACAGTAAAATACAAAATTTCCAAATATCATTTCCTCTGGGACTGCACCCCTGTGTGCGGAGGAGGCATCGCCAACCATGGAGGTTGATGCTTACTGCATTGGCGTTACTGTGTCAATGGCAGACGGGAAGTCAAGTTTCTGAGGGTGATTTTGACGGATGCTGCTGTTCAGAGAGAGATGGCTGGGAGACATGTCTGAATGCCATCCAATGGAATTGACTTTTCCACTTGTTGGGACACTGGGACAAAACCCCACATGTGATGTTGCTACTCAAGAGTCAGCTCAGTCCTCCCTCTGATTCTGAGAACCAGCGAAGCTTAGTATTGCTTGAATTATTATTATTGAAATTTTACCGAGAGGTGATGTGGGCAGTTCTCCAGGCTGAACCTTATCTCAAGGGAAAGCTGTGGATTATTGCTTTGGGTTTTTTTTGGGGGGTGGTGGTGGTGGTTTTTTTGTTAGATTTTTGTTATATTTAGGTCTCTTGGGAGCATGCTTTAAAATACCTGTACCTTGGGGCATCATGCTGAAAGAAAATAAGACTCTCTCTCCCCCAGGAGTTATCAGTTGCTAACGGCTTCTCGGCTTGGAGTGGGACTGTGCAACCTATCTCCTCTCTCCATGTGGGGATTTGATCTGAACTGATCTCTCACAGATCATGGGGCATGTGCATGCTGTCATGACTGATGTGGATTTATATGTGCAGACGTCCTGGTGTGTCCAGAAGATACAGTTTCCTCAGAGTCATGGACTCATGGCCTCTTGCTCTGAGATTCTTCCAGCCCTCTCTTCAAAAATGATCCCTCTAGTTTCTCCTCTACCCTCCTCTTATGTATCCTACACCAACTTAACTCATCCTATTTTACTACTTCCATCTAAGCCTCCATACTAGTAAGTTCTGTCTATGCCTGAAAGATCCACCCGACCCCACTTCCATTGGTCTCTTACCATTTTCCTGACCTCCATGGGTATTCCAAATGAAACTATGTCTTAGATGTTTTGGGGCTTAGCATTCCATAGTCTCTTACTCTTGACACCTTAATCAGTTATAGGACTCTGTGTTAGCACCATGTACAAAAAGCTGCTACTCTGATATGTTGAGAGATCCGTTACTCTATATGTAAAATGATAAGTCATTAGATGTCAGTTTAATACTATGTCATTTAGCAGAACAATTGTAGTCAGTTTTTCCCCAGGGACTATGACCTATCTAGTCACTGTCTAGTCTGGTCTAGGGCTTTTGTTGTTGTTGTTTGCCAGGAAGTGGTGCCAGGTACAGGATTTGCATTTTGGATGAGGATTTGGAAGACAATCAGAGAGCGTTTGGTTGCTCCCATTATTTCAGTGCCACTATTACACTAGTGGCCATGCTTTGACAGGTTGGTCATCTTTATAGTTCATAGTGATCATAGATGGGTAAAACTGGTGATTATTTTCCTCCTTCAGTAGCATGCATAGTATTTTCTGGCACCATGGAAGCTAGCCAGTAGAGATGATGTTTGTAGGTAACTACCAACGTAATATATCCGTGTTCTATGACTCAAGTACATGGTGTCGTCAGCAATAGGGTCTGACCATCAAGTTCTGGAGGAAAACTTTTGGGGGGGGGGGTTTATGGAACATCACTGGCCAACAGCACTAACAGAGGAAACCCATTCCTGGCACTAGGCTTTTCTTTATTACCTTGTGGTGTCTAGTAGGGTCATTGTCACCATGCTACTGTAAATTATCTCCATTTCAATGCTGTGTGTGTGTGTATGTGTGTGTGTGTACTTCTACAGTAGTAGATAGGTTTCCATATGACCCTTCTGAAAGATCTTTAGTCTTATTTATTCCTCTCTGTATTTCCTCCTCAACCCCTGTGTTTCCATCCCCCACTTCAATTTAACCCTTCCTGTTTCATTATTCCCCATTAAGCCTTTTTACTATTAAGTTCTGTCTACCCTTGGAAGATTCCCTGTGCCACAGCCCTTTACTAATTTCCTGACCTCCATGGGTATTCCAAATGAAACTCTATTTGAAGATTCAAAGCTAACCTGGTAAGCTGACCATGTTCTAGTGGAAGGCCACACATTCAAGAATATATGGGCAACATAAGTTGGACCTTCTGGGTAGGAAAAAAGATGACACAACGTGCAGTAGGTAGGCAAGGGGCGCAGGGTTGATCTGGGAGAAGTTGGGGAGGGGTGGATATGATCATTTCAAAAAATAATGGATTTTTATTAAAAATTTAAAAATCCAAAAGGTACAGTTGGCTGTAAACTTTGTTTTCTCATTTTAGTCTGTTCTGCTTCTCCATAGCTCATTTCACTGTCTCCTCTCAGGAACTCTTGCCATCCCTTGGCGTTCAAGCTTCTCAGTAAAACTGTTCTGACATTGCGTTACTTAAGCCCTCCGTCCTGCCCCATTAGCTAAGTGCCTCAAAAATGATGGCACATAGCCTGTTGATTTTTGTTGTTGTTGTTTTGTTTTGTTTTGTTGTTTTCTTAACCCCTTTAATTGAACTGCCTAGATTAATGTGGTTATTAAATGATAGTCCCTTTTCTTCAAGCTGCTGCTGCTGTATCTGTGCTGTTACATCTCACAGCACTGTGCTCCCCATTTACCACGTGTAATGTGGGTTCTGTTTAGTGTAGACGAGAGGGTACCTTAGAGCCCTTCTACACTTGACCCGCTAGCCGTCAGCCACCAATACGGTCCTACAGGGTGATGGTATATACAGTGATGTATTAACCTTGGGATCCTATGGGCTCAACTTTTAATGGAATTAGAGAGAGGGGGCAGGGAGAGAGAGAGAGAGAGAGAGAGAGAGAGAGAGAGAGAGAGAGAGAGAATTGTGTGTAACTATAAAAAATGTCACCATCCCTACATGGCAGAATGATTCTTCTGCGAGTTTCCTTTTAAAAGATTCTTGATTAGTAAAACAAAACAAAACACCAAAAAACAAAACAAAACAAAACAAAACAACAAAACATATTTAAAAACTACAATTACATTCTATGTGCAAGAAGAGTTTCTAAACTCAAAGCCTAGACTACGAGCTAAAATGACAGACCACAAGCTGCCTCTGTATGACCCGACTGAGACGAATCAACTTCAGAAAGAGTGGACCATTGCAAAGCTAGACAAGCAAGGGTGTCCGCAATCACAATGGCAGTAACGGAGTAGCTGAAATGTGTTGAGACAAAGATGGATGAGGCCCTGAAAAGAAGTCAGCCACACTGGACGAAATTCCAGCCCGAGGCTCCCAGGCCTGGAGCAAGGGGAGCAGAAGCACTGTCCAAAAGTAAGCCAGGAAGCCCAGGAGGTAAGACCGGCAGTCTTGCTCCCTGGACAATGACGCAGCTGTCACAAGACTTAAATTTAGTTACAGGTTTTGGTGTGACAGTGAGTTCTCCCATAAGCAGGTCAGCAGGTTAGTGGAGTCCTATTTGCTACTCAATAGCACTCAGAGGACAGAAGCTAGGCACCATCTTAGGAGAGTTTAGCTGCATAAAACTGGGGTGGGGCACTGAGAACAGGGAATGATTACAAACCAGGTGTCTGGAATTAAATCTCTACAATCTAAAGTGAAAGACAGCCCTGAGATGTTGTTGCGGAGAGTGGAAAGGGGAGATATGGAGAAGAATTAATGTACAAGTGTCTGGAGACTTAACTTGGGAAGGGATGTGCATAAAGAATGTACCCATACCCTCAGTGGGCTGGATCAGGTCCTATCAGCTATGAACAGCAGTAGACTCTGTTAGCCCTGAACCTGAGGTCAGCAAGATGCCCAGTGTCTGGCGTCAACTATCTGTGTTCACTGGTATAGAATCTAAACTCTGAGGCTCCATTGGAGCCCTTGGCACCGCAGCTGCATCCCTCCAGAGGGATGATCCATACGTTAGGGGCTTGAGAAGTATGAAGACAGGTTCACTTGCACAGATCTCACTATTAAGATGGTTTCATCTACTATTAACACACTCAAGAGACATGATCTCTCCTCCTGTAGCTAGCCACCCCAGAGGATATAATCTGGGCTGTGTCAGAGGGTGGGGAAAATGTGACCAGATGACAGACTGTAAGCCTAAGTGTGGTCAGCAGAGGTCCCATATACACATACTGATGTGTGAAGGCATGTATACCAAAGAGATGACATCTCTGATGGACAACAGACAGGGTCCCAGGACAGGGTCCCATACCAACAAAAGCAAACGGAAAGACAAGAATCAAAAGTTTAACTTATCCTCCTGTTGGGTGAATTTTTCCTAGGGAGACACAAATATCTACTCTTCTCAGGTAGGGGAACCAGTGGGTCAAAGTAATGATTCTCTCCAAGTCTAGCTTGATGAACCAAAAGATGTTTTGAATTTATTTACAGAAACATGTGTCAGGTATTTCCTATAGGAATGTAGGCCTGGGAGGTATTCGCCTATACAGAGGGTGAAAGGTCCCTGGAGGGGAGACTCTTATGATGCAGTTATATGGAAAATCATCATCCTTGATGGGGTGAGATTTTTTTTGATGGTGTGGCTGCTTTGGGGCCACCCACTCTCCTGTAAGAATATTCTCACCCTTGTTCCTCCAAGCAATATCGATAAGCTTATTGATTCACCATTGGGCTAGGCTTGAGTGGCATCATTACTTTGGTCTATCATGGGACTGAAGATGTAAGGTTATTGTACTTGAAGAACATGGTCCACAGTAGCTCCCCAGGTTGTGCACACGACTAGCAGCCTCCAGTTTCTGGGTACCAGAAAGAAGGCGTTCCAGTGACTCATCTTTTCTTCTATTTTGCTCCTCACCCCCCTCTCCTCTGTCTTCTTAGAACTACATTTTTACTAGTATTTTCACGGTTTAATGTGAGAAAAGTCTTTTACACGTCTAGTCTCTTTATTTTCTACTTTATCATCCTCTGACTTTTAGTCTGTGGGTGTCTTTGGCAGTGAAGTGTGTGTGTGTTTTGGAGACCATGAGTAGTTGGATCCACAACTTGTTATTAGAGCGTGTTTGCCAGTTCCTGTGATTTTGTTGGTTGGTAGCTGAAGCAAAGTGCCTGAGTTATTCTGATAGTTAACAAGGTAGACTTCAAACTAGCATTAGTCAGAGGAGATAAAGGTGCTTCATGTAAATAAAGGGAGCAGTTAATTAAGAAGATGTAGCAGAGGTAAGGATGTTTGCACCGAATGTTGGAACTCTCAAAGCCATCACTAATGGGTGTGATATGTAAGATAGGGCCCGACTCAGTAGTTTTAGCTGCTATACATTAGACAGGGGATTGCCTTGTAGAATACATAAAGAACTGGAGAAAAAAAAGACAAATTCAACAAACAAATGAGCTGATGAAATGAACAGACAGTTCTCAAAGGAGGAAATACAAGTGGTTAATAGGTAATTAAAAAGGTGTTCAATATCTGTTTCCATAAACACATGCAGATGAAATGTTCCAAGATTCCATCTCACTTCAGATAAAGTAACCATCATCTAAAAAATGCCATCTAACAAGAGCAGAGGAGATGTGGGAAAGAGGAAACTATAAACACTGCTGGCAGGACCATGAACTGATACAACCACCCTGGAAGTCACTGTCCTTTGAAAAAGTAGAGATTACACTAGTACATAACCCAGTTACATAGGCTTGGCACATATACAAGGACCAGAAGGCAACAAGTCACAGAGAAGCATGCACAACCACAGTTAACACAGTGCTAGTCAGGGTAGACAAGAAATAGAACCGGCCTAGTTGTTCATCGATAGAGGAAAATGTGACATGTGCATCTGTCATCTTGTTCAATTGCAAAGAAAAATGCAATCATGGCATTTGGAGGAAAATAGAAGATTATGTTATATGGAATCATATGTGGGATATAGATGTGTATGTGTGTGTGTGAGATGTAGGTCATTAAAGTAGGAAGGAGACCATGAGAGGGAGGGAAGAAATCTTAGATAAAAGAAGACGTTAAGAACATTAGGGGAGCACATATGACACACACGTGTGACACACATGTGACACACAGGCAGACATAAGGACATAGGTGTGAAAATGCCATCACAGTGCTATTACATTGAATACTAACTTAAAGATTTAATAAAAGCCCAAAGCTTTGAAGAAAATTGAAGAGAAGAAATAGGTTTCTGTTGAAGTTGTTAGAAAGAAGGCAAATACTTTAGAAAAGCACAGGTTTAGGATCGGAAGCTCTAACAGGAACATAATATTTATTCAACAGGAAAAAGACATTTTTGTCCTGGAAGGGAAAGCAGTGGAAAATGTTCTCATAACCAAGATACCGTGTAGATAAGTAGAATATGACCTGATAATAATTGGTTTTAATTTTTCACAGAATTTAACAATCCCTACTTGAGTTCCTGTCTTGACTTCCTCCCATGATGAACAGTGAGGTGGAAGTGCAAGCCAAATACACCCTTTCCTCTCCAGGTTGCTACCATCACGGTGTTTCATCACAGCAATAGAACCCTAATTAGGACACCTGAGGGTGAGGAAAAGTCCCCAAGAAAGAGAAAACTTGAAAGAGACCGGCCTCCTCCAGACTCACAGGCCACCACACAGCAGGTAGAATGAAGCAGGCGTTTCTGAAAGTACCTCAGTGAGCCAAGCCAACCCTCAGGCTCACACAAAGCTCGTGGCCTCGGATGTGTGCCTGGACACCGTGCAACTGATGACCTTCAATTCTGTTCACTGTGTGCGCCTCTCGCTAGTCCACTTGCAGGATGAATAATAATCTGACAAAAGCATGCTGGCACCGAGAAGAGAGCCTCTTTCGCTGGCAGGGCCCCACTGATGACAGTTTAACAGGGTGCCGGCCACAGATGAGAACTACTTAGAGCCCCATCTCTTTGAGGAAGAAGTGAGGGTAGAATGGAACCGAGAGGCACCCTCTGACAGCCAGGGCAGATGGAGTCAGGGATGCAAAGGCCACTGCAGCTTCCAGGGAATGGAGTGGACTGAGCTACTCAGAGTTCATCACAGAGCTGGTAGCCATATGGGGAGATGTTTGGGGCAAAGC
The DNA here is from genome assembly GCF_900095145.1 of Mus pahari. NCBI lineage: Eukaryota > Metazoa > Chordata > Mammalia > Rodentia > Muridae > Mus > Mus pahari. The sequence continues at coordinate 133,138,618 of NC_034591.1, read as the reverse complement.
GCATGAGCAGCTCTTTGAGGATGCCGCACTTCATGGTCCTGCGATGAAGTGGTGAGCTGGAGAGCCGCTGATGTGACATACAGGCTTAGATCCTCAGGGGTCTGATGCCTGATGGGAGGGTGGGGCTAGAGGCGGAGAGGTGGTTTGGGGGACACATGTGATGCAGCCATGGAGCCGGTAGCATCACAGAAAGAGAAAGTGGATGCTAGAGAGAACCAGAGGACCTCCAGTGTCCAAATGCTCAGTAAAAGAAGAGGCTGAATGAGGGAAGCAAGGTGGTTGGAAGCAAACAGGAGGTTGTACTGGGTCTCAGCAGAGGACACACTTTCTGGAGGCTGTAATGGTGCATCATCACAGAGCAAGGCTGCAAAGGGGTTTGGCTTCAGTCACCTGGCGGTCCTTGATGACTTGGGGCTGGAGAATTTCCAGTGGAGGAGGCAGAATTGGTGATGGGTGGAGTAGGGAAGGTGAGAAAATAGCCAGAAGTGATCTATGCAGCCTTTGCCAGTGTAGGGGAGGAGATGGAAGTGGCTGGGAGATGTGTGGGTGGGGCCATGGCTTTTATGCTGCCAAAGAGGAAGAGCCTGTTTATGTTGGTGAGGAGCAGGGCACCCGGATGTCATATACATTTAAGTGGGGGGTCAAAGGAGCAATCACTAACAGCTAGACTGCTTAGAGTGCTCACACACAATCTAGGAGGGCTGTAAATGTCCTTCAGACGGCTTCCAGGAGTAGCCAAGGGGCAGGAGGATTTAGTAAGATGATATGGAAGTGCAGTATGTGTCCAAGTGTGTGTGTGTCCATGTGTGTGTCTGTGTCTGAGTGTACGTGTGTGTGTGTATGTGTGTGCCAGAGCTAATATTTCAAACTGAAGTCATTTGCAAAACATGAATGTGCGCAGGAGTGCAGTCAGACAGTGGAAGGCTGAACGTTAACAGGGCCTTTAGCTCTGGCCCATGAGCAAAGACATCATGAACAAAGGCTGGTGTTCCTTCCTTTATTTCCATCCGTGGTGAGGTCACAACAGACCATGGATTTCAGCATTACCCACCTGTCTACATCCACCCGAGTCCTTCCAGCCAGTGGGTTTGTTTGGCATATTCCCCTCCCCCCCCTCCCCTCCCTTCCCCTCCCCTCTCCTTCTCCTTCCCTTTTCTTGGTCCCCTCCCTTTTTTTCTGTTTTCCATTTTTCTCATCTTGGTAACACCTTCCTTTCTTTAACTTACTCTCAAACATGACTACAGCAGATTTTTCGAATACCATTTGCAAAGTTCCATACAAACTTCAGGTCGAAGCTGGGAGTGTGGAGAGCCGAGACTTTGTGAGACAATGAATGGTTCAGTTTGGCCATAGCTGCCAACTTCGGACACATCCTTTGCACTGGTTTTCTTGGGACACATGAGACCCTGAGCATCAGCTGCTGAAGATCTGGTTCTTGGTTGTTCCGGGGGGGGGAGGGGGGGCTGGCTACATACTGCTAAGTTTCCTAGTGCCTGCATAGCATTGCTCTCAGAAGCTCAGTCTAATGCCACACCAAGATGCTCCTGAATGGCTTCCAGAAAAGACCAAAGGTGGACGAAGTCTGGCAGCTCCAGGTGGCCTGCCTCCTCCAGGTCCTAGGAACTGGTTGGACCTTCCCCTCACCAGCTCTTCCCCACTTTGCTGATGCTGTCTCCACTCAAGTGAACATTTAGCCAAACCCTGCAGGCTTGTCCTCCTCTGGTAACATTCAGGATATCTGGTAATGCTAACTGGAGCACAGACCTCACTTTATTAGCTGGTCTTGGAAGGTTCCACGGTCTTTCCTAGGAACTTAGCATCAAAGACAGGGTTGGTGTGGCTGTCTGTTCTTGACTGGTCCAGGACAGTGGGAGAGATGGTCATGAGATGGTGTGATATGTGGTGAGTGGCATGAGCATACCCTTGGGGAAAGGCTGGAAGACATGTAGACCAAGAAATGGGCTATGTACAACAGTCTAATGACAAGGAGGCAGGGAAGTCAGCCTGGGCCTAGAGGGACAACTAGGAGCTCATTAGATATAGAGAAGAAAAAGGGATGGAGGAGATTCCAGGATAAGGGAAATGAAGGCACAGGCACAGATTTGGGACTCTGCACAAAGTATGCAGGGAAGAGGTTGTGTTACAGGAGGAACAGTGACAGTGACAGTGACAGTGACCAACTGGAATCAATATCAAAAGGAGCATTGTGTGCTTGGCTTGAAAAGACCCTCAATGCTGTGTTTCCAGGTTTCCCACAGGAGCCATAGCCAGATGCCAAATAAGAGAGTGACAGAGGAGATCAGAGGGGAATCTCTGGACGTCACATACCTGGGAAACAGCTTCAGGAAGCCAGACTCAGCTTCTGTAGAAAGAAGACAAATGTGGAACATCACAGCTGCTTTACCTAACCCCATCTCCATGCCTTCCAGACTCTTACCCTGCTGGAGATGGGGCTACGTAAGGCATGGGGGGCAGGTCACAGGGGTCTCTGGATGGTTAGAAGTCCTCTCTCTATAGAAGTGAATGGAGGCAAACTAAGCCCCAGGTAGTTCAGGATGCTCTGGTGGGAAAGTACTTTGGAGGCACTTTCTTTGGGAGGAGAATTATTTTGTGTTTTCTTAGGGTCCTTCAGTTTTCTTGATTAACATCTATTCAGTTTACAGAGTGACAGGTTTCACAATGGTGATTCTCATCCAGTACCTCACGTGCTTTGAGCATATCCATCCTCTCTCTCCTCTTGTCCCCCCACCTGCTAGTTATTTTCTTCTTCCCAAATAATCTTCATTCTACTTTTATGCCACATATATAAACATGTACATAAACTCTAAGTTCTACATATGAGAAAAAATCCATGTGATTTGTCTATTTCCAAGTCTGGTTTATTTTGAATAATATGTATCTTCAGTAGTGTTTCTACTGTTGTGTTCAGTTGCTGTGATAAAACACCATGACCAAAAACAACTTGGGGAGGAGAGGGTTTAATTTAGCTTTTAACTCTCAGGTTCCACTCCATCCCTGAGGGGATTCTATGAGGTCTGTTACTCTAGAGAACCCTGACTAACACAATAATACAATTTGGTAACAGAGTTTCACCCATTTTTCCTGCAAATGACATGGTTGTTTTCGTTAAAGCAGGATTTAAAGTTATGTATGGCAAACCCAAAACCAACATTGTACTAAATAGGGGACATTGAGGTGCCCAGCATGGTCCCAACTTCTTGTTCCTACACCCAGCTAACAAAGAACCTAAGCTTACCTGCTTCAAGCCCTCTTTGCCACAGAGCATCCCACGAGTCTTGCTCCTGAAAGAAACATCTATTGGTTCTGGAAGATTTGCAAAAACCAGCAAAGATAGGGCAAAAGGTTGTCTTAGAGTGAGGTTTTGTGTTAGGGAATTGCCAGCCAGGCTTGCAAGATGGCACTGAAGTGGGGCTGTGTAGCTGCCTTCATTTTTCTTAAATCTCTATATCTGCATGCAGTCGTTGTTCAGAATCTGGCATGGGAAAGGGAATATAAATGAGCATATTTGCTAGAGTGGCGTCCTTTGGTTTGATAAGGCTGGCTAAGCCTCCCAAGTTGGGTTTCTGGAGCCAGGCTACATGCCCAGCCTTGGGAGCTGCAGCGGACACAGGTGTATCAGCTGAATCCAGAAGGCCAATACCAGAATCCATCATCGGCATGAAGATGCCACCATGCCCTACATCCCTCACACTGTGATTCTGTCTCAGTGGGATGTGAATGTCATTTCCATTGTAGTTGATTCCCGCTTCCTGTACCTTTAGTAAAGGACAGAGAGTAGATGGCCTCTTGCGAGGGAAACTGTGCTTATCATTGGCGATGTCAACATTAATCTTGAAAATGCCTTGCAAAGAAGGCACCAGGCAAATTGCCCACAGTATTTCCAGTCTCACGTCCTCGTCTCTGTTTGTCTCCACATTTTGGCTCCCCTACTTTGAGATAAGCATAAGGAACCCAGAGACATATAAATTATCTGACTCTTTTTATTACTCTGGTTCTCATAATAGGGCTACACTGTGTGACCCGACTGTATCTTTTCCAGGAAATTTATGTTGTGGCAAGAAAAAATTCCTCCTAAGAGAAAGGTCCTACTCTAGGGGAGGTTTATTAAGAGAGTATTTATGGCTGATCTTGATGCTCCAAATGCTCTCTTTACTCTTGGGACACCCTGGAGCAGAAAGGCACGGCATGGGACCCTGGGCACAAGAAGAAAGAGGAGAGCGCCAATGGAGGAGCCTCATCTGAGGCCTGGGCTCTTGGCACCCCCACTACATGGGAACCGAGAAGATGCGTCTCTTCCCATGTTCCGAGTTTTATCAACTGGAAAGTGGATGGAGCAGAATCAGGTGGTTTGCATGCCGTGTGATTTGGGAATCTGGTGATGAAGATGCTGTTTGCAGAAGGTTCTCATAAGAACAAAGGACCCCAGAACTTTGAATCCCTGGTCTCCATTTGTCAGTTGCAAAGGTGACAGATGGCTTAAACCCAGCTCAGTCAACTCTGAATGTAAGATAATTGGAGGACTCGAGGATCAAGTCGTCTCTCTGTGTATGCATCTGTTCCTGACCGACACTGAAAATACCATTAGGTAAAAGCACATGAAATGGGCTCGCCAGAGGCCATCTGTTAGCAAGAGTGCCCATCATTCATCACCTCCCTTAAGTGCCTTTGCGTCCATGCGGGGGAGATGCATGGCAGTCTTCCCTCGCAGCGATCCTCTCACTCCCAGCCTCAACTGCCCAGACAAAAACAGATGGGAAGGAATTCTTCTTCTGGTCAGGTCCGATATATCCTTCCTGGAGACCTTCACAGCAGTTAGAGGTAGAATTCTGCCCCCTCCATCGATGCGGTGCTACCTGAGGCCCAGCCTCTGGGAAATCAGCTGTAAATGACCAACCTCTCCACACGGCCCATGGTCACCTAGTACCAGCATCTGCTTTCTCAGGAAGCTCTTAATGCCCTGCTTGGGTCATTCAGGCTCTCCCAGCTCTCAGCAGTCAGGAAGAGGCGTGGCCAGTTCAACAGGGAGTGCACGGTGACTGACCTCCAGTTGCTGACGGCTTCGTCACCATCACTTGAAGCTGCCATCTGTGTTTCACCACGAGCAGCTTGTTTGAACTAGTGGCATTACTTCCTCCAAGAGGGACACAGATAGACACATTCACTGCCTTCGGCTTCGAAAGCACTCCTAGTGTAGTTTTTCAAGCAGCAAATTCCTTCGCAGTAGAAGCCACATCTTAAGAAATTCCTCAGTTATAAACTCTAGAGGACCCATAGTGGCACTTAGTGGCATCTCCAAGTCGAGAGGGAGGCTGAGATCTCCACAGTGATTCCAGTTCAATCCCCAAGCCTCTCTGGCCACTCCCACCCTCTGTGAGCAGGCAGGAAGTAACTCATCTGGATGCTCAAGAGCTCACAGGTGTTGTACCTGCAGACAGCCACCCAAACCCAAGTGCCCACGTCAACAGGATGCACACTGATATTTGGCTACTAAGACCCTTTGCGTGCTAAACCAGAAGTCAATCCCTAGTGTGCTTGTCATAATTTTCAACAACACTGAGAACCAGGATTAGACATGCTTTTTAAAAAGAGTAAATACTTGAGTGGTTTTTGAATGACATTAAACTCTGATCATTGACTCTCAGGAGAACATAAAATATGGTCACCTCTGAAAACATACATATAAGAAGCAGACTAATCAGGTCTGCTTGTTTAGGAATATATATGCATACACTCAGACATAAATACATGTAACAGCAATTAATGAAAAAGAGGCCATGCATTTGAAAGGGAGCAAGCGAAGACAAATGAGAGGGTTTGGAGGGAGGAAAGGGAAGGGGGAAATGGTGTAATTATATCATAATCCCCCAAATAAAAGAAATAACCAAAAATAAATGAAGACATATGAAAATAGTTGTTATCATAGCTTCGGAAATAAAGGCTAAACCAAACCAAACCAGGAAAACGTGTTATGTGGTCACATGTGCAATGAGTGCTTTCAGTCTGCACATAGACGCAGATGTCCATACGCACTGCTCAGCGTCGACTTTAATGGCAGTGGCAACACCACTGTTAAATGGTTATCAGTTGCCAAGGCTCACCATTTCCCACCTGTTGCACTAAGCACTGTAGGCACCAGATCTGCAGAGACAGCGCTATGAAACAGACATTAATTTCTCCGGAGACTCAGACGTTAAGCCAATTAAGATACCTTCAAGACCTCTGACTTGAATGCTCTCAAGGCTCTGTGACTGTGTTGACCACACTGTGCATGGTCCACGAAGTTGTCCCCATCAGACAAACACTCTAATGTGCTTCATTCTGGCCCTCCCTCCCTCCCTCCCTCCCTCCCTCCCTCCCTTTCTTTTCTATCCCTCCCCCTTCCTTATCTCATTTTCAACAGTTCAGTGCTATGCTGAGTCGCCATGTCGGCATTATACATATACCTGCCTTTCCACCCGAATTGAAGAAAACCACATCCATTCCTCAGTGTCATTAACTGATTTTTCAAACCTTTCTCTTTACGTTTTAGCATAAACATTTTATTCATATAGATTATAGCATGAGTGGACTTTAGATTCAAAATGCGTTTTGCTTCCTGAGACTCTATAACACTTGGTCAAGTGTAGGTAATAAAAATAGTTGCCATTCTGCTCCAGGGTGGAGCCCCAGGGTGACTCTGCCTGATCGCCCATTCTCTCTCCCTTGCTCTAACCCAGGTCCCACATCCAGTGCTTGGCCTGGTCAGACACAAAAGTAACAAAACAAGTTTCCAGGCTCAGAACTCACCACGACGATAGGAACAGTATGAAAGATCAAGGAAGTATCTCCTCTCCCCGAAGAGTCACCAGTCCTATAGAAATGTCCGCCACTATCTAGATGAACCCTAAGACACAGGATTCAAAAGAATAATAATAAACTTCATTTAAAAACCCAAGGAATTTAAAGGAGACACAAAAATGGATCATTGAACTTAAAGAAAAAGAACTTAGAATAAATGCCTGACTGATACCCAAAGAAGACAGAGTCCTAAGACTAGAAGATACTAAATACATACATACATACATACATACATACATACATATATACATACATANATATATATATATACATACATACATATATACATACATATATACATATATACATACATACATACAAAAACCATTGACTAGGACTCAAGATGAAATGAAGATGGAACTGAAAACTCTAATAACCTAAGTGGAAAACTCAAAAGAAATCCTCACAAATGAAATGAATCAAACAGGAGATAGAATAGCAAGACTTGGAAATGAAGTAGAGGATCTCAGTGAAGTAAGCATGTGTGTGTGCGCGCGCACACACACTTTATGTAGGGGAGAACTACAGGATATGTGAGACACCATGAAACACCAAACCTTTGAATTACAGGAATAGTTGATGAAGAAGAATCCCAAGTCAACGGCACAGAGCAGATCCTCCACTGCATCATAGAAGAAAACTTTCCCAAACTAAAAAAATGGATGTACCCACATCAATACAAGAAATCCAAGACACCAAGCAGGTACGATCAGAAAAGAAAATTACCACAGCATATCATAGTTAAAATATTAAGTATACAGAACAAAGAAAGAGAAAGAAGAAATAGGAAAAAAACAACAACAAAAAACCACAAGTCAAGTCACATATAAAGGAAACCCTAACCTTGAGTAGGTGATTTTAACATCCTACTTTTGTCCAATAGACAGGTCATCTGGAAAAACTGAAGCAGAAACATATCAAAAATTAAATGACATCATTAGTCAAATGGACTTAACAGATATCTACACTATATCCTATCCAAACACCAGAGAATATACGTTCTACTCAGGAGCTTCTCTACAATAGCACAGCATGGGGCATGAAACAAATCTTACAAGTCCAGAAAGATTGCAAAAGCTCTGTTTATCTTATCGGACTATAACATAATAAAATTTAAAATTGGCAGCTAAGAAATCTCTACTAAACTCACAGTCACGTGGAGATTAAGTGATTCATTGCCGAATGATGAATGGGTCAAAGTAGAAATAAAAAAAAAAATTCCTGGAACTAAGTGAAAATTGAAACACAACACAATCAAATCTCTGGGACACATTATAAACAGTCTACAAAGGAAATTTATAGTTTTGAGTGCTTACATTTAAAAAAAATCTGAAAGAGCACAAATAGATGACGTAATGATGTAAGTAAAACATTTGGAAAAACAAGAACAAACCAAATCCTGTTGAGGGCAAGACAAAATAAAAATAAGTACAGAAATTAGTGAAATTGAAACAAAGAAAACTACACAAAGAATCAACATTTCTAAGAGTTGATTCTTTGAGAAAATAAATATAATCAACAGACCTTTGGCCCAGTTAGCGAAAAGAAAGAGAGGATTCAACTAAATAGAAACAGAGATGAGCAGGGAAACATTACAACATACAATACAAAACATCGAAATACTATAAGGAAGTACTTGAAAGGACCTGTATTACATTAAGTTGGAAAACCTAAAAGAAATGAACAAATTTCTAGATCCAGGAAAGCATCAAAATTAAACCAAGAAGAAGCTAACAATCTAAGCTGACCAATAAAAAACAAGGAAAGAGTAATAAGAAACCTTCTAGCTGAAAAAGGGCCAGATAGATCCACAGTAGAATTCTACCAGGTTTTCATATAGTATTTATAGCTAGTCTTTTAAACTATTAAAAAAATAAAGACATAAGGAGCACTCCCAAACTTCTATGATTCAGAATAGAGAAACAAGTAGAGATTAGACACAGGGAAACTGTAAGATGCTATCCCTAATGAACATAGAATAAAATATGCTCAACAAAATGCTGATAGAGTATGTACACATTTCTAAAATATTATCTATCTTGGCCAAGTTGGTTTTAATCTGGAGATGTGGGGATATTTCAACATCAATGAGTTGATAAGTGTATTAGACCACATAAATGAGCTTAAAGACAAAAATCACAACATCCTCTCAATAGATGTGGGCAAAGCTTTTGACAAAATCCAACAGGCTTTCCTGATAAATGTCCTACAGACTGTAGAACTAGAGGGGACATACCTCAATACAATAAAAGCTGTATATGAAAAGCCCCCAACTGACGTCATCCTAAATGGAGGAAAATGACTGAAAGCAGGAAGGAGCCAGGGCTGCCCACTATCCCCATTCTGCCGATGCTGTGCTCTAAGGACTGGCCGGAGCAGTAAAGCAAATGAAGAAATGAAAGGCACGCGAATAGGAAAGGCAGAAGACAGACTGTCCTTAGGAAAGGCAGAAGACAGACTGTCCTTATTCACTGACAACATGACAATATAATACAAGATTAAGGAAATACAAATCAAGACAACTCTGAGAGTTCCTTTTACCCCAGCCAGAATGACAACAAACAAAACAGCCAACAGAAATGCTGGCGAGGATGTGGGGAGCTGGGGACCCTTACTTATAGCTGATGAGATTGCAAACTCATCCAGTTACTCTGGAAATCAATTTGGAGAAGTTTGGGAATATTCCTTATTATCTTTTTTTTTTTAAAACGTAGTTTAAATAACTCAAAAGGCAAAAATTAAATCTACCATATGATCCAACTATGCCACCTCTTGGCATCTGCCCAAAGGACTTGACATCTTATTCCACAGATGGTTGCTCAGCCATGTTCACTGCTGTTCTAGTCACAACAGCTAAGGACAGGAAACAATCTAAATGTCCTTAAACCAATGAATGGATAATGAAAATGTAGTGCGTATGAACTATGAAGCTGTAAAGAAAAATGAAATCATGAACTTTGCAGGTAAATAGGTGAAACTACACACGATTATATTGAATAAGGAATTAACCCAGCTCTAGAAAAACAAACATCACATCTTCTCTCTCATTTAGGTTCCTAGATCCAAGTCTTAAGATATGAATACACAACCTAGAGTAACTACAGAAACCAGGAATGTGTGTGTTTGTATGTGTGTGTGTATGTGTGTGTGTGTGTGTGTAAGTGCATGTGCATTTAGCCACGAAGTCTTTGGTATAAGCCATCTGAAGGGGAAATGGGAAAAAGGGGGCTTTAAATTGTGGAGGGGGTTAGATAAATATGTAAGGAGGAGGATAAAATAATAGTGAGGGAAATAATGCCTTATCCTGGAATCCTAGCCAGCTACCTTGGGCTAGTGAAGTCATGAATCTTGCAGGACAATCTACAAGTGTCACTTTATTAAGCCAGCACAATGTCTAAATATAGTCTAAATATTTATCCTTATACAGGTAAGTGTAATACTCAATCCTCCTTAAGGCAATTTCTCTTTGAATTAGAGGCCATGACAGAAAACTACAACTAGTCAAAATACAGAGGTGTGAAGCACGGCCCCAACAGATACAACATAAATTCTGCACCTAAGGCTCCGGGACTATCATGGCAGCGGAGGCAGAAAGAAAGGGGACAATACCAGCGGAGCCTTGGGAACTTTTCTTTGGGGGAAGTTTTGGTTTGCCAATTCAGTCTGTCTCTGCAGGGTCTGGTTGGGTGTTCTAGTTCTTCTGTGGTGAGTCTCAGTGTGTGTGTGTGTGTTTCTGTTTGATCGTCATGTTTGTCTAGATTACTCAGTTTGTCACCATGCGACTGCATCCAGAACCACTTTATAATCTGTTCCTGTGACTCTAGAGTATTGTCTTCTCTGCCATTCCTGATTCTGCTGTTTGAATCATTTCTGCTGTATGCTGGTCAGTCTAGTGAAGCATTTGTCAACATCTTTGACCTTTTCAAAGAGTCAAGGTTGAGTTTATGAAAGAGCTAAATAGAAAGACATTTAGTTTATGAAAGAGCTAAATAGAAAGGAATAAAACAGAGATCAGAAGCACAAAAGAGAAAAAAAAATCAATGCTTTAATTTCTTCTTTCTGGTTTCCTTTCCTTCTATTGGTTTCTTGGGGTGGATTATTAGCTATTGATGTAAGGAGTTTCTTCTTCAGTTTATAATCATCAAGAACTATCAAGTCCACCTTAAAAGCCCTACCTCAGCGGCACCCCACAAATACTTGCTTTGTCTTTTGTTTTCACTTAAGCATTGTATAATTTTTTGACCCATTAGTTATTTAATAATATATTTCTACATGAGGCAGAGTTAGAGGAATAGAGATAGACAGGAAAGCTAAAGCCTTCTCCTATGGATGACAGCTTGGCTTCTTGTTCCCAGACAACCACTCAAGAAGAAGCAGTGGAGAGGCACTGGAGTTGTTATCTAATAGGGCCAACAGGGGATGACCCAGGGACCTATACAACATCCAACCCAGAGACTGTTAGCTGACTCCAAGCCTTAAGACCTACCACCCCTAGCCCATCCCAGAGGGATAGAGCTGTTCCTTCTTCTTTCTCTAGGTTTCACCTTCGTTTGTCCTGGACATTCAGTTCTTTGTCTGTCCCAGAGAACAGACTTGGCATCCTGGATTCCCCTTGACAACATCCAGCACCCCTGCTATACAGATATATATAAATCCCTCAATTCTACTTATGTTATTGCCTTCTCTTTTCATTTTGTTGAGGTCAAAGAAGTATTATATATAGATTTACACTCTTTAAGATTGTTAGGTCTTGAGCGGAACCTAGCAAATTTTAAGAAACGTTTCATGTGCACTTTAGAAGAATATAAATTCTGCTGTTCTCATGGGCTACTCCATAGATATCTCTTAGGTTCCTTTGGCTTGTCCTATTCTTTAGTCTTCTAGTAACATGGAACTTTCAGTGCCTCACACAGAACCCCCCCCATTCCCCACCCCACAGTAAGATCTCTGCAGGTTAACAGTGTCATTGGGTCTGACCTTCTCGAACCTGAAGTAAATCTAGTCCTTTTAGGGATAATTTAGAATCTCATTGGTATTAAAACCTGCTTGTTTTTCTGGGGGCAGAGTTGGTCTGCTAAAGAAGAGCAGAGGATGGGAATGATGGCCCTCTACTTCTGCAGAGACATCTGCCCCACAAATGGAGATTTTCCCTTTGTCTTTCCTGGTGTTGAGCCTCCAGGTGACCAAGCTTAGTCCTCACTACCTCAGGGGTGGGCAGGGGCTGGAAGGAAGCACCACTCCTTGGGGAGCTTTCAGGTGGAGCTGAAGTGGAGTGGAGACTGATGGTAATTTCCTCCTTGTGGGACAAGGACCTTGACCTGGCTCTCTAGTGACAAGAAGCGTTTCCATGTCGATGAGCTGGTTGTGACTCCAATGTCACAGGTTTCACTAATTTTGTTTTCTTTCTTTCTTTCTTTCTTTCTTTCTTTCTTTCTTTCTTTCTTTCTTTCTTTCTTTCTTTCTTTCTTTCTTTCTTTCTTTCTTTCTTTCTTTCTTTCTTTCTTTCTTTCTTTCTGAGATTTAGTAGATTTTTCTTGAACAAATGTTTTTCTTGCCTTTAGGACAATTTCCAGATACTCAAGATTCTTGTTTTTATAACTCTCTCAAGTGATGGCTGTTTTGCTGGAAGCCAGTTTCCTCAGCCCCACTTTTCATGCCCCCCACCCCCGTGGTTCTACCTTAGCACAGCGGATACTGATGCCTTAATCTTTCTAAGGTCATCATTACACAGAACCACAGCGAGTGAATGGATGTTTTTCTCCTGCACAGTATGGCCCCAGGACTTCTTAGCTGGAATTTTATGCCTTTTCATCTCAATGTTTGGTCATTCAACCACTTCTTTGTGGCAGCCACTGTTACTAGGGTCCCTGTCTTGTGTGTGTGTGTGTGTGTGTGTGTTTTCTGATGCTAAAGTTTCTGGAATTTATTATTCTAATGCTGATGTTTTTGAAAGATATGAGACAATTACAAAGCTATGAGAGCAATTTCTCACTGAAAAGTGGGAGAAATAGCTAATGAACCAAGGGTTCAAATCATGCCATTCCCTGGAGATCACAGAAAGCCTCTTTCCGGTCCTTCTTACTTCCTGACGTTGATGAAGTTCCAGGCCAGGGAACCACTGGTCAGTCAGAAGTGACACCTGGCTAACCTCATCCGTTACTCCAGCTTTAGCAACATACTGTGACACTATAAGGGTTGCTGTCTTAGGGCAGAGAAGGGACAGCATCCCTTGGGGACACACAAGGAGAATGAAAGCCAATTGCGATATAAGGAAAGAGGAAGTGTAGATCTTCTGCCTATCACTAAGGGGACCAATACCAGCTTTGTGGCTTGTCCCCATGGTAGAGTTCCCTGATTTTCCTGATGCACCTGACCTATCCCTGTGGCTGAGCACTCTCCTGGAAGATGTCACTTCTCAGACCACGTCTACCCTCAGCTTCTCTTTCCCTTGTTTCACAGCGTTGTTAGTGTTTGCACATCAGCATCCCCTGAGCAGATGCTGTGACTTGATGTTCACTGCCAGCTGTCAAGCTGGCTGAGATGCTGGTTCCCACTTGGTCCTGGCATGCTTCCTCTTGCTGTGCCAGCCATCCCTCTTGTCCGCCCTGTTGCCTCATTGAGTTTGTTTCTTTAGGTGATGCTGATGTCCCTGCCTATGGTTGGTCTATTGTCCTGTGCATGCCCAGCCTCTTAGCATGTCCCTCTAACATGCCCCCTAGCTGTAGGTAGAAATCAACAACAGCCCCCCCAAAACCTCAGCATGCACCACAGCCCTTCCTGGGGTAGGCTCCTTTAACTCCCTGGTTTTCTGCTTTCTGATTTAGAAGGTCTGAAGTAGAGTTGGGAAACCTCATTTCTAAGGCACTGATGGGTGTTGCTTGCTGCTGCCCATGGTCCTGGGCCCATATTTTTGGGACCCCTGACTTAGGACAGGACTTTACTCAAATGACTCCAGTCATCATGCCTGGGAGATCATAGAAGATTTTAAATAAAGTTTTCTTGAAGTCCTAAATAGCATTACTATTTTAGTAATTAAAAAGCATTAAAACTATAGCAGAAAACATATATCTTCTCCAAACTCATGCCCTCAAGTGCTTCTGTTAGCTCCTGACTGTAGCTGGTGGGCTCTTCCTATCTTTGACCAAACCATGCAATTTCATCCCTTGAGGCTCTTGACAAAGCTTTGCCTGCAGATACCTTCCAGAACGCCCCTGTCATTCACAACAAAGGGTGGTGTTCCCTAGAAAGAATGCTCCCAACACACGCTGCTCTACCATCCGACACACTGTACTTCATAGTGCAGGTTGAATATACCTTATCCAAAGTGCCAAGGAACAGAAATAGTTTGGCTTTCAGATTTTCTTTTCAGATTTTGGAATATTTCCATATCCATAATGAGATACCATGATAAGGCAACCCAAATTTAAATATAAAATTTATTCTTTTCATATATACCCTATATGCATTACTTAAGTTTTGCAATATTTTAAATAATTTTGTATATAAATGAAGTGTCATGTTTTCTACTTTGGTATCATGTCAGCACTAAAAAAAAAAAAAAAGAGAGAGATTTTAGGACATTTCAGAACTTAGACTTTGGGATTCAGGATACTAAACCCATCCTTCTCACGAGCAGAGACTATCCACTCCGTTTTCTGTTCCTGACCAGATTTCCCTTCTGCCCCCCTTCCTCAGCTCAGTTACTTCTAGTTTTCACGGAATCTCAGGGACTTGGAACAGTGACTGTCATCTATCAGGTTGTCAATCCACATGTGCTGATCAGCTATATGGTGCTGAGAGCTAAAGTATTCTTTGCAAACAGGCCCATGCTATATATTTATTAAAAGGCTAGAGTGAACATCCGGGAGATAACATGCTATGATGTGACCATGTGCCCTAAAGTTCATGTGGGAATCTAACCTTCACATGCTGATGGTATTTGGGGGTTAGGGAGTCCAGAAAGTAATTGGGATTGGAAGGTGCTGTGAGGATGGACTGTGCAGATGCCATCAGTGGCTGCATGTGGAGCCAGAGAGGTGTATGACATTCTTCTGCCACACTCCATGGCAGATGCTTTTTACTGAGACGGGTTGCCACCGGGGGACCTCTTGTCTATCCTTTTGTCTGCGTGGGGCTCACACAGAGCTTGAGAGGGGCTCTCTGGAACATGCGCAGTAGAATCAAAGAGGAGGACATTCCTTACTGCAGAGAGCTGTTTGCTCAGCTGTGTGCTACTCATGAATGTTATCTAAGGGTGTTCAGAGCACATACCAAGAGTAGCAAGGAATATGTGTGCATGTCCATGCTCATTCCATTTAGCACTGTGGGCACAATTGCAAAGATTCTGGGGCTGGTCTGTTGGTGCCGATGAGATGACCTTTGAAAGTGTGACCAAGTGCAGGAGGATTCTAGGAGTTAGACACACTGTGGAAAACAGGAGCCATAACGATGGTCTGCTGGTAATCAGAACAGAAGCTGAGAGGACCTTCAGAGGCAATTCTCAAAGAGTTGGAGTCATGCAGACAGCAAGCAAGACAGGGCTGAAGACATTCAAAGCCTCAGACTGGGAGATCTGATCCTAAGCCACAGTGCTTGTGTATCAGGGTCCTGGCATTGCTCAGGGCCACCTTGGGTGCCACACCTCACAGATGCACTTAGGCTGTGCCCTCCTCCAGCTGAGGTCACACTTTATTGGGGCCATGAACCCTGTCAGATCCTGGCTTTCCCACTAAGCCGGTGATCAGAGGCCTACCGTGCCTAGCAGGGTTAGAGGAGAAGCCGTGCTATCTCAGATCTCCAGGGGACATGGGACCTCTTGACCTTTGGTGTTCTAAACACTATCCGCTTAACCCAAGTTAGTGACCCTCAGGAGGGCATTGCTAACCCTGACTCCCTAGACCCTCCTTGTGTCTCCCCACCATGTGTTTCCATGGTAGTTCAAACTCAACTTGCTTCTAGTTCATTGTCAAACCTGGAGTTGTTCATGAAAGGTGCTGCTCTTTGAATTCTAACATGTCATGATGGTGAGGGTAGACATTCAGGCTCTAGACCCAAACAGGTGGCCACTCTCCTTGAATGTCCCATGAGTTCCTTTGGATAGGAAGTGCCTGACTTAAATGGAGGCACTTGTATTCTTTCTCCTCTTCACTCCCTATATGATGCTCACATAACTATTGCCATATCTCTGCTGCTGAGTCCTTTCTGTGGTGTCCCCTTGTTATAAATCTTCTGTGCCACCCCATGGTTAACTGCCTGAGAATCAAAGCTCAAATCCACCATAACTGAATAAAATATAGAGAAGGCTCTTCCGATATTTTCTCCCTGTCTACCTCTACTCTGATGTCCTTTAACTTTCATCATTCCCTGCTCTGTCCACCTGCAGCGTCAGCAACTACGGTGCCCCATTTGTGGGCCATGGTGACAGTTTGCCCATATGAGAACCCGACTTGTTTTCTCCTGACTGGACCACATCACATTAGGTCACCACCTAGGTTCCAGGGGGAAGGTCTACTTGCCTTTAAAGGTTTCGGCATGTGGCATCCTCTGCTCTGTAATTAATCTGGAGTAGACAGGCAAGATGAAGGGAAGATGTTTCCCTGCCTGAGACAAGTAAGGAATGCCATAGCTCATGAATGAGTCCATCGGTCATCCTATCAAGACCACTGAGGACAGCTCTGGAGTGAAGCTGGTGGTGGTGAGGACGGCATCGCACACAAAGGAAGAAACCAGGGGGTGGAAGCATCCAGATGCTAAGAGCATCTCTTCTGAGGTAAATGTGGACTCCACCAGCGCAGGTTTTCTGTTCCTACCAGTGTGACAGAAGTGTTTCAGTTCTCCAACTCCTGAGCAGACGCAGATGTATTGTAAGCACATGACCCGTGCTGGTCAAGCTAGAACAGTTCAATGTCATCATTTGAGTCAACTCTCATCAGTAGCATCCCCTCTCATTCTTGAGTTTTAGACAACAGAATATATGTTTACACCTATGGGATCTCTACTTTGACATCCCGTGCCTGAAGAACTTCTACTCAGATCTCCAAGCCTGGTTAAACATCACTTCCACAGGACTCTCGTCTTTGCTTCTCTTTGCACGTGCTTGCTGCTCAAAGTGACTGCTTGAACCTCTTTGCAGCAAGTTCTGTCGCCAGTACTGGACTGCATTCAATTATTTATGTGTATTTCTGTTAGTTTTTTGTTGTTTATTTTTGAGAGTATAATTTCGTTGTAATATTTCTCCTGTCCCTTTCCTCCCTCCAAATTCTCCCATATATCACTCTCCTTCAAATTCTTGGCCTCTGTTTTCATTGTTATTGCATGTGTGTATATGTATGTGTATGTGTATATGTATATGTATATATGTGTGCATATACACATACATACATACATATGCCTAATTATAACCCATTAAATCCATATAATGCTACTTGTATGTATGTTTTCAGGGCCGACCACTTGACACTGGACAAACAAGTGATGAGGGGCTCCCTTTCTCCTTCCGGTTTTACACAGTTGCCTATAGTTATTTGTAGAGTTGTGACCTTGTGAGCTTTTCCCTGTCCAATTTGGCCTATCCAGTAGATTTTGATCTCAAGGAGAAAAATTCCACATGTGCAACAAATATTTGTTAAAGACATGGATTATTTAAGCTGTGTGATTTTTGTAGGGACTGGAGCTCTCTGATTTTCAAAATGGTCACATAATTATCTATAGGTGACACAGCCTGAGAGAAACTTGGGTCAGGGAGGCACAGTGATCAGCAGAGAGCTGTTACAGTGCTGACGGACCTTTCTGCAGAGCTCACTGTGGGTCTCAGGGTCTGCACTCAGGAAACTACTGTGGCGGAGTGGGTTTGTACCTGGCCCAGGGACCATGTGTCAGGACAGTACAGCAATGCCCCTGGAGGTCTCTCAGCCACTTGACTGAGCATTTGGAAAGACATCTGGGCTGGCTGAGGCTCTTCCTATAATTCTGAAAGTCAAGTGTCATGGAAATGGATCAAACCACAACACATTTTCATTTTTCCATTTAAAATTGAAAGCCCCTTGTCTTTAGTAGACAGCAGGATTTTTAGGATGGGGGTGGGGAGCAGCGGTGGGGGAATGCCATTCTTTTGTTTCTCTTGCCTGAGGTAGGTTCTGGTGTGAAGCCATGGGGATGTGGGATGGTATTGCTGGTTGTAGCTAGAGTTTCTCTTCTAGAGCAAAAGTAAGGAAGGTGGACCTTGCACAAGCTCCAGTTCCCTCCCATGTTTCCCACTGCGTTATGGACAGTCCCTGGGTTCTGTTTGTTTCCTCTTGACTCTGTTGGGCACCTACCTGCCTTTTAACTCTCCTTGTTTGCTGTGGATTTCCGTCTGCCTTAACAAAGAGTTGTAATCACTGGACTATTTCAGGTACCCTAATATTTTCTCAAAAATAGATTACCCATAAGGGTGCACAAGTAATGCCCTTGAGGTGTGTGCTACATACTCTGTGGCACCTCAGCTTCCCGAGCCCCCTACTATCTCACCTGCCCTGCCTGTCCAAAGCTCCAGGTGCAGTGGGAAGGGCCAGGGGTGCAGAGACAGACTTGGAGAGGTGTTGATGTGAGATGCATTCCTTTAATGTCTAGTTGAACCATGCAACCAGGACTGGGTTCCCAGCATCGTCTGTGTGGTCAGCCTTCCTGCCCTGGCTAAGAGTCTACACAATTCTCAGCCTGCCTCTGACTGACTTTGTCAGACTTTTTCAGTATAGTAAAACTATACATAAATTCAGTGACTCAATAAAAATAACTTCTAAGGGCCCCACTTTCTAAGAGCTTCTGGACAGAAGAACTTAGGATCGTATTTGCTTCTGAAAACTTTGTAGGTAACTTAAGTGCAGATGTTAGGATACTCTGGTGTGCCTATGTGTACAATCCCTAAGATTTTATTTTGTTTTGGACACTATTTTGCTTTAAAACATTCTTGTTTTATGACTGATGTTCTGAAATGTTGAATGAGTTGTTGGGTACATTGGCACATGCCTTAAATCCCAGCACTCAGGAGGCACAGGCAAGCAGATCTCTGAGTTCAAGGCCAGCCTAGTCTATATAGTGAGTTCTAGGACAACCATGGCTACAGAAAGAAACCTTATCTTAAAACATACCCCCTTCTCTGTCCCTCCCTCCCCCCCCCCCTCACACATACACACACACACACACACACACACACACACACACACACACACACACACGCACACACATTGAATGCACTGATTGATGTCTCGTTTGCAAGCTGTCCCCTTCACTTTCAGGCAGACAGACTTTGGAGGGATGAAACACTGTCCAAAACACTGTCCCATGCTTGTTCCTTGTTTGGCAAGTAACTTTCACTGTCTAAGGAGGAGCTTCCACCGGAGCCTTGGCTCTGTATCTAGAGGTAAGAGGTTTTATTAAAATTGGATCCAAGCAGTTCATAAACTTCCCCCTAACGTTAGCATCTTACAGGGACCTTAACGATTACTTAGCTTGGCACGAAAACCAGTCTTAAAGACTGAAATAACAATTTCCTGGATTCCTGTGCAGGCTTCTGACTTGTCCCTGTGTCCTTGGGCCATGTGTGAACAGCTGTGACATTACCAAGAACTGCTAGACAGACAGGAACCTGCTCTGAGTTTACCACAGGTCACATGGAGGAGGGAGAAGCAAGAGGTGGGATAGAAGGCCACAAGGAAGGAGCATTGAGAGCTACATTAGGCTTGGTATTAGCTAGTCTCCTGGGTGACCAGGGTACGAAACTCTTCACTGGCTGTGCCTGCCTGAGATAGGGGCCTCTACCTTGCCCAGGTCGTAGGAGAGAGCCTAACTGATTATATTTGGCTTTGCAATACTCACTTCAAACCATGCTGCTTCTATCTCTGAAACTGGAAAGGAGAGCCTGCTGAAGGTTAGTCTGAAGGAGCTTCGGAGGCAGGCAGAATGATCTCAGGAGGCTCGAACCTGGAATCTGATGCTCTGAAACAGGCCTGGACTGGTGGCAGGGCAGAGGGTACTTGTATGAGTTGTTAGACCCTTGGCTGCCCCTCATCTCTAACGTGTAATTGTTCTGAGGTTTGCCCGAGCGATGTTCCCTCAAAGGTCCTCAGGATAGACCTATCTGAAAGTCCTGTAGATGCAAAGTAAACGGAGCTTTATGGTAGGTGCTTGGGTCACTAGGGATATGCCTTACAGCGACTTGATATGCCAGCTCTCCCCTGCCTCTTGCTTCCTGACCACGAGCTGAGACATTTTAGCTAACACATGCACTGTCACCAGTCCAAAGCCTTGGGGTTACTTGATTGTAGGCTGAAATCTAGGACTATCACGAACAGTATAAATAATTAAAAAATAAATTAACTACTCTCAGTGTTTTATTTTAGTTAGGTAAGGCAGACTATTACAAGTTAAGTGAGATGTTCATATATGACTCAGCCTGGCATCTGGGCAAATGAAAAGATGAAAGAGGAAGAGGAGGGGAGAGGCAGCAGTGCCGGCAGGGGATTGGCTATGGCAAACACAGGCCGCTCTGTCTTCTTTCTCCTGCTCCCATTTCAGGGGTCACGAGAATAACCTAGAAATAAGATTTCCAGACCATCTAAGGGTGCTCTTTCCTGGGACTCTGCTGTATGGCTGCTTTTTAGGACTCCTCAGACCTGGTGCCTAACCTTGTCCCCTCCCTGACCCACCTTGACCACCCTCAGAATTGTGGACTTAGCTACTCAGCCCAGTGCTAAGACTGGCCCTCAAGTCTGTGCTTAGCCCTGCTTGGACCCAGGCTTTTATTGCTTTGCCCCTAACACAGCCCAGCTGAGTGCTATCTCACTAGCACAGATCCTTGAGGGTTAAGATCTCCTAAGTGTCCTGTGGCTCTAAAGAGTCCGGGGTCAGTAAAACTAGGCCTCCCTTTGAGCAAAGGCACAGGAATGGTTCTTACCACGGGGAAGGGCTGGGGGTGGCTTCTCTAAAGCCATCACATTAACCTAAAAACCAGATGGAGAGATTCATGGATTTCAAGAAAAACTTTAAAAATTAATGATGCTCAAACATCAAGGGCCGGGCTCCTGTGGTAAGAACTTCTTTCCATCCATATCCTTAGTTCTGGCATGTTCACAGCCCAAGCCAAGGTGACTGGATTCCTCACATAACCACAACACTCATTCATCATCAGTGTTTATAATAACTGACACACTTCAAGGTCATTGATAAAAAGCAGCTTGCTGATGGCCAGGGGTCTCACTGGTCACGCAATGGGAAAGGCTTTTGGCCAAGCCTCCAGATCTGGCTAATATGTGACTTATCTCAGGAACGTCTGGCTTTGAAAAATATACAAAGTGACCCACACGGACCCTGTTTTCTGCCCCCTGTGCATTCTCTGCCTCATTAAAAACGTTGCTTGTTTAAAATTGCCCAGGGACAATTAAGTAGGCCTGAAGTTGATTTATGGGAGACAAACAGAGCCATGAATGCACAGAAACATTGTAATGTCGGGGAGGTAATTCACGAAGATAAGGCTGAGGTGATGGGGGTAGACCCGACTCAAGGTCAGCCATAGGAAATGCTGTATCTTGACAACCGTCCAGATCAACAGAGGTCCACATTATTCAGGTGAGCAATACATTTTATATCCTAACCCACATTTTGAGTTCATTGGTTCAGTACTTGAAAATAAATGAAAAGCAGCCTTCACACACGGTCATATATGTCCACACATATTTGGAGTTGAAGTGGAAATCACAGGGAACAGTTGCACAACGAAGCAAGGGGGAGTTCTATTGACTTTCCCGTGCCCAACCTTTTTCAGCCATCCACCAGTTGTTTCTTTGGAAGGCATCCATACCACTCAGGGCGGGTCTGGGTATTCATTCTGGGACTCTTTGGAGCTGATTGACAAGGGAATCCCTGGTGCACTTAGAGCAAGGAGAGAATCAAAATGGGTTATGTCTGTAGGGAGACCATATTGGAAGGCAGACCCTCTCCTAGGCATTTGGGCACTTAACTGTCCCTGGCTGTGACTATTGGCTGGTGTGGAGCAGTGTTGGTACTGGGCACCTTGACAACAGCATGGTGTGCCCACGACTCAAGCTAAGGCAGAAACTGAAACTAGAGGTATAGCTTTGGGGCACTGGATGGCTTCTGTCCAATCCCTCTCTGGACACAGGGCATCGGCTTCCAGCGATTCTGAGATGCTCTCAAAGGATGTTACTCTCCACCCAGAGAGCTGGTCCCAGGGCATTCAGCTAGGGCAGGTCCCAGCAGGACTGAAGTTTTAGGAATGTATTCACACACTTGTGTTTGAATACCTCCTCTCTCTTTAGGGTTTCTCTGAGCATTCATGTGTTGCTTGATGACAGGGTCCTTAAGAGAAATGTGTTGTTAAATGATTTCATCATCATGTAAATATCATAGAGCTGGGTTACCAAAAAAACCTAAACAGCACAGGTCAGTCACTGGACTGGGCCTTTGATGAGATCAAGAGCCATGGTAAAAATCACAATGGGTCTGCTACATAAGATCATTTTTTTTCTTACACTAAGCTTAATAAATAGAAATCTATCTATAATAATAAAAGTACAGTGGGCACATAAACTGTCAACACCATTGTCTGTTAAGTATTACATATCGCCAAGAACTGTACGTGCTATCTTTCATAGGAGCGGCAGAATACTAGCAGTTTTGTTTTGTTTTGTTTTGTTTTGTTTTGTTTGTTTGTTTCTCACCAGCGCACACATTGTGAATTGTGCACAGAGGTAAGACTTTACAAAGGCTATAATGCCACTACAAGACAGCAATTTTTCAGCTCCATTGTAAGCTTCTGGGACTTCCTTTTATATATAGCCCTTCAGTGACTGGTGTGTCATTGACTAAAAAACACACTTTCCTGAGACCTGTGACTCAGTGGCTTACCCCAGAACCACCTACAGAGTGTGGTATCAAAAGTCTGGGCTCCCAACTCTACTCCCTCTGTTTTAGTTCTCTGGGCTGTACACTCTGTGTGCATCATTACTTACAGGTACTGAAGAAAAATCAAATTGCAGTCCTGACTGAAGGTCTCATTTAATGACTCCTCAAATGGATCTTTGTTGAAAGGTGATCCTAAGGAAATCAAGTAATCGTCAGTAAATGGTTTGGTCCCAGCTCCCACCGTGGTCTCTTCCACCTCCTCTTTTTGCCCACGAAGACCTCCCACCCACTTCTTAAACCCATGTGTCTGCCTCTCTAGCTTTGAATGCCATTCTCTTCAACTGGAATGACCTTCCTGAAGGCCCCAATTAATTAAAACATCAGCTCTTGCATTAAGTCTTTCCCATTTCCTTCCATCGGCAGCAGCCTCTGCATCCAAGTCATTCCTGTCTGCTCTGAACCCCAAGGCTATTCATGAACCATTACCAAAGACTCCTTTGTCCCAGTGACAGGACAGGTTACCAGTGAGTGCCTGGAAACACTTCAAATGCTTCCACGTAGATTCCAGTGGATTTAAACTGCCCTTGCCCTCAGTTTGTCTGCATTGGAAATTTATTGGCTAGTGTAAAATACGTGACTATTCCACACCCCTAACACCAAGGAAGCCAAAAGTCCTAAGAAGTTCCACATGGCTTCTTCATTTAAAGCCAGTGTTAGTGTACTTGGGATTTTAATGTTTCTGTCATATTTATCACTAACTTGAACCTGAGAGCCATTTAAAAATGACTACTTATTGTTGGGGTTGGAAAGAAATTGACTCTGTATTAGCTACTTTTCTTACTGCTTTGACAAAATACCTTCTTAAAGAAGGAGGATTTATCTTGGCTCGGTCTGAAGTACAGTAGTACATCATGGGTGAAGTCATGGAGGCAGAAACACAAAAGGACTTAGGGAGCTGTTACGGCAGCGGAAGCACGGATCACATCAGATCTGTAATGAGAAGCCAGAGAGCACGGGATGCTGGTCCTTAGATCTCTCAATCCGAGGCCCTGACCACAGTATGGAGATGCCCACACTCAGGATGTGTGTTTCCTCTTTGCTCCAACCTTTCTGGAAACACTCTTAGGCACATCCAGAGGTATTTTCATGGCCATTCTAGGTTCAATCTTGCTCTGGAATCAGTAAGGGTGGCCATACGTCCTGAGGGTCATGGCCAGGGCTAGAAAATGTTAGTTTCTTTAAAGCAATGATGAGACTTGCATCTCTGAGTGTGTGACCTGGGGCTAGCCCCTGAGGCCTGATAACAGTGTGCTTGTCTTACAGATGCTGAAGGCTATATGGTGAGAGACAGCCCTATAATGAGCTGGCATGTGAAGCAAAGCTGGGCTATCATTCCATATAGTTGACTTGTTCATTCAGGGAAGATTGGCCCCAAGGGACTTTCAGCAGCAGCAAAGCCACCAGGGCTGAACCAGGGCTCTGTCACTACAGGGCCTTTCTGAGAGGAATCTCGTGGTGGATCATTTGTGGATAAGGTTGCAATGTGGGTAGAAAGGTATTTATGTGCTTAAGATTTACAGGGTAAGAAAGCCACATTGTCATCTGAAAGAAGACAAATGGCAGATTTCTGGAGCAACAGGCCTCTGGGGGCTAATTCAGGAAGCTCACCAGTGAGTCAACGTGTCAAAGGTCAGCTCTGTGCTATGAAATGAAAATACAAGTTCTTTTAGTGTAAACAATACAGGGACAGTCTCGAGCGTCCCAAGCCATCAGTCACATCAGACACATTCTATGCCCTACAAGATGTCCCCATGACTCTACACCTGCAGGACAGAGTATAATTGACCAGAGGAGCTGATTAGACAGTGTAGCCACATGGTTACGTCCAGGTACAGCCCTTGCTTAGAACGAGGGCTGAGGAATTCCAATGAGCTTCTCAGAGATGCCAGGCTGTGGCTGCTGCGTGCTGCTTCCCTTGCATGGTCTAACAGGGACCCTGAAACTTAAGCATCTCCAGCCTTCATTGGTTTTGTTTAGGTTGTTGCAAGAGATTGCCCACAAGGCAACGGCGCTGCTCACACTCCGGCTGTGGTCTGAGCTGGGAAGGGGACAATGAGGACCTGGGGTTCCCATCGTGCTACCTCGCGCTTGCTATGGACCCCAGAGTCAGAGCAGCTAGCGCTCCTCTCGGTGGGTGGTGCGAACGCAATAGAAGACATATGTAAGGCAGAACAGGAAGTGTTTGCATCGGAAGCACATGGTGCACGGCGGATGCATTGCAGTTACCTTACTCTGCTCTGAGCAGGGAAGGCTAGTAAGGCCATGTGTTCAGGAATGTGTGGCCCTATCTGGCTAATCCATCTCTGTCTCCTGGCTCCAAGTCTAGTAACAGAAATTCAACCAGTGTAAGTTGGACTGTTTCCTCGTCGTTTTTCTTTTTCCTTTAAGTTAAATGTTTTGTTTTTAAAACATTTCGTGTATGGAATATTGGGTTTCATTATGACATTTCCATACATATATATTCTATACCCTGCATTCACTCACGGCCCCTGCTTCCTCTCCCTCCTCTCCACATCTCCACGGTCCTCTTTCTCCTCCCAAATAGTTTCTCCATGCTTTCATGGTGTGTGTGTGTGTGTGTGTGTGTGTGTGTGTGTGCGTGCGCGCACGCATGTGTGTGCACATGTGCATGAATGTGTGTGATGTTGTATTGTGTCAGTGTCTCTGTGAGTGTAATTAATCTAGATTCTGCATGAGAGAAAAATAGAACTATCTCATTTTCTTATCAACCTCAATCCTCTTCTCCCTCTTTTAAAGTTCTTCCACCTCCATCATAGTCCTCCCCCCTTTAGCTTCATGCACTATGCATGTTTATAAATATATTTACACTTACATTCTGCCTATGAGAGAAAGCATAAAGCATTTACCTTCCTGAGTCTGGAGTCTGCTTCCATGATGATCTCTAGTACTAACCATGCTCCTGTAAACTGCATAATTTCATTCCGTTTATCGCTGAATAGAATTTCCACATTTTCTTTATGCACCCACCAATTGGTGGACATTTAGCAGCTCCCACATGTTAGCTCCTGTCAATAGTGAGGTAGCAAAATGGATGTGCGGTGATTGTCTCCCATAGCATGCTGGTAAAATTCCAGGGGTGGGAGAGCTGTGGCATAAGGTAGTTTTATTTTTCCTTTTTGGGGGTTGGGAGGGGACGGACCTCCATACTCATCCCCCATGGCAGCTTCATCAGTTTATAATCTCATGAGGAGAATAAGCTCCTGCTTCCTCATTTCCTCGCCAGCACTTCTTCCTTTTGTTTTTCCTGAGGTTGGGCATTCTGATTTGGGAGAGATGGAATATCAAAGCAGTTTTAAATTGTGTTTCCCTGATAGCAAAGGATGTCCAACACTTTTTAAATATTTATGGGCCATTTGCATTTCTTCTTTTGAGAACTGTCTAGTTATTTTATTGCCCCAATTTTTGATTGAGTTGGGGATTTAGTATTAATATTTGCATCTATGTATATATTTGCGATATTATTGTATCTTTGTCTTTCTTAAAATTGTTTTTTTTCACCATTCAGCATTTTAAAACTCCATGTAAGCCCACTTACCAATCTGGGGAACTGTTTCCCCAGCTCTTTGTGGAAAGTCCTTGGTTATGCCTGTGTACCTAAGTGATTTCTTTGTGTTTTCTTCTGTTTACAAGTTTCTTACACTAAAGTCTGATCCATTTAGGTTGATTCTTGAGTAGGGAGAGATATAGATCTAACTTATTTTTCTGAACATGGAAATGCACTTTTTTGTTGTCATTGTTATTTGTTTGTTTGAGACAGTTTTTTTTTTGTATAACAGCTCTGGCTGTCTTGGAACTCATTCTGTAGACCAGACTGGCCTCAAACTCACAAAGATGCCCCTGCCTCTGCCTCCCGAGTACTGGAATTAAAGGTGCGTGCCACCACTACCCGGGCAGAAATACGACTTTCTAAGAACCATTTACCAGAGAGGTCATCTTTCCTCCAAAGTATAGTTTTGAAACTTTTGTTGAACATTCGGTGGCTTTGATTGTGTGTATTTATTTGTGGCTACTCTGTGCCATTGGTCTACCCATCTGAATTCGTGCAAGTCCCGTGATGATTTTATTACTGTGTGTCTGTAGTATAAATTGACATCTTTCTGATTAGCGTTGCCCGACTATTTGAGGTTTTCTGTGCGCCCTTATCTATCTCTGGATTCTTTTCCTGATGCTGTGGAGAAGGTTGCTCTCGCCAAAGGGGGCACTCCCTTTTCTTAGGTGGTTTTGCTTGGAGTCTCCTAGGTTGGTTGGCTGGTTTGTTTTCAGTGTTTTATTTTATTTTTCCCTCTTATCGTTATTATTTCTTTGTCTTGTGTTTTTGGGTGTGGCTTATTCTTTTTCTAATACCTTGAGATGCATAATTATTCATGTGGGACCCTTGTAAATTTTAATCTAATCATGTATAGTCATAGTCTCAGAACTGCCTTAGTGGTGCCCCAAGAGTTCTGATATGTTATGCTTTTGCTTTCACTTGATTATAAGAATTTATTCTTTGTTTTGGTTTATTTTGCTTCTAAATACAATCTCATGTAACCCCAGCTATTCTCAAACTCCCCCTGCAGTTCAGGCCAGCATAATTCTTCCTGATCCTGATGCTTTCCTCCCCATCTGCTGTCATCACAGCTCTGCAGGCCAATGCTTTGCTCGGCTCTTCAGACTTCAGAATTTCCTCCCCATTGTCTCTAGTGACCGTTGGCCATTCAGGAGTATTTCTTGGGTTCCAAGTATTTTTTTTATAGTTTTGTGGTTTCTCTTGTTATTCAATTCTAGGGTTTTTTTTCCTACTATGATCAGATAAAATACAAGAAATAATTTTCATTCTTCTGTTTGATCATGTCTTTCTTGTGGCTGAGAATATGATCTTAGAGAATTTTCTGAAGGCTATGGAGAAGAATGTATACTTGGCCACAGTTGAATGTGATCTTCTGGGAATGTCTGTATGTCCATTTGATCTATGGTATAGTTTGTTCTAAAGTAGCTTTATTTTTAGTTTGGATAACTTATTCAAAGATGAGAGTGGGTTATTGAAACCATCAACTATTATTGTATCAGGACCTGTTTAATATTTTATGATCATTTTATGTTCATTTATGTGCATTTTCTTTTAGTAAATTGGGAGCCCCTTGTTTTTTCCCCCAATTTAGGTATTTTCTTCATTTACATTTCAAATGCTATCCTGAAAGTCCCCTATACACCCCCCCCCACTCCCTACCCACTCACTCCCACTTCTTGGCCCTGGTGTTCTCCTCTACTGGAACTTATAAAGTTTGCAAGACCAAGGGACCTCTCTTCCCAATGATGGCCGACTAGGCCATCTTCTGCTACATATGCAGCTAGAGACACGAGCTCTGGGGGTACTGGTTAGTTCATAATGTTGTTCCACCTATAGGGGAGCCCCTTGTTTAGGGCAGGCTACAGTTGTTACATCTTATTGATGCGTTATTCCCTTTAATTAAGAAATGGTCCACTTTATCTCCTCTGAGTTTTTGTTAAAGTCTGTTTTATCATACTCCAGAGAGGCTCTGCCATTCTGGGGTTGTTCATTTGATGCTCTGCCTTCTGCCCTGACTCTGTCTGTGATTGTTTTATCACTGGGGTACATTGGTACAAACCATATCTGCATCTTGGTTTTTAAAATTGATTATTTTAATCTGTGTCTCTCAAGTGGGACTTAAGGACATTTGTGTTTATGGCTCTTATTGAGGGTGGCTTCTTAATTCCTGTAACTTTGTTGGTTGCTTTTCTGATTTGTTGGGTCGTTATTTGCTCTTTTCTTCCTCTAGGTTGGTATTAGGTGCTTTCTGGCTTGCTGCTCTGGGCTTGATGTGGTCTATTGTGTCTCTTCCTCCTCTTCCTCTCTTCCTTTCAAGGCATTTATTCTCCCCCGTGGTTTACTGGCTGAAATTGTCTTTCTTCTTGCATTTGTTCAAGAGCAGCGAGCCCTTTGAGTCATACAAAGTCCAACTAGGAAGAAGGGCCACTGTAAGTTTTCCAAATAGATACTGGGTACCCGAGTGATGGTAAGAGGTGCTGAAACTCAGTGCCTTTAGAAGGTGCTGCAACCCTCTGTAAGGTGGAGGGTCTTTCAGGGCCTAGGCCCCATGGTCATTCTTTGGAAGGAAGAGCTTTGGCTTGTTGGGTAAAAACTGGGTCTGAGGGAAAGCTGCAGATGATACTTCATGGTTATGAGGGAGATGGTGATGCGAAAGCCCTTGGTCTTCCCTGTCTTATATCCTCTCCATTAGCACCTTTCTTGGATAAGTCCCCCTAAGAAATCAAGTGGAAAACATTTTTTAGAAAGTGTGTTTGTCTGAAATCAATGTATCCATTTCAGCTTCCTTACAGTGTCTGGTCATGTGAGATGTACTTTCCATTCTTTAAATTTTGGCCAATTTGAGTCTTTGAATCTAGAGTATGTTATTTGGAGCCAGGTATGGTGGCACATATCTGTAGTTCTAGCACCCAGGAGATGTAAATTAGAGGATCACCAGTTCAAGACCTGCCTAGGCTATATAGTAAGAGTCAATACAGCCTGAGCTACAAGGCAAAGTGTGCTGTCTGTAGGAAAAACAACATAAGTTGGATCTTATTTTCCCATCTCATCTGACAGTCTCTGCTTTCTGCTTACATTGCCTAATCCATTCATACCTAATTTTACTATTTATAGAGTTGGGTTTGTGTCAACCATTTTGATTTTGTTTTTGTTTTTTTTTTTTTTTACTTAGATATTGTATCTGTTTTGCTCCTGGCTTAGTATACAGAGGAACACATTATAAGTTATAGATTTGGGGTGTGCAAAATGTAATGTTATACCATTTTACTCCCCTTCAAAGTCTTCACCACATTTCACTTAGCACCTCCTGTGTACCTTGTAGGCTGTGGTGATCCGCTCTTAGAGGGAGAACAGAATGCGAGCCATCAATGTTGTGTGCCCTTAGCAGAGGAAGGGAAACATCATTAGAGAATCACCAAGCAGCAGGTCAGTCATTGCTCTCTCTAACTTGCATTCCTCAGAAACCCCTCCTAAGTTCACTTCGGGAGCACTAAGAAGTTGGCACCTAAATGGCAAGGGAATTCTGCTTGGTATGGTCACCACTGCCCACGAGGACCAGAAGGGTAGCTCTTACTCTAGAAGAGAGAACTGCAGTCTGCCCAAAGCCATTTTCCCAGCTCCCAACACTAAGGTCCCCATCTGAGGCCTCCCACTGTGGGCTACTGTTTTCTTCCTGAAAGGCACAGGCTTGTGGTAAATGACCTCACAGAGGATGATATGGCAGAGTGGAGAAAGGACTCACGATATTCTAAAGTGGATACGTGTGGCACGCAGCGTTGCGCATCATTAAGACCTCCAGATAAACCAAGGGAAGTTTGTGGACAGGACAAAGGGGACAGACAGTGTTGGAAGATAGATTTTAAATGTCTGTCACACTTTAACAGCAGCATAGCCAGTGGGGTTTTTTAAACATCCTTTATTATATGTCTATAAAATATATAACATGTTATATATTTTACATACATATTGTTTTGGTATACAAACAAAATGTTTAAAAAGGGTTAGCGGGAAGGAGGATGGAGGAAGATGGTGGAAGCCAATGCAGTGGAGGGCTGAGTTCCTTGAGAGGATGCAATGTTCCCTCCAGTTTTACAAAGCTATGGTGAGTGAGTGATGGATAGAGACTTGGACCTCATCTATGTTTTATTATTTATGTAGTGTAGTGAGGAATTGGAGAAAAATAATGTAACGTGTCAGGGAGAGTTCAAGACCTAAAACAGGCCATCTGAAACACGATCCGACAAAAGGACACTGTGAACCCAGTCCAGGGATTTTCATTCCACACGAGGGAGTGAAAAACCCCCTGCCCTGTAAAATATTCTTTACAGTTGGTTATTTGTCCTGGGGGAAGGAAGCGGGAGGCTCATCTCTGCTCCCTGAATACTTGCTGACTTCTGCAGGCGATGTGGTAACTCTGTTGCTTTACTGTAACGCCCCAGTCACTGTGCCTCTCTAAGCTGCCTTACCTGTGGTCTATTGCCTGTCTTTGCCTCCATAACCTCGTCGACTCTAAAGTGCCTAAGCCCCAATGTCCAGACCCCACCTTATTTTCAAAATCACTTTGTGCACTACCTACTATCATGGGCCTGGTCCCTGGGTCTAAATTTCAAAAGGTTAGTCTTGTTCCCATGCTGATTCCCAGATGCCCTAAACCTGCTAGGTCACATTGTAAGTTCTTCTTGACTGGGTTTATAATGTCAAGTTGGCTGACCTGGGTTGCCATTCCTTAGGGTTGTCATCTCTGAATGGCTCCATGGAAACCTGGGGGTCACACTTTCCACCATGTAGAAGGACTCAGAGAGGGAGCAGATTTCTTTCTCAGAGGGCAGGGCAGGCTGTCACCCCCAGGATCTGAATCACCTGGTCAGCTGAGAGCAGCCACTAGCTGCATCTGTCCCCCTATACCGCCTACTCCTTTCTCTCTGCCTAGAGTGCAAAGCAGTCTGGTGCTGTGGATATTGCACGGTCCTGGTGACTACACATCCTTATTTCCTATCCTGGGGCTCTTTGCTCATCTCATCACCTGTCCTTAACTGCGAGCTGTGAACCACAGCATCAGATGCAAAATGGACGAGACAGTCTCACTGACCGACTAACCAGCTCCACAACCATGTACAGACAAATCCTTGCAGGAACCTCTCATCCCTAAGTCCCAGCAGTTCTTGGCAGTGGATCTGGACTGGGTTCTGCTAGCCACAGAACCCTTTTAGATATGCTTCTCCCTTTGGAAGTTCAAGCACATGGTAGCTGGCCCTGACACCACTTGGCTTGAGCACTTTTATATAGTCAAGCTGAGATGGTTTTCAGGTTCTTCTGCTCCCAGATGATGTAGGATGCATTGAGGAGATACCTGAAAGCCAAGTGGGTTGGGCACAGAAGGGACCAACCGTCGGCATTTGATCTTAGACTTCTGTCTTACTTCCCTCTTTTAGAGCCCACCAGTCTGTAGTGTTTGTGATAGCTGCTCAGGCAGACCATCCCGGAAATTCTCTTTGGTCATCTCTAGTGGCTTTACTTGGAACTTCAATATGCTTAGTGGCACACTGAGTAAGAAGTGCTCATTTTTGCAACCTCTTGCAGTGACCAGAAAATCCTTTCTGCATTTCTTTATCACCTACCTCTACCTCCCAGTCTTCTAGCCACAAGATGCTAGAGGCAACCCTGCCCACCTCCTTTGCAGACCCCTGTGGGTGTGGTCACAATGGTGGCCTTATCTAGGCAAGTACATTTTAGGTTGGCACATCCTCCTGAGGACACAGAGGTGAGGAGGATTGCTGAGGGACAGTGGCCTTCAGGGCCCTACCTGTGGGGTTCTTTCCCTCCCCCAACTCCCCACCTCCACACATGCTGCTTAGAACTTGTTTTCTAGCCTGGTTTCTCTCAGGCTCTGCCTGTGAGGTGCTGTGTTTCCAGAATCACATCACAGAGTCGGGGGAGCAGAGACTGGACGGTGATTTCATGGATGGCTCTTGGCAATGGCAGGTTGCATTTGCAGCCTTCCTGGTCTGGGCACAGGGATGTAGAAAAACAAATGTCCTCTACTTTCTGCTGAGTCGTAGGTGTGGCTGGAGAAACAGTGAGGCAGTCAGCCTCAGGTAAGGGCAGCACATCTCTAGCCATAGGAACTGTCACTTCGTAACCATGCATTTGAAGGTTTTAAGTGACAGTAGCCATCCCTGACACTGCGTGGTGGTGTGGCGTTTCCTGATGTCCTTATGAGTGTGTTGCAGGTTGTCTTTGTTTTACAAATAAGAAGACAGGATATGGGGAGACCATATTCTCTCAGTCCATGAATCTGTGTTGACTTCTGCCCAGCTGACACACGTCTCTCCCATGGCATCTTCCTTTTAACAGACTCTTGGGACACTCAACCCAGCACACATGGTCTTCGGAAGAAAATGGCCCCCTGAGTCTATTAGAATAGGAACATTCCTTTCCAGGGAGCCTGCTTTGTCCCTTAGTGAGTTTCTATGCCCGACTCCATCAGTTCTTGGATCTGGATCTTCAGGAGGCCACTCTGCCCAGCCATCTGCAGGCTTTGGCAGACAGGCACCTGAGCCTGGCCAGTTCTGACAGGCTGCCAGAACATCGGTAGCCACCTTCCAGCCAAGAACAGAGAATACTAATGCTTTTCCCAAGTGCAGGCCATACATACTCACTGAGGAACATACGAGCTGGCCAGTTCTGAGAACATCCTACCCGAGATGCTAAAGTCAAGACTTTTTCTGGGGACATTTTATAGGCTTAGATTTTTCAAAACCTACTTTTAATAAGGGTTCTTAAATGCTTTAATCTCCCTTCTAGCCCACCACCCACCAGAGGTAGTGGAAAAGAGAGGTTATTAGGATATAGGGGAAGTGGATCTGTTTAGAAATAGTTCTTTGGGGCAAATCCAATCTGTATCATCAGGATATCAGCAGTTCAGTTCACATGAATCAACAGTGGCAACTCAATCCAGAAGAAAGCTTGAGGTTCTGCTGTATGCTACTTAGAAGTAGTTCCTTGGGGTGACTTCAGTCTCCAATTGTCAGGATACCAGCAGTCCAGTTCAGCGGTGTCAGGATAGCAAACAGGAATCCGCAGCAGTGGCATGACCCAGCAGAAACAGCCAGACTTCTGCCAAATCAGCATGAGTCAGCAGGAGCGACCAGGACCAGCAGGGACGACAGGACAAGTTCTCTGCTGTGCCTCTCTCAGACATGAGCCATGAGACCAATGAAGCTACGCGTTGCAAAACTAGCTATGCAAGCCAGCCGTCATTGTCCACTGAGTCCTAGTTATACTCCCTCCAAACATCACGTGTCCCCCCACAGGTCTTGCCTCACTAGAACACTACACGAGTCTGTTTTAGCAAAACTCTACGTGAGTCAGCTGACAGATCCAGAAACTTCCACTTCACTCTGCCAATCGGTAGGAGTCTGCGGAGCAAGAAGCCACCGGAACACAACTCACAGTTTTTTTGGTGCGTTTCTTTCTATGACATCACACCAAAGACGACCGGTTAGGAATGGCCAGGTGTCATCCACTGTCGGGTTATATTTCTATTCCTTCTTAATATCATGTGACCTTTCACATGTCTGCTTTAGCAAAACATCCTTTCACCTGTGTGCACCAACAAAACATCATTGGACATAACTGACTTTCCAAAGAAACCAGAAGTTTACACTTCGAATTTGGTGACTTCTGAAAGGCTAGCATGACCTGAACACATGCATGAATGCTGAGAACCTCTAGTGCTGGGGGTTCTGCCTGTGGCATACCTCAGATCCATCTGGGGCTCCAGGCACTCCAAATCGCCAGAGCTTTAGTCCATCAGAAAGTGCTATTTAACCCTGGGCCCACACTTCCTACTCCCAGATAGACCTCTCTAAAGAGTCCCTTCTCGTGGAGGTGGGCAGCACTTAAAATATGATGGTTTTTCTTACAGGCCTTCATTTCAGAAATGAGAAGTTTGGCAGACTCACTGAGTTTATGTCCCTAGTTATGTTGAGACAATGAAATGGGACAAATCTGATCCTTAAGGAAGCCTTAGCTGGTCTTGAGGAAGTGAGCTTTCCTGGCAATGGGTTGGTCCTGCAGGGGATTAATTGGTCCTAATTAAATGGCCATTAAATGGCCCTGATGTGCAGAGAATAACCCTGAAAAATGCCTAGCAAAGAAACACACACACACACACACACACACACACACACACACACACACACACCCCTCTCTCTCT
>NC_034591.1:133070579-133103898 GCF_900095145.1 Mus pahari | reverse complement strand
CACACACACACACACACACACACACACACTCCAACAAAAATCCAAACAAACAATGGAAACAAAACAAAACAGAAACCAAATACCTTGGATCTATCCCACAGTTGCAGGGAGGTTGAGTTCTGCCAGCAACCACTGAGCGTTAGTGGAGCTTCAGAAGAGGATGCAAGCTGACTGGCTTTGTGACTTTAGCCTCCTGAGAGCCTTAAGGACTCCCCTTGCCAAGCCTTGTCTCCTATGGAAGCTGGGATGATAAAGACGTGTTTGACATGTGTGTAGTTCATGATAATTTACCATGTCCTCCAACCCCAACCCCAACATGGCCAGGTTTTTAGCATGGCCTAGGAGTTCCTTATGCTCTGAGCCTTGCCATGAATTCTTTTCTATTTTCAAAAATGACAGTTTGAAACATTGTCTCACTATGTAGCTGAGGTTGGCCTAGAACTCTTGGTTCTTCTGCCCAAGACTCTTGAGTGTTGGAATGAGAGGCCTGTATCTTCACACATAACCATACATAGCCTAATTCATACTTTAATGTTAGATCATGTTTATAAATATTTATGGTATCCAGTGCAAAAATTCAGTAAGTGTTCACAATGTGTAAAAATGAAATCAGATAATTAGCATTTCCACTGCCTTAGACATTTATCATTTATATGTAACGAGGAATGTGGACTCATCTAGTTATTTTGAAATATATGTTGCTGTGCCCATATTTATCCCATTGAATTCTGTAGGAACACCAGGACTGACTTCTGTTTACCCGTATTTTGTTACCTGCTCATTGACCTAGTCTTGGGTTCATCTTGCTTCCTGTCCCTGAGCATCAAGTGACCAGGATGTCAATGACCAGAGGCCTTGCCAGCCACTTGTCCTATTCAGGATTGTCCCTGTGGCCATACACCTAAGTGATCCAGGAAGCAGTAGCAGGTTTGGGTCTTCTGGACCCCACCTCCAGAGGACTCTGCTTTCATGCCTCTGTGTCTTGATGCCTTCCAGTCATTTATTAGAACAAAGAGAGACCACAAACCCCAGAATGATCTTCAGTCTTCCCTAGAGAAGATCAAGAAAAATGTCACCAGATCTCCAAGCCCAAACCACAGCAACCTGAGGCCAGAGAGGAGTGAACATTTTTAGAATTATAGGCACTTCTGCTGTCTGTAGGACTGAGAAATTGTTATCATTGTGTAGGAGGCTTGGTGATTTATTTGAAATTCTTGGAAGGATTGCAATAAGAGAGTTCTAACCAAAGTCTCAAAGCTGCTGACTGGCTCGCTTTAAAGTATGCAGTCTATTTAGCAAACCACAGAAAAATATGAAAAAAAAAATTCTATAAAAATTAAAAATACTAACTAAAAAGTATCTGTGAAGGTGCACTTCATCTCTGTCAAACAAAATGAAACAAAATCTTTTCCTTTGATTCAATTATATACTTTGGTGAAGTTGCAAAAATAAAACAGAATGTTATCTCTCTTTTTCAGGCTCTCTCTCCACACTGACCTTTTAAAATAACATGTACAATAGTTATAAAAGTATAACTATTGTACAATGTAAAAATAAGCACACATTAGGAGTTAAATTATGTACCCCCTACCTGGTAACTGTTGAAGTCCCAGCCTGTCATGTTTTACCATGACCTTTGGAAATAGGTCATTGCAGTTGTCACTAGTCTCCTAAGCTGATGTGATTGGTGTCCTTATAAGATGATCACATAGGAAGAATGTCACCATGACAATATGTTGTGGAGGTTTGACTTATGTATCTTCAAAATAAAATAAAAGAAATAAAATAAAATAAAAATTTAAGAGTTTATCAGAACCTGGGAGGTGGGGAGTGTTCCGATGCATAGGCCTGGTCACCAGCCAGTCCTGTGGCTCTGCAGAGGGGTGTTTCCCACTGATGCTTGGCCTATGCAGAATAGTTATGGTCATAAAGACTCTTTGTTCCAGTAGCATGCCTCTTCCTGGTGCGTTGGCTGACTTGCATGGGGGTAATGAGTAGGTTGTGGACATTTGGTCTGCATCGGTTGGTGGATGCACACGCTCTAGGCTTCTCCAGGGCATTGGCTGACTTACACTGGAGTAAAGTGAGTCCTGTGTCCCACTGTGCTGTCTTTGCTTCCAAGGTCCTGAAGAAGTTGTGGGAGTCTTCTCACCTTCCAGAGTCTTCCCTTATTTGACTTCTTCTATAAAATAACGATACAACATCAACCCAGACCCCAGCTTTGAGCAGCCCTGGTCAATGCCCATCTCTACACTAAGGCTCTATAACAGTGTTGATCTGAACGTGTGATGCAACCCCTCCCCTTGGCCCCAGGAATGAGCAGATCTTTCTCTCTGTGAATTTGACTCTTAGGACCCCCCTCAGAGGTATAGGCTTCCAATAGCTGTCCTCAAGATTCATCCACATTGGGACAATTTCTAGAACTTTTTGCTCTATAGTACTTTATAGATGCACTTCCACGTTTGCTTATTTCTGTCAGTGGACACATGGGTCTTTCCACCATTTGGCCACATGGATAATGCTACAAAGGACCCAAGTCTGTAAATATCTACATGAGTACCTGCTTTCAATTAAGTTGGGTACACATCCAGAGGTGGGATTTCTGGGTCATGTGGTAATGCAATATTTATTTTTGTTTGACTTTTGTGTTATAGCCAGCATTACAATTCCTATTTTTATTAGTTACAGCACTGGGGCTGGAACTCAGGGCCTTACACATGCTGGGCAATTGCTCTACTACCAAGCCAGACCTCCAGCAGCATTCTTTATGTTTAAAGGGAAGACTGAGGATGAAGGTGGCCCACCTTGCCTGCAAAGAAACTGGCTACCCGATCAACAGCATAAATCCCTCCTCCTGAGCCACCAGATAAGTCAAATACAGTGTGAAGTCCCCTTACCGTTGCCTCTGGCAACGACCATCTTTCTCCATAGAGTCTCTGCCTGCTTTAGAGTCTTAGGAAGCCATTATGAGAAATGACTCAGTCCTAGGATCTTTGCTCATTGAACATGAATGCAGTAAAATTATTCTTTCCTGTATGGTTCTCCTCCCATCGGAATTTCTGTTGTGTTGGTAAAAATGTAGTTATTGTAGGAAGAGCCATGATCTTTTCTGTTTTTAAGGAAGGGTCCATTTCTCTGATCTCATCGCTCTTAACAGCATCACTGACAGGATCAGTCAAATCCATGGTGATGCACTTTGTAGATAAGAAAACAGAACTCAGAGCGTTGGGGTTGGGATGGTAGTCCTGAAACTTCTACCCATTCCTCCTGAATACAATATCCATCCTATCTGGCTAGGTCAGTGGAAGTGGGACTATTTTGGACTGTTTTGGTCATTGCCACAAGCCTTATAAAAATAAGTGTCCTGTTACTGGTCCCAGGCCTAAGAACTGTAGAAACAGGGAAGGATGGAAGAATGTGTTGGTGGATCTAGAATATCGGGTTTGCATTTGAAGCTCAAAGGGATAATTACTATTACCCAGACCTGCAGTTTCCGATTTATCACCAGAGGCTGTGGTGGAATCCCCTAGAGGAGGACTTCAGGGTTAGAGGAAACTGAAGCACCTTTTTCATGAACACTGGATGAACCAAGAATTACCTATAGTGATGATTGTGTGTCTGGATGGTTAATGGGGAGACAGTGCACAGCTGTCCAAAGCTGACAGAATCAAAGGCAGCAGAAGGTGTCAGAATTAGTTCCTAGATACTTTGGTTGGTGGGTGCTCTTAAGTCTCAAAGTTACGT
The DNA here is from genome assembly GCF_900095145.1 of Mus pahari. Classification (NCBI taxonomy): domain Eukaryota; kingdom Metazoa; phylum Chordata; class Mammalia; order Rodentia; family Muridae; genus Mus; species Mus pahari. The sequence goes on along the minus strand of NC_034591.1, from coordinate 133,100,154 downwards.
TGTCTCCTGGGCCTGGGATGCCTGATAGGCCAATGGCCAGCTGCTCCCATGTGGCCTTGTGAGCAGAAGGTCTGATGAAGACTCAGAGCCCTGAGCGTTATGGTGTCTGCCAAGATGTCCTGAGCTCCATGGATGTTGCTAAGTTCCATTATTTGTCCTGGACCAATAGCCTTTCTCTGGATTGATGCCAAATTCTGGGAGAAGGGCCTGGACACTAAGATGACCTCACAGTCAACTTTTACACTACTGTCAGCCTTTTCATACACATTCTTATGAGCTGTGTGCCTGGCTAGCCTTCAGCTCCCAGAGACAGGCGAGGTAACGGAAGGGCTGTGGAGAGGTTTTCTACCTTGATTTCACCACTAGAGCTGACTGCAACACGAGCAAGCTGTGTAACACTCTGTGCCTTCATCAAACTAACCGGTGGGAAGATTTAGCTCAGTCGTTGAAGACATCACCAAACGAATACATTTGAGTTGATGAGTGAGGCGCTTTCTGCTTTCCAGGCAACAGGAGATGAATAGAGATGAAAATTAAGTTCCTACCAGTCTCAGGAAAGCATGCCCTGGCTTTGAATGAAGAAATAGCCCCTCTTAGGCCTTTAGTCTCTCCTGGTTTTAGCCCCCCAAGTGCCTCTGCAATATTCTTTTCCCTGAGAATGGGGGTGGGGGCTGGCACCCGGCTGCATCCCATTTGTGTTAGAGACTGGCTTTGGTTCCCAGTAATGGCACTCACACATGGAGTGAAATGACCAGCTCATGATGCCAAGGCTCCCCACCTTCCCATTCTCTCACCTCCATTTGTAAAAGTATCTATCCAGCTCACTTTGTCTCTCCAGTCTAAAATTTATAAGTATTCCCTTATAAATTTTACCTGTCACTTAGCAGAGGAATATCAGAAGTCACCTGCACAGTGGACAATTGCCATACAGACTTATGAGATGGAGTCTGTCTCTTTTTCTCTTGAACAATAGAATGTAGCCACCCATCATCCAGCCTCCTGCTGTGGTAGAGCCTGCTTCCCTTTCTCTTTAACAATAGAATGGATCCAATTTACCTGAAACAGAAGTGTCTGTTTCCAGCTTGCAGAAGCTGCTCCTGTGAAGGGATTTGACCATCTTGCTGGAGAGGGAGTCTGGTGAGTCAGGGGTCAAGCTAGCAACCAAGAGGGGACTCTGGGCATTAGTGAAGCTGCCACCAACCCAGTGGATCCCACAAAACAATCACTGTGCGCCAGCCACGTGTCCCAACAACAGCCCGACTGCAGGCTTCGGGCTTTGGAGCAGCTGATGCTAATCATGCATGTTGGATCACTTACACATTTCTCCGGTGCTGGGGGGCTGGTAGAAACCCACATTCGAGCACATGTAGGGAGAAGGATGCTTGTCCTGTGTCCTTTCTAGTACAATGAAGGGATAAACTAACAAATAATTGAATGTGCATTTTTCTGTTTGCTTTAACAAATTTAAGAAAGCCAGATGTAGTGGCTTAATGCAGTTAGCTTTCAGTTTGGTAGGTCAGAGGACCAAAACAGGTCTCAATGGGCTGAAGTCAGGGCACTGGAAGGGAAGGCTGCTTCCTTAGGAGGCTCCAAGGGGACATGTCCTCACTCTTTCAAGCTCCTGGGAATCCCTGCATCCTTGATGCACGACCCTTCTTCTACTTCCGGGGGCCAGCAGGTATCTGACCTTCAGATCTCTTTCTGCCTCTCCTCAGCATCCCCCTTTTACTCTGGGGGCCATTGCCAGTCTCACCGATGCAGCTCAGGACAACCACTTGTAAAGTCGCTTGTGTTGTGTGAGGGAAGCATGTTTATCAGCCAAGAGTGTGTAGATTTTGGATGTGGTCTTCAGGGCCATGGAAGAACTATTGTGCTTGGATTCTTCATAAACTGGTTGCTCCTGTCTGACTTGCTTCCTCCTTTAAGATCCTGCATCTGCCCCAACGTGGCCTTGACCCGGTGACAGGTTGAAATGTGGTATAAAAACTCTGGCACAATGCCAGGCAACTCCAAAGAATCACTTCAGCCTAGAATTCCCTGCAGAGCTGAATGGGAATTCTGTCTGCCTGAGGCCTGGGCTCACTGGACATAATAGGTATGGGTGATTTTTGGTACACAGGGCACAAAATTGACCTCTTCTGCCTTCACTCTGCCACTTTCTGGTCTAAATTCAGTACAGCTTCTCACCCTTCAGTCCTGGACAGTGGCCTTTTATGGATCACTTGGAGCTACCTGTGTGCTGAGGAAGTGGGGCTGAGCACAGAGTGAGAGAAAGGCCAGTGGCAGAGTCTCTGAGGACATTTGTGCAGAGAAACCTGCTTGGTCTCTGCTGGTAACGGGACAGAGATGCTCTGGCCTCCCATCTCCCATTTCCTGTCTCATCTGGTCCAGTACCGAGTGATACAATGTCCTTGACCAGTTTCCTTTTGTAGCCCTGGGACTTTCCAGCAAGAGCAGTGGAGATAATGGCAGCCAACCCCTGGTCATATTTGCAGCAAACATGACTTGGCTTTGTTATGTATTTTTATTTCTGCTTAGAGTCAATGTTTTGGTTTTCAGTTTTTACCAAACTCAAATCAGTTCCTCAGGATATGTTCCCCAGCCCCACCCAAACCTCAGATTCCTTCCTCTGGATGGCACTGGGCCTGATCTTTGTCCCAGTCCTTAGTGGAACAGGAGTTTGCCTTGCCACAAGGTCTCTAGCTTTGGGCCAGGCAGCCTTGCAATCCTTCACCTTCCCTGACACCCCCCCCCTTCTCAAGGGGTTACCAGGATCTTTCCTAGACAATTGCCAGGGTCTTCAGAGAGAAAACTTTCTGAGAAATTCATTTTTTCCAAAGTATTACAAAGCCCATGCTCATACTGGAATTGATGCATGTTCATCTCTTCATGTAAGTTGTTCTTGCTGTTTGACTTGTACACTTGACTCTTCATGCCATATGGAATACACACACACACACACACGCACACACACACACACACACACACACACACACACACACACACACACCACACTTTGAAGTATCATTTTGGATGATTCTCTAGCAAGTGCTCTCCAACCCATTTGTTTTCCAATTCATTCATTTACGGTTTTTAACATTTCTCCTGCCATCAGGATGTTATATCCCCAGCAGAGAAGTATATGCACTTGGATTGCTTTTTCCTGGCCAAGCTGTCTGTGCAAAGAGCCATCAAAACATGCTGGGCCCAGGAGTGGCTGGGACCCTGGCCAGGAGCCCCTCGTGGTAGGGCAGACAGGTCCTGAGGAAAACCACTGGGCTCAGCCAGCCAGATTTCAGTGAGATGACACATGTCATTCAGCAGCCCCGGCAGAACATCTATGGGGAATCCCAGATCCTCTTGGGGTAGGTGTGTAACAGGATGCAGGAATAGGTTTCTTAGGACGAAAGGCAGCCTGTAGACAAGCAGATGGGGGCTCCAAAGAAAACTCCTGTCATGAAGTCAAAGTACCTTCCCATACCCATTGTGGTGGTTACTATGGGGGTTAGGCATGGAACAGAACAAAAATGACAAGTGACCAGGAGGATATGAAGAAGACAGAGCCCTTATGTTTTGCTGATGGAAATAAAGCAGCCATCATAGGTGACAATATGGTAGTTGCACAAAAATGAAGCACAGAGTCACCACACTATCTGGCACTTCTACTGGATTTGTACTAAGTAGTTAGAAGCAAGCATGTTAGGAGAACTTGCTATCCATACTCATAGTAGCATTGTCAACAATAGCCATAGAGGAAGACCAACCCAAGAGTCTATAACCCGTGAAGATTTAAGCCAAAAGTGGTTCATAAATGTTTGTTCTTAAAAACAAAGGAATCCTGATACATAGTTCAACAGGCATTTTACTGTTGGGAATAAATCAGTCACAGAAGGTCTGTCAGCCCCTGGTCAGCCCCTGCTGCAGCTAGAACAGTCAAATCCATTGAGACGAGGGCGGAACAGTAGAGTCCAGGGACTAGGCCAGGAGCAAAATTGGTGATGTTGCCAGCACAACATCATGCATGTATTTAAATAAATTGTACACTTTAAATGGATACAAGCAAAAGAATGCATTAAGAGAGAGAAGAGGTCAAGTAAAACTATGTCTCCATCAGACCCAAAGACTCATCCCCTGGCAAGGAAGAGACCATTGCAAAATCAAGCCGTCTGGATGGAAGGCATATTACAGCACAGCAAAGCCAATCCGGTGCTAATGCACACAGGAAGCCGCGCTAGGCATCCTTAAAACTCTTGGGGTACATGTTCCCATGGAGCGGCCTTCTGTGAGGGAAGCATCGAAGGACAGGAAGAAGTGTGATGAAATCTAGCCCAGCAAATCAAAACTACTCTGATGTCACCCCCAGCATCCCAAAGGCGAGAGGGAAAAGCAGAGGCATCCACTAAAGAAGTCCACGCCCGCAGCCAGCAGCCAGGTAGCAAAGACAGAGGGAGCTGACTAGATGTTCTTCAGTTGAGGGATGGATAATAAAACTGTGGTACATGTATACGATGGAATTTTATTAGGCTGTAAAGCAGTGAGAATCATGAAACTTGCAGGTAAATGGGTGTAACTGGAAAATATTGTATCAGAGAAGGTAACCCAGAGCCAAAACAACGAACAATGCCACATGCTCTCTCATTTTGGTTGATCGTAGCTCCAAAGTAGATAACTTGAAAAAACATACATGGTCCTGGGAAGTAGAAAGGAGCTGTCCTGGGAGGTGGGAGAAGGCACTGTATAGAGGACAGGAGGACACAGGAGGGGAGGAAGGAGGGTTCTGTGGAGGAAGGAGGGGACAGATCAGGAGTAGTAGGGAGGGAGAGGAAAGTGGGGGAGATATAACACTAAGGATGTTTGAAAAACCCATAGCAGCCGGGTGTGATGGCACATGTCTTTAATCCCAACACTCGGGAGGCAGAGGCAGGCAGATCTCGGAGTTCGAGGCCAGCCTGGTCTACAGAGTGAGTTCCAGGACAGCCAAGGCTACACAGAGAAACCCTGTCTCGTAAAACCAAAAAGAAAAAAAAAAGAAAAAAAGAAAAACCCATAGTGACACACACACACACACACACACACACACACACACACACACACACACATACACACCTCTTCTTGAACAGTTGTTTAAGGAGGGTTCTAGAGACTCCCCAGATAAACCAGGCTATTGCCAGTGGCCCTGGTGCCTTCCCAGAAATGAAAGGTCCCTATTGCTGAAGATGCCACACACTTTGCACACAGGATTTGGAGGAATGAAGCTGGAACTGACCTAGAAATCTCCTCTCTGAGGACTAGCTCTCATGGAATCCAAAGGTATACCAAAGGTGCTACACAAGTCAACAAGCAATCAAAGCATCCTTACAGTCCTACCCAGCTATAAGCCTATGAACAACAACAGTGACCAGGCCCATGAGAAAGCCACAAAGGTGCAGCAGTGACACTCTAATCTTGGGGTAATCAACAGCTATTTAATTGGACTTAAGTTCCACTCAGCAGGAGGCAATTCACGGCTAGCACTATAAACCTAGCCAACCACCCACGGCTGGAATGGTCATAGATGTGAGAAGAGAACCTGCTACTGCCATTTTCTAACCTAGTATAGTTCCTAACTGTATTCTAAGTACCTATCACTTTACCCATGGTAAGTCTACCCTTGCCCCTCTTCAAAGAGGCTTCCTTTGGCAGCTGACAGAGAGGCTACCATGGAAATCCATAAGAGAATAACTGATTGTGGGATGCCCAACCCCAGGTGGTACATCTGTGATGCAACTCTCACACGTGAGGCTTAGGGACAATCATAGAAGAGGTGGAAACTAAGAGTGAGAAGACTAGGGTACCTAGTCTGTTAGACAGTGACTTGTAGACCTGCCTGAGATGCTCCACACATGAAATCTCAACGATGTGTGTGTCTAAACCAGACTTGCATAATGTCAACACCACTTGGTGTGCCAATATAGATACGGGAGAGCTTACAAGACCCAGTTCCTAGATCAAGAGCTATAGGCAACCAGTGACTGGTAAGAGGAGAATCAGTCTTCTACAAGGAAAAGCTTCCTGATAGGTCACCCAGTCAAGTGGCCCATCCTAAAAACTGGTACATAAGAGGAGAACTAAGTGGGCTTAATAAGTGAGTATATGTGTGTGTGTTGTGTGTGTATGTGATGTGTGTGTGTATGTGTTAGTGGTGTGTGTGTATGTTTGTGTCTATAATAGGAACAATTAATTATAGACATCATGATTTAAGAGGAAGGGCACTGAAGGAGTTGGAGGGGAAGCGGTAAAGACGGAAATGAATGTAAATGATGGATGAAATTCTCAAAAATTCTAAATTAAAAAAGTATATGAGTATGATACGGGCTAGACAGATGGTGTGTATGTATTTAGGAATACTTAAGAAGGGAATGGGAAAATGATGTAATTATATTTTAATTTCAAATTAAGAATATGACTAGAATACATATACACTTCAAATGAAGAGATATTTTGCCATCTGAACTTCTGTGCAGATAAAATGATCAAGTTTTTTTTCATGTAAAAAATATAAATTTGGGGAGCAAATATATCCACAGTGAAGTTCCTATTCAGTCATGTTTGTAGGGGAATTAATGGGACAAATCATAATGTTAAGCTGAATGAGCCAGACTCAGGAAAACAAATAACACATGTTTTCGCTCATATGTAAAATCTGGATTAAAGAAGCAAACAGATCCAGTTAAAGGGAGAATATTTGGAGAGAGTGAAGCGGTCAGGGGAGGGAGATGAGAGAGGGTGATATGATCAAAGGACATGATAGAAATGTTTGAAAATATCTCAGTGAAATCCATTATTTTGCTCAAGTAACATATACAAAGAAAAACAAAAGAAGAAAAAATTACATTTAAACAATATTCAAAATAAACCATGGAGGCTGTTGACATGGAAGGCCTTGCACTCAAACCCAAGGGTCCCCAGTGGTTTGCTAATGTGCTGCGGGAAGCAGCTGTCTCACCTGCTTCTGCTTCATCTGGGCTCCACACATCATCCAAAGGTCTTTTGCAAGTTGTTCGGTGTTCTACTTTTCCTGACTGTGAAACCATCAAGCTCCATCACTCTCTTTGTGTCTGCTCCTAAAATGCTATGCTCCTTGCCGTGCATACACACCAACTCTAAGACTAAGGCCAGACGAGTTCTTGGCTTCCAGTCTTGTTTCCACAACATGTATCATCTTTGGAAGACATTATTTAAAACAAAACTACTAATCTTTATCACTCATCCATCATTAGGAAAACAAATGACAGCAAATGCTAGCAAGGATGTGGGGAAAGAGAAAGGCTTCCTCGCTGTTGGTTGGATTGCAAATGTGTGCAGCCATTATGGAGATCAGTAGTGGATTTTGAAAGGGCTAGAAATACATCTACCATATGACCCTGCTATACTGCTCCTGGGCATACACCCAGAAGAATTGACATCCTATGCAGACACTTGATCAACTTGTTTCTTGCTGGTCTATATTCAGTGGCTAGGAAATGTAAACAACCTAGTCTTTTCTTGAACAAATTCTTGCTGGATAGTGAATTATAGTTGACAATCATATTTCATCATACTAAAAAACATAATGCCATGTCTTCTGTTACCATTTTTCTAACTGAAAAATAGCCCATAGATTTTTTACTGGTCCTTTTCAGATCATTTTATTTCTATTTTTGTTTTAGCTTTTATATTTTGGACATCTCTAGACTTGTATTTAACTTCTGATCATTTCAGTTCTTTCTAGAAATTTTCAAAGTTATCCTATTTGAGTGGTGGGACTTGGGTAAAAATGAGGACACAGTCCTCCAAGATATCGTTGAAGAGAAGCATTTTATTGTCAATATGAGGGAGCATTCAGTCAGAGGCATCTGGAAGGGTCTAGGCTGAACTGAGCCACAGGAAGAGGGGGCGGGAGAGTGAGAGAAGAGAGGAGAGGGGGTGTGAACAGGTAGGCCAAGAGAACCAGGAGTGAGCCCAGAGAACCAAGGAGAAAAAGGAGTGGAACTGAGAGAGAGCATGGCAGAAATGACAGGATAATGGAGGAAAGAGAAGCTGGAGGAAGGGAAGAGAAACCCCTGGGTAGCGGGCTAGAGGTGAAAAGAGAATGGAGGAGCCACAGGTACTGAGCGACCCCGGGGCCAGGGAGTGCTTTGGTGTGCCAATGGGCATCTCAGCCATTTTCCTCAGTTGTCTTTGGAATCTGACAGATTTCAAAAGCCTAAAGTAGGATCTTTCAAGGTGAAGGCATTCTGACTGGGATCTACTGAATAGATCTCAAGGAGATGGTACCATGGAGATCAGTGTGTAACCCCCACGGATATTAAGGAAGGGGATAGATAAAGACAAGGTCAACTAGCAGACAGGAATGGGGGCAAGGAGGTAGCCTAGAGAAACAGTGCAGGTTTGCCCCTCAGTGCCACATGGTGAAGCAGTTACCACCACCTGACTTTCAATGAATGAATGCATGATGGAATTAAAAGGGAAGGAAGACACACAAAGGATTAGTGATGGTGGGCAGTGGGTGAGATACTGCAAATACAAACAAACAGAAACCACATCAATGAGCATAGAGCATAGGGAGTGGCTGTCTCTAACCTACCCAGAAGCCACTGGGGTATTTCTCCACATACTTGAGAGGACCTGGGAAAGATGGGTCTCAGCATGGTATAGTCATTCAGGAGATGCAGGGCGGCTGAGACAGCTCATCTGACCTCTACAGCGAGCCAGGGAGCTGCTATGATTGTGTTAGCCTGAAGAGGATGCATTAGACACCTGCTCAAAATGAGGTGAGGGGCTGTGGTGGGGGCAGCAAGAGCATCACTGCTGGAGGACATAGGACCAAAAGGAGGTATGTCATCCAAGGGAAAGAAGGTGATGAAAATGTGTCAGGACAAGGTGTGTCAGGATCATTGACCTGTATTTCTTGGTTGCTATGAAACCAGAGAACGAGCAGGGGCTGCTTAATCCATTAGCTTGGTGCACTGACCTCCTGAAGACAGCAAGCCCTTTCCCAGGTGAGAAGAAATGCTCATTCACAACCCCTCATTTCACGTCAAAGAGCTGCCAGAGGTCCTGCAGACTGGTGATACAACTCTGGGGAGTCAGAAGGACTCAGGTTATTAGTGAGCTGGCAAACTTAGCTATGTCAATAAAATAGAACATTAAATCCATGTCCAAGAGTGGTTAAATCTATGGTTAAGATCACACTTTTGCATTTTAAAGACTATATTACAAAAGTGATCAGAATATTACCTACTTTTTAGAAAGAATACTGTATAAACTGATGTATTTTTATATTAATTTGAGGAGAAAAGGGCCTTGGGAATATGGAATCTCTCTTATAATATTTATTTATTGTGTGTGCATGGTAAGTATGTATATGTGAGCGAGTGTGTGTGTGTGGGGGGGGGGNGGGTCATGGTGTGCATACAGAAGTCATAGGAAAATTTTGTGGCATCAGTTCTCTTCCACCTTTATGTGGGTTCTGGTGACTAAGCTCAGGTCATGTGGCTCATGTGGCAAACGCTTTACATCTTGACCATCTTGTCATTTACCTTATTTTTAAAGTTGCTTTTTCAGTTGAGACAATAACTATATGATGACACATTCCAAATACACAATAAATCACACAATAAGGAGACACACTCTTCCTCTGAGTCCCCATTTCTTTAAGTTTCATTACGTAAAGCAGCTGCTCCGAATTTTCTTACATATTCTTTTCGAAAATGTTTTAAGCACTTAATGCCAACTATGGTCATTTGTCTACAAAGTTGAGGGCACTCTGAATGTTGTACTTGCTCTTTATCTTACAATTATTCTCAAATACCTTCTCTATTATGATATTTTATTACTCTATTATCTATTGTTACAATAAAACATGCATGGCAGCTTATACTAGAAAAAAAATTATTTTGTTTAGGTATCACAATTTTGGAAGCTGGAAGTCCAAGATGTAATGGCCTATTTGTTACTGTTTGGTAAGAGTCTTCTTGGTACCTTACCACATGGCACATAACATCCTGGTGGGAGAACATTGAAAACTCGGGAGATCACATGGCCCACAGGAAGGCAGGAAGGATTAGGGCCAAGCTTACTCTTGTAGGAACAGCTTTTATGGGGAAGTAACTATCTCTCAAAACACAGGTTAATCCCTCGTGAGAGCAACGCCTCAGCTCTTAGCTTCCTTTCTGCTGCCTTGCCACACCGAGATTTGAACTTGCAGCATGTTGTAGGAGACTCAGACCTCGTACCATAGCAGGTATGCACATCTGATTTATCTGCCTTGTGGCTCTCTTCCACTATGGGACCAGACTGTAATTTCTCTAGGTCATCTTCAACTGTCAGATACTAGTATTTGTACTGTTACTGAAGCCAGAGTCAATAAAATTGTTCTTAGAACTCATGAACATGCACAAGTCATGTCTGAAGATCAGAAAGCTGAGAACTTCTTAATGATTGAAATTTATTTAAAAGCATATTATCATATCAGCTAAATTTCTGCATATGACCCCAGTTGCATGTAATTAAATAATATTTTAATTTGCATACACCTGATCATTGAGCTTCTAAAATTTTTTTCAACTCACATTTTTATTAATGTAAACTCAATGCCTTTTCTAAACTCTTTGTTCTGTGTTTTTTGTTTTTTACTGATTTGCAGAGTTTTATATGTATTAAAGATATATTAAGATTTGTATGTATTAAGATTTTTCTTTGTATCTTTTTAATCTTCTTTTGTATTTTCTCTATTGGCCCTTTAAAATTTTTTTTAAAGCTTGGTGTTGTGGCGCATGCCTTTAATCCCAGCACTCAGAAGGTAGAGGCAGGTGGATTTCTGAGTTCGAGGCCAGCCTGGTCTACAAAGTGAGTTCCAAGACAGCCAGAGCTATACAGAGAAACCCTGTCTCGAAAAACCAATAATAATAATAATAATAATAATAATAATTTTTAAATTATATTTTTTGTTGTCAAATGTACCATTCTGCCCATCTGTTTTTCTTGCTGGCTGCATCTTCTGTTTCTGTTTCAAGCACATTCTCAAGGAAAGATTGTGTTTAATTCACCTTTCTCATCTGACAAATTTGCAATTTGCAGCTCTGATTCCTGGGCTTTATTCAAACATAGGGGAAGAAGTAAGAACTATGGCGACACTGTCACCTCTTTGGCATTCTCTTACTACTGTTCGTGTGCTGGGTCTAAAGTCTGTCTGCCTTCACAGTAGACTGCATCCCAGATGGACTTAGTTCTGGACAGTTTTTAACTGTCAACTCCTACTTGAAAGGGAAACCTTCGGTCACTACAGCTTTAAAAGACGTTTTGTACCTAACATACCTTGGCCTTCCAGCTGTCTTTTTGTCCCCATGGCACATCCTGACTGAATATACATACTAAGGACTCCAAGTGGACTTCAGAGATTCTTCTAGATAAAAAAATCTTAAGAGCACAAATGAAGATGCGTCAGGTCTCTATATCTTCAGAAGTTCTGCATACTCCTCAGATAGGGCTTTTCTCTTTTTAATTTGAGCTTTTATCTTTTAAAATTTAGTTTTTCCTAGACATTTTTATTATTGCTCTTGAAAACTCAAATGGTTGTCTTTTAACATTTTATTTTTTAAATACTCGTTTCTCGTGGTTAAGGAATGTTTGTTAGTGTTTTGTAGACTGCTTTCTTACTGAAGGTGGTTTCCCTTGATTTTGGGGTGGAAGTCACTAAACAATCCCACTGTGCTCTACTGACATAGGTAAGCATGTTAGGTAAGGTACTGACATAGGTAACCATCCAGAACATCAGTGATGAGGACCTGGGACTAACCACTGTTAGGATACTCTGTAGCTGTACTCAGATGAAAGCTCTCATTGAGTGATTATACTAATACTCCTACATTAAGAAGGATGAGCCCAAGGCCAGATGTCCCCTGTCTGAGTTGGCATATAACAATGAACTTGTAATACAACAATGCCTTTCTCTTCCCTGATGACCCAGAATCGGCACAGCTCCATGAAGCCCAGTTCCAGAAGCCTGGATCTCTCTCTGCCTTAAAATTCCAAGAATGGTGATACTCACAGGCCCAGAATCACTCTGGGGAAATTTGAAGTCTGCTGTGGACATGTGCAGGGATGGTCTTGTCATGGCATAAGGAGGCAGGGGCAGGCAGATGCATGGGGTTCAGGCTCTGTTCTGCTGAGCACATTATGAGGCTTTGAGCATCCAGTCCCAGTTCAGCTGTGAGAGGCAAGATCACTAGCAGACATTTGTCTACTCCAGCCTGTCTTCTCTTACAGACCCCACAGCTGTATGGAGCCACTCAGAAATGTCCAATTTCCTTCCTGCCGAACAAGACCAGCCAGTGTGCCTGCCCTTTTAGACCCTCTTGTCCCTCTGGCACAGATCAGCACTTCCTTACTTCCCAGGTACTCAGAAAGGTCCTACAGAACTCTGGTCTGGGCAAAGCTTCTATACTTTCCACTAGAGAATCTCATACTCGATTATAGCCCCATATACGCTTTAAACGATTTCAATAAACTAGGCTCATAAATCCCGGTTCTTTTTAACAAAAAGAATCTACATTTCAAAATATTGGTTTGGCCAAAAGGGGAGAGGAAAAAAAAAGAAAAAGAAAAAGAAAAAGAAAGAAATTCAGCGCTATTGATTTAAAATAATGTGAAAACCGAGGATTGGCCTCATTTGGCAATGTGTATTGTTTCCTGTATGTAAATAGCCTTACATGGCCCCATTTATCACCATGACTTCTCCAGGGAGCTGCCATTTCCTGCCACCTCAGACTCCTACTTGTGCAAAAACATTAGGAGACAGAGCTGGAAGCCCTGCACTGAACAATTTGTCTGGGGGAAGGCCATCAATTACATGTGTAAATAATCTATGGGCACAAACGGTTGTTTATGCAAGGGAGCCTTGGGGGGTGTGGGTTAGAGAGATTTGCATAACGGTAATATAAGGCACACTACACTTAGGCCTATCTCCACTTCTGTGATGACTGGAATTCTTAGAAGTACTGTCTGGCTGGAGAGGAAAACCAGGTGGTGGTAACTGCTTCACCATGTGGCACTGAGGGGCAAGACTTGGGGACCAGCATGAATTAATCACAGGCTTTTAGGATGTCATCACATTTCTTGGGTCTGGCTTTGGTAAATTCCAAAGTGAAAGCTAGGAAAGGCCATTTTGGTTTCTGCATTTTCTTTTTCAAACACTGGTGTTGCAACTGCCGACTGCCTTTGATGTCAGCCTTTGTGGAACAGGAATCTGCCACACCTGACGGCATCTTCTCGGGAATGGGACATGCTGGCCAGAGATAGGTCTCCGCCAGTGCATGAGCTCATGAACATGTAGTGCCCTCCTTGTAGAGCAGTGAAAACACATCCCTGTACAAGCACTGTGCCTGAGACAGTCCCTCGGAGACCCACTTGGGGTTTGCAATCGGCATTTTCCATTAAGACACTCTTTCTATCTCTCTATAAATCAACAGTGTTATGAGAACCGCGTACTAAGAATGACAGTCTATCTGAAGTTTGTTGAGTGGTCCTACATGTGTGAAGTAACAGCACTGTTTTATTGCATAATGCCTCAACACACACACACACACACACACCACAAACAAACAAACAAACAAACAAACCACTTGAAAGGAGATAGATAGGTTCAGGTAAGCTAGTGTGTTGGTTATCGTAGTGAGAGCCATGCCTAGTCTACCCCAATGAAAACCCTGAATAGAACTCCGACAGACCACCCATCGCCCTGCCCTGAGAAAGCAGATAGCGCGGAGGGTTTTGGAAACCCCTTTTCTGGCTTTATCGAGTACTAGGGTGTTCGCTTTCTGAAACTTCCATGTTGAATTGAAACCGTTTTGTTCATGTGTAACATATATCACTCAGTGAAGTCTTTGATGCAGTTTACACGTTATGTAAGAAGATGAAGCATGCACAATAGGAGACGCCAGGCTGTGAATGAAACTTGCTACTAAGGCTTACATAAATCTCCTCCGCTGGAATTCCCAGGAAATAGAGGGTGCAGAGCCTGCAGCGCTGGAGGCAGGGGGTTGGCTCATTTGTCCCAGCTGTGAACCTTTCACAAGTGATTTATTTGTAGCTCTAATCTAAAGCTCCGAAGCAACATGAAGCTGAGGAGGAGAGAGGAGAGACTTTTGCCTTTGCCCTAACTTAGGAGCCAGGGGTTCACCAGATGTGTGACTACCCTACCCAGTAAGATGAGTTGCCTTTGTAGACACTCACATCTTCCCTAATGTTAAGCAGTCAGACATGCATTAGTAGCCTCAGAGGGCACTGAGGATGGCCTGCTCCTGATGGTCAGCTCTGGACACTCCCCCCCCTTTCCCTGGTAACACTAGAGAGGAAACACCAAACTGCCCCTCCTTAGGTCTCTGGAGCTGGAGAAGACAGGATATTGTGAACTGCTCCAAATATTAGAATATTGCATATCATTAGCGCATCTTTTCATAATTAATCCAGCTGAGATGTCAGTTACCAGGCCAGGCTACCACACCCTGGGAAGACTGAGCTACCTCAAGCTGTACTAAAAGGCTGGAGAACACTTATTTTCTTAGTAAGACCGCTTCTCAGGAGGGCTCTTTAGGGAGCTTCCCTCAACACAGCATGGTTAAACCTGCCCACTTTGAAAAGAGTAACCTCTTCTTCTTTCCCTCTTTTACTTTCAGATACTGACCAAAACCCTGAGCATGGGGTTAGAGAGACGGCTCAGTGGTTAAGGGACAGTACTGCATTTGCAGAGGACCAGAGTTCAGTTCCCAGCACCCATGTTGGGCAGCTCACAATTGCTTGTAACTCTGATTCCTAGGGATCTGATCCCCTCTCTTGGACCCTCCAGCACTGCACACACAGACATTACATCCACACACAGACACACTGCATAGACACCATTTAAAATAAAAATAAAATATTGCTGAAAGCCTAGGCACGCTCCCCTGTTGTTGTTGTTGTTGTTGTTGTTATTCCTATTTCTCTGTAATTCACCCTCACTCATACCATGCAGTTTCTTGCTAACCTCTATTGTTGATCAGGCTAGCATTCTTGGGTTCTAACTCAAAAAAAAAATATATGGCTTTCTCTTCTTCTTCCTCCTCCTCCTTCTCTTCCCCTTCTTCCTCCTGTTCTTCTTATCCCCTCTCCTCTCCTCCTTTTCCTCTTCATCTTCTTTATCCTCTTCCCCTTTTCATCTCCCTACACTTGGAAACTGCTGAGATTTAAAGTTCGTCTGTCCTGTGATTTTTCTCTCAGATTTGAATGAAATTGCCCTTCCATTTTCTTGCAGATTTGTTTCTAGAATCTTGTATTAGAGAGACGAAGAACCCCAAAAGGAACCATGATTCTCCTGGCAATGCACACTCTCTCCCTTGCCCCAACTACTCAATGGAACGTCACTCTTACCACATATTACTAAGGACACTGTTACACGGGGAAAGTGTTTGTGCCATTAGTTACTACATGGAAAACTCAATGGGAAAGGCATTGGAAGCAAGCAGAAGCTGTAGCTCTCTCGCTGGGACTGGCGCTATGTGTGAAGGGTCTCCAGCACAGAGGAGAAGCAGGGCGGTGACTGTCAGCCTGACCAGGAACACACTGTCCTCTTTGTATTCAGCTAATTGGTTGACACAGGATGAGGACTGTCCAGAGCAACTCAGTAACAGGAAAATGAGAGCCCTGTGAGGAGAACTTCTGCTAGGGACTGCATCTAAGGTGGCCCACGCTTCAGTCTTGCAGGGGACAGGAGCAGATGCTCGCTTCCTAGCGGTTAGCTCGGAAGTGTTGACTCTATTATGGTCTTAAAGAACAGTGAGGAGATACTGAGTGAGACCTTCTTTCTTGTTCTCTGGTGACTTTGGTGAGACAGTAAGAAGTTCCTGGGACTACAAGAAGCACTTATCCCAAGACAATGGGGGAAATGATGTATCACCTACAACAGAAAAAAAAAAACCATTGTCATGTATAAGTTCTATGCTCAGCATAAAATATGAGAATCATGAAGTCTATGAATCAGAGATGACTACACTGAGGAAGCTACGGCAGGCTGAGAATTTCTAAATGACTGGGTGGTAATTAGAAGAAATGTGGGAATGCTAAGGCCTCTGATACAGAATAAATGTAACATTTATATAATTAACATTTATATAATTAATAACAAATGTAACCTATTACATTTATGTATATATATTACAATTAACATTATAATATAGTATAATAAAGTTATATACTATAAGCAGTTATTTATTATACTATAAACAGTTCAGAGGAGACCTGGCACTAGAAACATCAGTGACTCAGAGTTGAAAACCCAGGCTAAGGAAGTAGAATGAATATACAAAGAAGAAAATGGGAGGAAATGTAATGGATATCAAGAGTGGAAAGGCCAACCTACAACTAACAGGCACTGTATAAAATATGGCTAAAAGAAATGCATAGAAAAAAGTCATGGCAGGGAAGAAAGTTTTACTGAGAAGAAAATAGGAACTTTTAAATGGATTGGGCTGTGTGTGGGGACATATACCCATAATCTGAGCTTTTAGGATCAGAAGCAGGAAGAGTTGCTAGTTCAAAGCCAATCAGGATTACACACTGATGTCCTGTCTCAAGAAGTCAAACAAACCACAAATGTAAATCACTGGGTAGATGGCTCAGCAGTTAAGACAGTTGTAACTCTTGCTGAGGTTCTGAGTTCAGATCCCAGCCCCCACACTGGACAGCTTACACCTCCCTATTCTCCCTATAACTCTAGATCCAGGGGATCTGATGATCTTTTCAAGCCTCTGCTAACACCAACAGACATGTGAACATAACCCCTTGCCACAGACACACACACACACACACACACACACACACACACACACACACACACACACGCACACACACACGCACAGTGTACATGTACACATGCACATGTATATACACATACATACACATGCAGAATCAATCAAATTAAAAAACAAAGATGTTCATTTAAAAAAGAATAAAGATAATTTAGGGGCTTTCCTAGGAAAAGACATTTAGTTCATTCATAGGAGACAGACTAGATGACCTAAACTCCTTGTCCCTTGGAGAATGAGGACCATACTTCTCTGCAGGGTTAGGCACATCCTCTCCCCCTGAGGCTAGACAAGGTACCCCTGTTGGGGAATAGATTCCACAGACAGCCAACAGCTTTAGGGAGAGCCCCGCTCCAGTTGTTGGCAGACCCACATGGAGACTGAACTGAGTATCTGCTATATAAGTGCCTTGGCCTCTGTCCAGCCTGTGTATGCTCTTTGGTATGTGGCTTAGTCTCTGAGAACTCCTAATGGTTGAGGTGAGTTGACTCTGTTGGTCTTCCTGTGAAACTCCTATCACCTTCAGGGCCTTCAATCCTTCCCCCAGTTCCTCCCTAAGAGTCCCCAGCCTCCATCTAATGTTAGGCAGTGGGTATCTGTATCTGTTTCAGTCAGCCGCTGGGTGGAGCCTCTCAGAGGACAGTTATGCCAGGCTCCTGCCTGCAAGCATGGCAGAGTATCATTAATAGTGTCAGGGATTAGCATGTTGGTCCATGGAATGGGTCTCAAGTTAGGCCAGTTATTGCTTGGCCATTCCTTCCATCTCTGCTGCATCTTTGTCTCTGCATTTCTTTTAGAGAGGGTTGAAAGTTTTGTGGGTAGGTTGGTGGAGAACCACACTTTAAATTTTGCTCGTTACACACACAGAGCTGGATCATGGATTTTTAATTAAGAATCAAGTTTGCTTAAAAAATTAAAACATATATTAAATTAGATGGTACAATGGTATTTAAGCCATAACTCTGTAAAAATAACACAAACATAAGCAAAGAGATGAACCATCGTGCTGGCATACCCACGTGAAAATTCCTCTTTAACAGGAGACTATACAGTAATTGAATGTTCTTGATTTTGGCAATTAGAAGAAAAAAAAAACAAAGAAGAATGTAGGCTTTGGAAAACCATAAAGGGAAGCGGCAGTTAATTTGAAACCGGATATATGCTTCCAAACCATGGGAGAAAATGAAAGCAAAGGCAATGTTCCTAAGGGAAGGCAATAATAAAAGCCAAAGTAGAAAGCGTGCATCCAGGTAATAGAAGGAAGAACAAAAGTGCAAATTACACTCATTCATGTATTAAATCATTCAGGCTAAGTTAATAAATAGAATTCAATTATAATCAACGTAAAAGACTGAACACAGAACAACGCAGAAAACAGGCCAAGTAAAAACAGGCACAAATGCCACCATCCCCATTGCTGCCCTGATGCATCCCCTCTCCAGACACGGCAGTGAGGACCATCTTCATAAAAAGGAGGATTCTGTGAAAATACTGCCAGGAGCTTATTAGCAAAGAGAACTACGAAGATCAGTAACAAACCAGTGTGAGTGGACTTACATGCCACGTAAGACACCACGAAGCAAAGTCCCTGTTCCTAGGAAGCCTGTAGGTGAAGGGAAGTTTATTTTCTGTTTAAGGTTTATTTGGTGTGTGTGTGTGTGTGTGTGTGTGTGTGTGTGTGTGTGTGTGTGTGTGAGGGTGTGTGTGTGTGTGAGGGTGTGTGTGTGTGTGTGTGAGGGTGTGGGCTTGGGAACCAAGCTGAGGTCTTCTGAAGAGCCATGATCACTCTTAACCAAGCTGCCATCTCTTCCGCACTTGGAAGCAGTATTTCTGTAATGTTATCTTGGATGCACCTGAGTGAACACAAAGCCGTAATGGGTCTTAGCTATTGAATAGCAAAGAAACAATCTCAGGCTGTATAGTGGGTGACAAAAGAGAGAGAGACATGCATGGGGTTCAGAGCAAATTAAGGCTGGGTGGCTGGGGTACTGGGCCCAGGGCAGCAGGATGATCAAACTGTTCTCCATGAAGCAGAGGAGGAAGAGGAGGAGGAGGAGTTGGCTGGCAGCACCAAGGGCAGCAACAAGAAGGCGCAACTCGGGGTTCAGAAGGACGTTAAGGAACTGAACCTAGGTCTGACATCAGTGTCTCAGACCCAGACGACCTCCTCAACTTCAAGATGGCTATGGGTCCTGATGAAGGCTTCTACAAGAGTGGCAAGTTTGTATTCAGCTTTAGGTGGGACAGGGTTACCCACACGACTCTCCCAAGGTGATGTGTGAAACCATGGTTTATCATCCCAACCTTGACCTCAAGGGCAAGGCCTGCCTCATCAACATCCTCTCCCTGTCACCTGCCCTCCCCTCCTTTCTTTCTTTCTTTCTTTCTTTCTTTCTCTCTCTCTCTCTCTCTCTCTCTCTTTCTTTCTTTCTTTCTTTCTTTCTTTCTTTCTTTCTTNTTTCTTTCTTTCTTTCTTTCTTTCTTTCTTTCTTTCTTTCTTTCTTTCTTTCTCTCTCTCTCTCTCTCTCTCTCTCTCTCTCTTTCTTTCTTTCTTTCTTTCTCTCTTTCCATCACGTGATTGTGGTATGGGGTAGCCTTGACCCCTGCCTTGGCCTTGCCTCTTCTCCCTGTCACCTGCATTTATTTATTTATTTATTTATTTATTTATTTATTTATTTATGACCACCAAGTGATTAAGGTCTGTGCTGCCTCCCCCCATCCCCTGCTCAGGGATGGGAAATGAATTGCCTTGATTAGCCTCACTCCTCCCCCACCCCACCCCAGTGCTGCCCAACCCTCTCATTCTTGATTGTCAAGGGTAAGCAGACAATGGGCCTGGGTCACTATGCTCAAGCAACCCACTCCTCCACCACTGGAGGTCCCATGAGGCTATTAAAGGGGAATGTTACTGCATGGCAAAAATAAAAAATAAAAATAAATAAATAAATAAATAAATAAAAGGGCAGAGGTTAAGGTCAGGTTTCCCAATTCTGAGAACGCTGATCTCCTTGAGGTTCAAGCTGTGCTTTCAAATAGTTTTTGACGTGGAGTAGACGTGCTGGGTTTCAGGTGCCCTAGAGACCATTTCCACGGTACGCTGAAGAAGAGGCCCTATGGCCTTGTCATTTAGGTTCTTTCCAGATCTGAAGGAGTGAGTGACTGTACACTGCTGGGACAGAACACTGGGAAAGTGACAGGGGTGGGGATCAAACTCACTGGAAGCCAAGTCCAAGAAGCACAGCACTTAACTGCCTCCTCCTCTCCAAACAGGACACCCACACTTCCTGCTAGTTGGCTAGCTTGTGCAAGAGAGATGCCTGAGATCAGAAGGGATATCCTACCCATCAAATTCCCAAATCCTGGGATGGAGGGTTCCACATATCGAGAGGGAAACACTCAGTATGTGTTGCTGAGATCTGGGGTCTCTATCAGTCTTCTAGCTTCATACCCCTTTGGGCAGGTCCATCCAAGTTTGTTGCATTGGCAACATGAGGGCACTGCTAAGAATATAGTACCAGGAGCAGCTACATGCAGGTTGCACTGGTTCTTTTTCCTTCCAAGTGGGTTAAGGGGCTGACTTAGGTAGGGTTTTACTGCTATGAGCAGACACCATGACCAAAGCAACTCTTATAAGGAGAACATTTAACTGGGGCCGGCTTACAGGTTTAGAAGTTCCGTCCATTTTCATGAAGGTGGGAACATGGCAGTGGCTAGGCAAGCATGCTCCAGGAGGAGTCGAGGGTTCTACATCTTCATTTGAATGCTGCTAGGAGAAGACAGACTTCCAGGCAGCTAGGATGAGGGTTTTATAGCCCACACCCACAGTGACACACCTACTCCAACAAGGCCACACCTACTCCAACAGGGCCACACCTTCTCCTAGTGCCAGTCCATGGGCCAAGCTTATACATTCCACCACAGGGGCAAAAACCCAGGTGGGGACATTCAGCTACACATAAAGAAAACCACAAAGGCTAGTAATATACAAAGTTGTTAGATTCTGCCAGGGGTGACCTGAGGTCCCCATGGCTATCAGAGTCTGTGTTTGCTTTTGGGGTGATTTCCATCTCCCAGGCTTAAGCTTTGACAAGAAGCTGGTGTGCAAGAGGTTATCATGATGAAACATTGGCTCTGGCTGTGTCCAAGTGCTGCGTTGCTCATCCACAGAAGGGCACTAAGGAAGGGCGGTACTCTGGCCTTTCCCTGGATGCTGATGCGACAAGGGAGCGTGTGGGTGGTCTCCACACTGCTAGCTCTGAGAGTCTATTGCCCAAGGTAAACCACCTTCTCCTGAGCCTTAATCAGCAGGGCGGGAGTCTGCTAAGCCTTTGCTGCTTTTGGTTCTCCATTCACATTTCGGGCCAATGGGAAACTATTTATTTTCTTTTATATCTTACATTTCTAGCCTAGGTTTACAGCTATGGAAAAGTAAGACAAATAGCCCTATCATTATTGAGAGTGACTGGTGCAAAGACCGAGACATGCCAAGTTTATGAATGGGAAATTAGAGCCAGGGGCCTTCTCAGTGACCCAGATGCCCCAACCCATGAGGTCTCTGCTCCAAATTCCCCCACTTTCTTCATTGGTCCCATGAAAGCAAACCTAAGGCGCAGTTCCGTTGTAGAAGAAACCATCTTGCCTTTGTTTATTGACATTACACACAACTATCCAGCCACCATCTGCACCTCACGTTTTCTTCTACCACAGGCGATGGGCTGCCACAATCTGTAGACCCTGCAGATTCTTTTTCCTCTTCTGATTGCTGCTTTCCTGGTCATAGGTAGCAGCTGCTGATGTGGCACATTGGTGTAGGTGCCTACATTACAGTGATCACGTGTTTGGAGTGCCTCCACTGCCTGGCACAGCCCTCAATGCATTTCTTTTGCCTCCACACATCTGACTCTGGTTCACTGAATGTTGCCAGGAGTGTCAGGGAAATGCTTGTTCTAGGTAAATTCCACAGGAGTCTACAGAGACCCGAGTCTGTGCTGGCCCTGCTTGTAAAACTGTCTTCCAAACATTTCGGTCTATCACAAGCTGCCCTCGCTTCCCTTGTGTTCTATGACTTTCCATAGCATCACTTGAGGCTTGACTCTAGGCAAATTGGTGTTGAGTTTGTCTCTGCCACCATGGACCATTCTCTCCCTGGTGTCAACGTGAGGTGAGATCATTGCTTCTTAGCCAGATTGTGAACTTTTTGGGAGAAGGGAAACATCCAGTTAAACTTTCAACTTGGCCTTGCACAGCTATTAACTCCCAAATACTACCTCCCTGGACAATGGGCTATTGTCTTGCTCAGTGTCTCTTGTCTGATGGCCCATAGGCAACATAAGCCTCACATCTTTGGACACAAATCAAGAACTTCCTTAGCCTACTTCTGCCTTGGTTTGCTTGGATTCCCCTACAGTCCTTTCCCAGTGAAGGCCATCAAAGCTTATATTCCTCCTATCTCTTATCTCCCCCTCTTCCTCGCCCCCATTTTCCACCAGTCCCTAAGGTCCCCTTGGACACCCTTTGCACTTCCCACCATTCACTGGCCCCACATCTCACCATCTAACTGCTGTCTCTATTTTCTAAGTCATGTCATGTCTGATTCTTTGGAGATGCTCAGGTGTTAGAATTACATATACCCCCCCCCCCCGAAGCACTGTTCGGGTGCCAGGTCACCTGAAATTCTTGAGAGATATGCCATATTGTTTTAGAGTATCAAATTTATGATGCTTTTGAACATTAGAGCAAACAGAAGAATATTATAAAATAGAAAGTAAATTTAAAATATGTAAAGTGAATATGCACACAGTGGTTCCCTTTGGGTCTCTCTTGGAATGTGAGACCATTCAGGACACTATTCTGTTCATGACACACACATTTCTCAGTACATCCTGTGTGGCCCTCATTGGCCTCTCTGTCCAGTGCATCCTGTGTGGCACTGGCCTCTCCATCCACCCTGTCTCACTTTTGTATCTTTTCTCCAGGCCCACATTACTCACTTCTGTGCATTTGTTTTGTTTTTATCAATAGTTTCCTTTGCCAAGGCTGTGTTTGCCTTTCTCATTCTAATCTCACACATCCCTGCTGCTATACTTAGCCGGAAGCTCTCTCCAGATGGTCCACCCAAGCAGTCTCTATGTTAGAATTCCTCCATATTTCTTCTGTCCTTTCTTTTATGGTGAAAAAAAATCACCTTTTCCCCATTTTCTCCCTCCTGCAGTACCAATAGACTCCTTCTGGTAATATCAACATTTTGGCTTTTAGGTTCCACCCCTGGTGAAAGATTCTTTGGTACTTATATGGTGTCTATGACGAGAAAAAAAAAATCAATAACCAGTGGAGGAATCTCCCTGCCTTCAGGCTTCCCAGGTCCAGATTTTTCTGATCTCAGCTCTTGTCCCTCATTCTAGTGGCCATGGCTTTTTCTTCTGCATCACAGTTAAGCCCTGAGATTGTCACTGTGCAGCTGGATTCTCTGGACCCCACCCAGGCCTCTCTAGGAGGACCAGCTCCTTTGTCATTTTTATCAAATGCTGCAACTGGCTTCTGGGGCCTATGTGCCCCATCCCGTCCCATCTGCATTTGTGATTTTTGTCTTTAGATTCAAGAAAAGCTCTCAGCAACACCTCTTGTCTTCCTTTGGTGACCAAGACAGCTCAGTCAGTCAATAGGCTCTCCAGGGCAGGAGTGAGGATTAAAAAGAAAAAAGACAATTAGACAACATTGTAACGTGACCCCAGCCAGTTCTGAAGTTGAAGGCAAGTTTATTTTTTCCCAATCTGCTTTTATACCATTCTAATTACATGCAAATAACAAGGTTCAGTTCTAGGTTGTAGAACAAGCAAGACAAAGCATAAATAGCCAAGGAACAATCAAGGCAATAAACAAAGTCCAGTGATCACTCCAGTAATCACGTTTCTAAGGGCTTATCAGGATGGCCAAGATATCTGAGCCTACTTCCCTGTTTTAGCCCAAGTCATATTCTTGCCTGAAGCCTACTTCTTTGTTCTAGCCTAAACTCAGATTCCTTCCTGAACTTACTTCCCTGTTCTAGCCTAAAATAAGATTCCTGCTTGAGTTTACTTCCTTGTCATAGCCCAATGTCTAATTCTTGCCTAAAGCCCACTTCCTTGTCCAGGTCCAATGTCAGATTCCTGCCAAGTGGCCCCAAAAGTTCTCCACACATTGGAAGAGCATGTATGTGTTCCTGGCGTTTGGGCATTTGCCCTCGAACCTAGGGCTGCCTCCATTTGTAGTGGAGGGCTTCCCAAATACTGGGAGCCAGCTGGGTAAAGAGGTCAAGGCAGTTGGCTCCAAAGGATCACATCTCTTCACATTCCTTTTGAGTGGAGGGTAGTCTCCAGGAGCCACAGCTCTGTCCTCTCCTGTCATGGCTGTCAAGGAAAGGACAGCACAGACATCCACAAGGAATACCAGGCTGAGAAGATGAGTTTTGCTTCTCAGGGAATGGGCACGACCTGACCCAAATAAGGCCCCTGGTGCCACATCCACACCTGACATCTAGCAGAGGTCCTGCCCTTTCTTCCCCAAATCAGAGAGTGTATGTGCTTTCCTGGAAAAGCTCTATCCATCCCACTGCCTGGGTTAGCCCAGGCTGCCTCTGGGTGCTATTTTCTCTGCATTGTGGTTCCCAGGCTCTGACGTTTCTCTTCTCTTTCCAGGACTGGTAGATGTCAGTATCAGAGGTCTTCCTAGGATGGACTGAGAAGAAGGAATTCCTGGGAGGAAGGAAAGGGAAGTAAACCAAAGGATACTGGGTAGGTGGGAACAAAAGAAAGGAAGGACTTGTTTTAAAACGAAGTGGAAAATGCATGAAAAGATAAATGAGTTTCCATCCTGTTCTACAATCCAAATTTGTAAACTGAATACTTCTCTTTGTGTGTGTGTGTGTGTGTTTGTGTGTGTATGCATGTACATGCACTTGTGTGTGCACTGATGGTGCATGTGTGCTTGTGTGTGTGTGTGTGTGCTTGTGTGTATATACATGTATATGTACTGGGAGTGGAACCCAGCTGTCTACACATACTAGGCAAGTACTGTGCCACTGAGCAAAGTTCATTCCCAGAATATGCTTCTTTATACACATTATTATCTTTTCTCATTCCAGGTATGATTTTATGAAAAACTATTTCAAATATTGTATATGTTATATTTTAAAATCTAGACAAGGAATATAAAAGTGATATCATCGTAGGCAATCCAGAACAACTTATGCCAGTATTTGAAAGCCCACTGGCTAGCAGAGCCTTCTGTGGCTGCCTGCCTCTCTTGCTCCTCTCTCCCTTCAGCATCCCCCCCCCTCTCATCCAGATATATACCCGTGTCCACTAGGCTAGGGAGGGAGGTGAGCTGGCTAGCAGGCTGGACAGTGCCTTGGGTCATGGGTCTTCTCAGAGGCATAGCATCTGACTTGGAATTCCCCTGCGTGAGGTCCTCCGGGGATGACATCATGCACATTCTGCATTGTGGTTCACTTTCAGTACACAAATGCCAACTGTATGCACAGGAAACCGAGGAAGGAAAGTGAATGTGAGAATACAATAGCTGTCTTTAAAAATTACTCATATTTTAAACAAAAGTATAGCAGGCTGTTTCGAATTTCTGCTTATTAGGAAAGTGACTTGAAGCATCCTTGATAGACTTGTGACAGAGCTGGGATGCTGTTAATGCCTATGGGGCAGGTGACGTGAGCTCCTTAAAGCACCGTCTACACAGGGAAGTGAAGAAGAGTGCTGTGGTGGTTGAGGTGATGTCTACGTGGATAATAACGTCAATCTAGGCTGTCATTGAACTTGGATGGGTGGGTTTAAAAAGTGCGAGAACCTTGCCTGGGTCCCATGTCTTCTAAACACAGCAGCAGGGAGAGGGGAAATAAGTGAGTAGGGGACATGGGTCAAAGTATTCAGTTGTCCCTATAGTGACCTGGCCAAGATGGGCTTCATGCAAACATGTTTGACCAAGAGTCAGTCCCAATAGGGGGACTTGGGAAGGTAAAAAGGAAAACAGCAGTCACATGAGAGAACTATTTGGGTTTGCAGATGCAATGAACCAACAGAAGGAGAAAACAGTAAAGTTGCAAGAAGAGAAATCCTTCCCTGTCTCCGAACTCAACAGATTTGCTTTTGGTTCAGCCTTCTCCTCTTGAGTCCAAGCACTGGATCAAATCAGAATGTTTCTGCCTTGAAATGGTAATCTAATAATCTCTGAGACCTTTGGGAGATAAAGTACCATTTGTTTCTTTCACCTCGTGCCCTTAAAAAATATTGCCCTTCGGAAGTTTATCTCTGGGTTCTTGGGTTTAGTCACCAAGGAGACAGCAGCTTTGCCGCGGCCCATAAAGAATGCACATGCTCCCTCCAGGCCCATTCCGATGCAATTCCAGGCAGCTCTCCCCTGGACTCAAACTTCTAATCTTGATGGTTAACCCGGACCCTTAACCTCCTTTACAAATCACCCCGGGTATGCAGACAGGGAGGTGATCCTGTGTAAGCTGGAAACAATGCTCTTGGCTGAAGCTTCTTTTCCTCTCTGGTTTAGTCCTAAGGGACACGGCTTTTTACTTCTTTGAGCCTTTAGAGTCTTGAGGTTTTATTGCAAAAAAGAATTCTGTGTGGTTTTTAAAAAGGCCAGTCACTCTGAGTAATCCAAACCCTCATTTATCCACAGAGGCTGAGGACCTCTTAGCAAACGTGGTCCCATGTGATACAGACCTTGGCCAAGACTTGTCATCTGTCCTGTGCTGTTGCCCATATTTTTTACTTAGTGAGTCTGCTCGTCATGTTTCCAAATCACCTTCATGGATGTGAATTTGGGGACATGTGTGCAGGTGTATGACCACATGCAGGTGAACATGCACATAGGGTCATGTTAGAGAGAGGAGAGGAGTTTGCTGTTTGCTAAACCTTGCAGCAAATGAGGTTCAGGGATAATTAAGAGAAATCTCCCTTGGCAGAAACATGCCTCCTTGGGTCTGCTTCTCATTTTGGACAATTGGGAAAGGCAATCACTCATGTTTTATTGATGCCAAAAGTTTTTCACAGTCATCAATATAGGCTACGAAAATGAAGCTGTTGACATCTTATTTCTGGGTTTTCTCTTTCAGATAATTTTGAACGATATAGCACCATATATTTTGTACCAAAGACGTTTCATTTCATAAGTGAACATTTCCAGTGCCTTGTACACAGTCGCTCTTGTGCTGTCACATCCGGGACAGTCATATCTGTATCAATCAAGCCCATTCAGTGCTATAAGACGGATCTATCTGATATTAATCTTACTCAAAGAGCATGAGATAAAACTTTCAGTCACACAGAAATGCCTTTAGCTATTTGTAACAGAACAGATATTCTTTGGAAACCAGTTTCTAGGCCTTTGAGGATTTGGTCTGACCCTTCAAGCTCTGCTTCCATGTTATCTCCTGTCCTTTTTTGTTTTGTCTCTTGGGTTTATTAGATTGGAGCTTTGGGTAAAGGGAGTTTACTTGTGTCCTTTTACTTGGCTTCTGATAGAATTCTAGGCAAGTACTGATCTGGTACAAGCTGGAAAAGGTTACTTTTTTTTTTCTCCAGTTGCAGAATGAAACCAGCCTTCTGTAGCCACCATAAGGCCAGTCTAACAGTTATGGTAAGGATGGGAACATAAGACCAGCTAAGCCAGTGCAGAGCTGTTTCCTGCATGCCCAGGACAGATGTGATTTGTAGACTTAAGGATCTGCTCTCAGTTGAGAGAGGCAGGATGGCCTCATGAACCGTTTTCTTCAGGGCACCCCTTGGAAGGATCAGACTGGACACCAGGTGCTCAGGAAACTGAGTCATGAGTTGCATTATGGTTGCTATTAGCTAGCAGTGAATGTGGCCTAGGGTTAGCTCACTGGGGCTGCTGGAGTCCACACCATAAAAGCATAGATTCTTACTACTACAGGAAGGAAATAGAGTGACCCACTGCGATAATATTAGCCACCGAATAATGGTGTTGGCCATCTTTCTTTTAAAATCATAGCTACACATAGAATAGTAGGATGCATTAAAGATTTATGTCAGGGCCCCTGAGATGAGATCACCACGTTCTAATATTGCTAAGACTGAGGCCAAATTCATAAACTGAACTTTCTGTGTGTCAAACTACCCTTGGCAAGCCTTTTATTTATTAACTGCTTTATACTTTTATTTATTAAATGCTCCTGCATACTGCCTTTTTATTACTGTCCTCTGAAGTCCACATGCATGTTGCACATTCTTGATATCCTACCTCCTGTGTGTGTGTGTGT
Organism: Mus pahari; assembly: GCF_900095145.1. NCBI lineage: Eukaryota > Metazoa > Chordata > Mammalia > Rodentia > Muridae > Mus > Mus pahari. The sequence goes on along the minus strand of NC_034591.1, from coordinate 133,072,014 downwards.
GTGTGTGTGTGTGTGTGTGTTCTTGAAGGAGGAACTGAAGTTAAGATTTTCAGGGCTTCAGGAGGCAGAGGCAGGCAAATTTCTGAGTTCTAGGCCAGCCTGGTCTACAAAGTGAGTTCCAGTACAGCCAGGGCTACACAGAGAAACCCTGTCTTGGAAAAACAAAAACAAACAAACAAAACAACAAACAAACAAACAAACAAATTCCCAGGGCTGTAAAAGATTTTTAACAAGATCTGGACACCTTTTCCAAACTACCTCCTTCATTACCCATCTGATCGTGTCCCTTTTCTTCCAGATTGGAAACCTCACTGACCACTTACCTCCTTCAGACATCATGAAACATCTCTGTGGCCCAATCTACATCCCTGAACTCTATAGGCACAACCAGAACGGGAGTTGGATCAGGAGCTAGGAGAGCCCATGGGTAGACTATCCTGGCTGGCTGGACTAATAAATACCTCCCCCAGACAGAAAGGATATTGTAAAATTATACATGGCTGATACAAATAACTCTATCCTAACTACTTATGACATTGAGATTAACATAATTGAGCATTCATAATTTTGTAAGGACTCCATCCAATTCTGTTTGTGGCCTGGTTCTCTGGCCTTCCAATTGACATTCTCTACCCAACCTTCCATGACCTGAATAATTTCTTGCTTGTCCCATCAAAGTCACCTCCAACCCATAAATATGAATTTGGTGACCACTGAAGGTTAACAAAGGCTTCTTTTTTAAAATACGGTTTTTACTGTAAATGAAAAAAACTACAGGTCTGATCTATGCCTTCAAGTTTTTAGTGCAGTGACCTTTTGCAAACCCCTGGTTAAATTAGTCCTCAGGCCAGCAAGCTGACCAAGTCCAACCCTCTCTTTTTCCTGGATTTTTAGAGGTGAGACATGTATATGCACAGTTTAGCACTATACTAGAGAGGCTTGTGAGCAGAAGCCTTTGGATAGCAGCTGTAGAAACAGGGACATTTGACTGGCAGCAATAGATGGAGAAGAGACAGAGAGATTCTAGTCTTCCACGAATGGGACATGAATCCTTGCATGTTCCTTAGAGGGTGGAGCGGTGCTTTGCTGCTGCTTGATGGAGGCTAGCTCCATCTCCCTCCTACTACTTGTCATGGTGACCTACTGATGAAGTGGTACTATAGGGCTGTGCTAATCTCCATTTTCAGTGCCACAGTGAAAAACCACATGCAGAAGAAGCCACAGGCCTATATAGAGAAAGATGCAGTACCTGGCCCCGAGGACCCCATCCTCTTCCTCTTCCTCTTCCTCTTTCCCTTTCTCTTCCTCTTCCTCCTCCTCTTTCTCTCCTCCTCCTCCCCTCCTCCTCCTCCTCCTTCTTCCTCTTCTTCTTTTCTTCTTCTTCTTCTTCTTCTTCTTCTTCTTCTTCTTCTTCTTCTTCTTCTTCTTCTTCTTC
>NC_034591.1:133052544-133070564 GCF_900095145.1 Mus pahari | reverse complement strand
TTCCTCTTCTTCTTCTTCTTCTTCTTCTTCTTCTTCTTCTTCTTCTTCTTCTTCTTCTTCTTCTTCTTCTTCTTCTTCTTCTTCTTCTTCTTCTTCCCTTTTGTGTGACAGCACACACTTCCAGTATCCTATCAGTTTCATGGATGAAGGCAGAGAAAACAAGCCATCTGGTCTACCTTTCTAAGAGAACTCTAAGCAATTACTTTTCTGGCTCAGAATGAAGCTTGTTTAGTATAATTAGTTGGCGGTTTTGTGAGTGGGAATGTTCTGCCAGAAGTCTTCTGTGTTTAGAGGACTTCAGAGTCAATTCTGAGCTTGTCTTCATGCTTAAGGAGAGGAGGTCACAGAATTTAGTCACTGCCATCTTTTCTTGATGTCAATTTCGGGAAGGTCAGTGGCGAAGGTCAGCAATGGAAAAGATTGCCTGGGGACAGATTCATAAAGCCTGGTACAAATAACCACACCAATATTATTCCTGAATATCTAAGCTTCGTCACAGCATCCCGGGAAGAGATACTTTCATAATCCAATCTCAGGGATGAAGAAATAAAGGCCTAGAAGTGCCTACTGGTTTGTGCAGGCATGTGGTGAGTCAGAACTGATCTCAGTACCATTTTGAGCCTGGGCTCTGTGGTTCTCTGGTCTGTACCCAATTCACCATCACATTCCTGCCTGCTTGTCACCTCTGTATCTTTCTTTCAGTATTACTTTGTAGAAGGAAATTAAAAAGAAATCATTCTATTAACCTAAGTCATAGAAGGAAGAATGCTCAGGGAAGAGCCATCCTAGAGACTACAGTACCCTGTGCTTGTGCTTTAGAGAGTGAAGAATTAGGGAAGTTGCTCCTGCTGTCTGGTGTGCCCTCTGGAACTATCATGGCCTCTGCTGGCAGATGGACACTGGCTGACACAGAGGTGCTCCAGGCATGTGAGGTTGTCTGTTTCCACCAGGAATAAAGAAGAGGGTCAGGCTGTACACCTCATATCTCCAACCCATCCTTCATCGTCTCCTTCTTTCCACTATGATACTATAGGCTCTGCCAATCCATGCCCCTTACACATGCTTAAAGACATTACACTGCTAAGTGATGGTGAAGGGTGGCTCCTATTAAAGCCCCCCAGGTCCTCAGCTGGAACCTATCGCCTCCTTGAAGTGAAGACACTAGGTGTCTCCTTAGCTCAGTACAGGCTACTTAGAGGTGCCAGTGACCTTTTGTACCCATTTTAAACAGAGAGTTTACACTGTTGCTGGTTCATATTCTATCAGGAGCACCCATAACTTAGTGGCTTCTTGTAGAAAACAGAAAGTCATAGTGACCTGATAAAATACTTCCTATAAGTTACCGCTGAAGGTTCAATTCATGAAGAGAAAAGCAAAACAGATAATTGAAATTCATTCAAATTAAGACTTCTACCATTAAAAGGCAGTATTAAAGGAAATGGAAAAAAAACTGGTCATTTTAGGGAAGAAACATCTGTAGATCTAATACCAGAAACAATGACAATTTAAAAGACATGAACACACACTTCATCACATAAAGAATGAAGATAGCAAATAAACATGTGAAAAGATACTTAGCATCTTAGGGGAAATTCAAGTTAAAAACCACAAAGGAATACCACCTCAAGTCTATTATTGTCTAAATGAAAAGGCTAAACATGCCATCATTGGTGGGGAAGTAGTTTTATAGGTTCCTAACAAAGTTAACTTAGGGCTGGGGTGATGGCTCAGTCAGTAAAGAACCTGACAGGCAATCATGAGGAGCCAGGCTCTGATTCCCAGAAACCACATTAAGATCTAGGCACGGTGCATGTGCCTGCAAAGGTAGCGTTCTTTGCATATTTAGGATATCAGTCCTCCTTCTAGTATTAGATCCACAAATGGATGCTGCTTTCCCTAGGACAAGGCTGAAGGGAGCCCAGGCCCATTGAGACACGGCTTGGCTGGAGTGCAGGAAGATACAGGAAGATGATCAGGAAGCAGAGTGGAGTGGGCCAAACTGGCTTCCCAGTTGCAGATGCTCGGGGGGGGGGGGCTTTCCTTAGCTTCTGTTTTCACCTATGAGGTGAGCTGTTTTGGGGCTCCCAGCTAGAAGTCCTTACTTCACACTGGAACCAGAAGGCAGAGAGTCCATGTCCAGAGACCACTTATCTATCAGTCTTCCTGGAGAAAGGAGAGGTCCTCCTTTCCTCCCTGGTAATCTTCCTCCCTTTTCTAACATCTGGAATGTTTGTAGACCCCCCTCAGAGACTGGAGAAAATCTTATACAACCACCCGGCCTTTAAGCCTCCCAGTAATGGCCTTATTAAAACTTAAACAAAAGGCACAGCATTGGTTTATTGCTCCCTTGCAGCCATCTAGAAGCCAAGAGGCATGTCACCCAGAGCGTAGTGAACTGAGGGGCAACAAGGTGTGGCTTGGTGGAAACAATGTCCACACAACCAAACCAGACAGTCCCACACTTTATCAGCTCAGGAGGACAAAGGAGGCCGCGTTTCTGCTTGGATCCCATAAACACTAGATTCCCTTACAATGGCACACCCCTCCCTTTCACATCCCCCTCAGCAGCAGGAGTTCCAACACTGCCATGGGACTCCACGGCGTAGACATTCCCAGGAGTCCAGATGCGAGCACACCCTGGCTACACTTGATGTCCGGCCAGCTTGTCTGGGTGGGTTTCAGGAACCTTTACATGGAGGTCGGACTTGGAAACACTGGTCTAAAGGGCATTTGCTTCCCTGTCTGGCAGCTGTCATTAATACAAATTGCTGCACAAATCCTGTCCCTAGTGAAAGTTAAATGAAGTCACTGTGCTGGTTCCCTGAGAACTCAGGGGCTTATATATATCCCCAGATGTGTCCTTAGACTCTCGGGGGCTGAGTTATGCAGGATTAACCACTGAAAGGGTGTCCTATAGATAATTTTTCTAAGTTCTGAAGGGCAGTAGTTTCTTTTGTTTTGTTTTTGAAAGGCAGATTCTTTTCCTCTCAGGATCATACAGTGTTTTATAGAGGGGACCCAGTGTAAGCTGAGGATAAGAAGTCTTCCTTCACATGACCATGGATATAGGCTATGGCACAAAGTGATAGGTCATTTCTCCTTTAGGAGCACATTGTCCCTTCTGGTACTGATCTTGACTGGGCATCTGGGCTGAGCAATGTCCCCTGTCTCCAAACATTTGTGAAGGGGATCAAACAGCCATTTCTCTGAGACTTTTCTTTCCAGGTGCATCCCCTGACTCCTAACCTGTGGGATGTGGCCAGAGGGGAAAGGATGCAAATCTAATCCCACTGGCCTCTGGATTAGTTATGCTCACAAACTGTGACCAAAAATACTAAGAAAGAACTTTAAAGGGATTACTTGGGTTCCTAGTTTCAGAGATTTTTGGTCTACAGTCCTTGGTCGCATTTCTTCTTGATCTATAGTGAAGTGAGCGGATATTCCTCAGAGCAGGATACTCACAGCTAACATACAAGTGGTAGCGAGATCACACTGAGAGGATGCTGTACTTGATAGCTAACACAGAGAGGGAGGGACCAGGGACTAGACAGGACCTCAAAGCCCAGTTTCCTGTGACCTGCACCCTTTAGTTCCATCTCTTCCCTCAAAGTTTCTACAACGTCTCCATTCAGTGTCTCCAGCTGGAAATCAAGCATTCGATATGCGAGTTTAGATGTGGGGGCATTTCATATTCAGACCACGAAAGTCTCCAGTGTGCCTGGGACATTCAGTTCTGAGTCAGAGATCCAGGCCCTAGTTCTTCTTGACTAAGGAGAAAAAGCTCCCCAGAGGCTCAACTTAGGTCTGGTTCTGTATAGTAATGGAAGGTTGAAAGGTAACTAACTCATCAGGCAGCTTGTCCTCAAAGGAACCTTGACCATAAGCACAATAGGCAATGAACTCACCAAAGGTCAAAGGCTAAAGTGGAAGAGAAGTATCATAGCTTGGGAGGGTGGAGAGCTTTCTTATACTTCTTTAAGGTTAGTGTCTTGATGGCAGCTCATTTCTCTCTCTCTCTCTCTCTCTCTCTCTCTCTCTCTCTCTCTCTCTCATCTCTCCTTTCTTTCTTTCTTTCTTTCTTTCCTTCTTTCTTTCTTCCTTTCTTTCCTTCCTTCCTTCCTTCCTTCCTTCCTTCCTTCCTTCCTTCCTTCCTTTCTTTTTCTTTTTGTAACTTATGTAAGAAAAACTAAATCCAAAGATCTACTGGCTAGCAATTCATGAATTGAACAATATCCCATCTGCAGAACAGAATAGCCCTGGATGGGAGCAATCGTAATACAGTGGGACCTCAAGCAGTGAGAGCTAAAGAAATGGATGAAGACCAAATGAAAAAGTGGGTGACTTCAGAGTTCCTTTCATGGAAGATACTTCTTCATGACGCTGCCGTGAGTGGAGGGTGCATCTTTTGTGACTGTATATATCCTGCTTTGGGGAGCATCTGTTTTTAAGTTAGTTTGATGATGTGACATTTCCATGAGGGAGAGATTATTTCTGGTTCATGCTGGTTCCTAGGACCAAGGGCAGAAGCTGAGTCTCTAACCATAGACACTGTGCACACATTAATAATTACACTTAAGCCGTATAAGGTGTGACACAGGCAAATTACAGCTCTCTTTTCCCGTGTACAGCAAATCTCGAAGTTCTTCTAGAGATAGAATCAGCAGATAACTGAGAATGTGTGTTCCTATCTCTGGCAAACTCCCCTGATAAGGCAGGAACTGCTTCCTACTACCTCGAATGTCCTGGGGCAAAGTGACCTTTCACCTTCACTGGCCTGTACCAGTGTAAAGTTTCCCCCTCCCACACAATATATTTTCATCATATTCTTTCTCCTTCCCACCTTCCTTCCTATCCTTTTTCCTGTTCATTTTCTCTCTCTCTCTCTCTCTCTCTCTCTCTCTCTCTCTCTCGCTCGCTCTCACTCTCGCTCTCGCTCTCAAAAATCCACAAAAACAAAAATGAGAAACTCAGGAAATCCAAACAAACAAACAAAATCCAATAAGCTAAAAGAATACTAAAACCAAACAAATAACATCAACAACAAAGCACACAGAAAGACATTTAGTCCCCTTTGTGTTGGCTAACTGCTTCTGGGCATGGCTCTGCCCTGGAAGAGCTTAATCTTTGAAACCTCCTCCACTGATTAGGAGCATTCCAACAATGACTGCAAGCACAATGAAGGACCCAAAACAAACACCTCAATTAAAGCATTTCTGTCATCAATCAGAAAGTTCAACACTGGAAACTACGCATGAAATTCTGTTTACGTTATCGGTTAGCTAGGGGGTTCTATTTCAAAACTTATTAGTTTCCTTTCAAAGTTCTAGGCTCTCTCAGTTCCTTGTATAAGTGAGGTTGAGAACACTATGCTCTAATGATTCTTCAAGTAGTAACAGGACCCTCAGGGGCCTTCCAGACACAGACAGTGAGCTTTTAAACTATGTCTTCAAAACCTTAACTGATGGGCAGTAGGCTGGGGGGACTACCCACAGGGTCAAAACAAGCACACTGGTGTATAGTCAGCAAAAAGGACACTGGGTTAGAACTTGTCCTGAGCCACTGAGCAAATACATCCCAGACCAGAAGATGAGACAAACCAGTGTAGTCTCAGAGGACATCGCTGGGTTTCACCAAGAAGAGAACATTTACACACTCATCATGATTTTCTCTCTTACGCCGTTCCCATCCCACCCAGAGCCCTATTCACAAGGCTCAGGAAAGACACAGTATACAAGGCAAGGTGGAAAGCCCCGAAGAGCCCCGAAGTGTGTACAGGAAAGCAGATCTCCGACCCCTCCCCTGGAAAGTGGAAGTCTCCTGTGGGTGAACTGTGCCTCTCAAATCCATAGCTGCAGTTGGTGATTGGGCATTTAGGGAGGTAAGTTAAGGTTGGTTAGGGTGTCCTAATCCAGCATGATTGGTGTTCTCCTAATGATGTATACATGCAGATAGATGACAACGTGAAGACACAGGGAGAAAGAGGATGCTAATATCAGGACACTCACAGGTGACAGGGACATGGCAGTCACATACATTCCCAGAGTCCACTTCCCAGCCTTACCTGCAAGCAGTTATGTCACAGCTTAAATAAAAGGCAGACCCTTCCCGATCTTCACCCCCCCTTTTTCCTTCTTTCTTTCTTTACCCCTTTGTCTCCTTCTTGTCCCCCACCTCATCCACCCCCCACCCCCCAATAAACCTCTGCGACACGGAACTGTACTGGCCTGGTGTGGTCTGTCCAGATGAGAGCCACGATTCCTACACAACAGAGGATACCGTCTTCAAGTCCAAGAGAGGAGTTTCAGCAGAAGCTGCTCTCTAACATTTGAGCTTAAACTTCCAGCCTTCAGAACCATGAGAAAACACATTTCTGTTCTTAGAGGCCCTAGTTCGTGGGGCTTGCTAGCAGTCTGAGTTGATGCCTGTGGTGACTTAACTTCTCTTGGTTTCTCCTAGAGCCCAGGGCTGGGACTTTCATATATGTATGCTCATTTAACAAGGTGACAATGCACACATGTGGCTGGCTTTTTCTCTACATCTCATGATTTCCATACTTCTAACCTTCCAATCACACACAGGTCCTGTGTCCTCTTGTTTTCTGCCACATCTGTCTATCTGTCCATCTGCCCCCCCTATCTGTCCATCCAACCATCCATCCAGTCCTTTGAGTGGTGGGTGTCAAGGCAGACTAAAGAGCAAGCAGGTCTTTCCAAGGACAGTGATTTGAAGCATGCTGAGTTTGGAGTGCTGGCCAACATCTTCAGCCTGAGACTAGAACGAGACTATTTCACATTTTTCATGTGGGCTCCTTAAGGGAGAAATCTTTCATGTCCAAGTGAGACACAGTGAGACTCCTGAATTTCCCTCCAAGATCTGTGTCATGCCAACTCTCCCAGCACCTGACTTCAGTGTCTAACATACTGACTTCAGATTATTTCTAGGCTGGTGCTCCTACTACTGCACTTTAATGTTAAGTCTCAAGGGGCTTTGTTAAATTGAAGGTTTAGATTCAGCGGGTCTAGGTGATCTCCATTAACTAGAACATCTAGCCAGTCTTGGGAGCTGCTGCTGCTGCTACTGCAGCCAGGTGGGGTCATGCCTGCACAGCAGGACAGAGTGTTCACTCATGTCCTGAGCTACATCCATTTCCTGAGTGACAGTAGCATTTCATCCCACATTCTGTTCCAAGACACCAACAACTCCCTGTGAGCTCCAGGCACTGTTCAGGGACAGGCAGTTCGGACACAGGGACAAATACAGGAAGAGAATACTTGGAGCTAGCTGGAAGCCAGCTCAATCCAGACAGTACCTTACAGGGTAAGTTCTTGACTGTCTGCAGGCATCAGTTTACTTCCTGCAAAATGGATCCTCAGATCTACCTCAAAGGGGTGGGTCCTATAGGGATCGATGTGATAACTAATTGTTATAACCTGAGAGAATATAGAATCACCTAGGGAAAAGAACCTCTGGGAGTTACCGTGAGCTGTTTCAGACAGCTGAGGCAGGAAGAGTGAGAATGTGGGCTGTGCCACCCATGCACTGCAGAGAGAGGAGAAAGCAGACTGTCCACAGCATTTATCTATCTCTGCTTTCTGTCTGCAGACTCGGTGCGACCAGCCCCCACCCCACCCCACCCCACCCCCATGCCTTCGTAGCCATGATTGACTGTACTCTTGCACCATGAGCCAAACTGAACCCTCCTTTAAAAAGGTTTTATTTATTCTTTGAGAATTCCATACAACATATTCATTCCCCTTCCCAAGCCCCTCCCATCTTTCTTTCCTAAGTTGCTTTTATCAGCAAAATAACTGATACAAAGAATAAGATAACATATATAGAATTGTAGGTAATAGGACCAGGAACAAGAGGGATGCCTGACAAATGCCAGACTCTTCTTTGCTTATCCACATTCGAGAAACCACAATCCATGTGGGAGAGTCCTGAGAGTGAATTTTGGAAGCAAATGCAGTTAGTGAGTAGAGATGAGAGGCCAAAGGAACTGGGGAGCTGAGGTCTGCTTTCCAGGGAGGCCTGTACTTTTGACGACAGAGCTCGACCCAGCTGAGCTGCATCTGCGCTGCCTGGAGAATGCAAGAGGTGATGGAATGCATGCAAGTTAGAGGCCAGGGGTGGGCTTTCAAGGGAGAGGAGATACAGAATCCTGATATAAAGGCTTAAAGAGGATTAATGGACCAAGAGGGGCTAAGTAGGAGAGAGATGAGAGTTTCAAGATAGAGGAGACATATAGGGAGGGAGAAATAACACTAATGACCTTTCAAAGATGTTTTATGAAAATCTACTACTAATAGAAGCTTCCAAAGTATACTTTTATGAAACAAGTTAAAATAGAGTTACTCCATAATAGGACAGCAGTGTCCCCATTAGATACCACAGGCTAACATGTGAAGAACTGAGTGCCGGGAATGAGTTACTTCTCTTGGAGTTGTTGGGTAGTGAAGCCACAGAGTGCCAGACAGTGCGGGCGTCTGCCAATGCTATTGGTGACTCTCCAGGACCTGGTGGTGAGACCCAACTGTAGGAGACAGGATGTACTTGAGTCACAGAACACACAGATAACAAGCTGGGGCTGACCTAGAAGCTCCATCTCAACTGCCAGAAGAGAAAACTAATCCTCAGTCTTACCTGGTTGTGAACCTTGTGAGTTACAGTAATGACTGGGCTGGCAAGACACGCCCACGGATGCAATACTGGCATTAATGTTATGAGACTAACAGGCCACTTCCTGATTGGATTTAAGCCCCACTCTGTAAGATGAAAGTCATAACTTGCACCTTGTTTGGACCAAGAACATATGAGTATAGACCTTGAGGGAGAACCTACTATTAATCTGCTGAATGGACACAGTATTAATCTGATGCCTTATCATTATAGCCATAGATCAATACATTATTCAACACCCATTAGAGACACTTTTCTTTGCAGTAGATTTTGATTAACACAGACTGCCCCTTAGCCAATGCAGAGAATAGGCCCTAAATGCAACATCTATATCCCAGCCCCTCATCCCCTCATTGTGAGAGAGGGGCGGAAAGACTGCAAGAGCCAGAGGCAGTGGGCAGAAACAAGGAAACAGTGTACTGCAGATGTGCACAGCAGGGAAGCTACACATCATTGTAACAGCCTACACAGCACTGTGCAAGACCAAATCCCAGCATGGGGAGGGGAGGAGGAGCTAAACTCTCACTGGCAGCCAAAGAGCTATTGGCAATTGATAACTGCTGAGAGGGAGTCAGTTTGGAGTGTTGCTCCTTGTAAGGTGACCATACTCCACTGGGAGGCCACTCATTCAAGAGTATATGAGCAGCACAGGTTGGATGTGATGGGTGGGGAAGAGAGAGAGAGAGAGAGAGAGAGAGAGAGAGAGAGAGAGAAAGCTGGGTGGGTAGGGAGGGGCTAGCATTGAGAGGAGTCAAGAGGGTATGATCAAAATGCATTGTATTAAATGAAAAGGTACTTTTTATACTCCATTATTAGCTGTAGGCAAAAAGGAAACCATGAATTTCCAACCAAGAAGTATTGATTAAAAGACACCGTTGTGGGGAGTCTGGTGCTTCTCCTGTGGATAGTGTAGAAGATGGGATAACGGACCACAGTAAGAAGAGTTAGAACTGTGGTCTCTGAATCCCATTCAGAGATTTCACCAACTGTCCCTTCCTATAAATAGGAACTAGAAGCTCAAGAATCCTGTAAGAGTCGCTTTGTAAGGAAACCATTTGCTATCTGAGGAAAGACAGACAAAAAGTGTTGGCCATGAAAGATCGAAACATGAGGTTGTACACACGCTGCTGTGCAGTGAGCATCACAGACAGCCTGCTGTAGGAGCCCCAAGTGGAGGAACTGAGTACCTGTTCAAGACCATTAAATCCTGTATATAAGAAGCAAATGTGAAATTACTGCTGTGGGGAAAGAGGCCTGGTGTAAAGAGAGTGTTATACTAAAATAACCTGGGCTGTTGATCAGAATTACAGATCACCACCTGGGTGACTGAGGAGCAACGGCAGAGCTGACGGAGCAGCCAGCAGCTCGGATGCTCCACACCTGAGAGACTGAGCTGGTCTGCATAGAACCCAGGTGCCAGAGCACTGCACAGCCCGGAGGAGACAAAGGTACAATGTTAGCCAGGGAAAGTGATTTGAACAAAGGCAGTGCAGAAGTCCTTACATGGAAAGTGTAGGTGGTCCTGGGAAATAAGAATTCAGTGGCAGGATGAGGTATCGATTGAGCAGGGCTGGAGGCTTAGCAAAGTGAACAGCAGAGTTCAAGGTGTTAGGATGCTGCAAATTAAAAGACAAAAGTAATGAAAGGGACACGTGAGAGGCATGAGGGAGAGGAGATTGATTCTCTGCTGTATGAAGAATGAAAGGGAAGGACAAAGCAAAGAGAGAGACAGAAATAGCTAAAGAAATAATGATTTTAGGATTAAGGGAATAGCTACCTTCAGGACCTAAGCAAAATGAATAAAAATCGAAACATTCCACGCCAAAGAAAACTGGAGACTGTTGGAGAAAGAACTATAATCCTTGCAAAGACAATGGTGTGTATAGAAGACAATAATAACTTATAATTAATAAGCTAATGTCCAAAGAACTATCACAAAGTCACTGGGTGATACCCTGTTCCCAGAAGGGACTGAATCTGAAGCAGTTATTGCTGGACAATAGCAGCACCATAATGAAGAAAGGGTCACTCATTGAAAATGTGTAAAAAAGCGCTGTGGGGGAGTTTGTAAAGTAGGTGTGACTGATGATGCTACGGATTGATACAGAATGCTATCCAAAGACCCCCATGTTAACAGCGTGGTCCCCAGAGTGGGTGTGCTGTGGACCTTCAGCAGATGGGACCTGCTGGGAGATCCATAAGTCATATAGGGTGTGCTTTTGAGGGAGACAGTAATGAGGGCTCCTGTCTTTTGCTTCCAAAACAATTAGACTGTTTGATCATAGACTAAAAGCATAATCTAAAATGGACTTTCTTCTCTGTCAGTTAATTGCCTCTGGTAGTTCATTACAGTGACAGGAAACAGACTAACACAGATTATGATCTGGTAGTAGAAGGGACCAACCCAAAGCAGCTCCTTTTATTAAATTTGTATTGTTTAGGATGGAGATAAAATAGTGATCGACTTTATATTATAAACTAAGTATCTAAAATGTAAATCTGAGGGTAATTAAAAATAGAATACAAAGTCCAAATTCATTGAAGGAAAACAAACTAAGAAAAAGCAATCAATTTGACAGCAAACAGAAAACAAGGGAGAAAGGAACAATGAATAAAAACAGGAAGAGAAAACACCCAAGAAGATAAATACAAAACCAGGAAGTCCAAGGTGGCTGCTAAGTTTAAGTGAGAAATTGAGTGGCTTTTATATCCCAGCAGCGTCCATGTTAGCTCTGCCGTAGACTCTGGCTATCCTCTTCTTGTGTTCTGAAAACTGATGTTGAAAATAAAAGCGATGGCTAACTTATCTGGCTAAGGAAAGTTCAAGACAGCAGATCCCTCAGGCCATGGCCGTTGTCACTCTGGTCTTTCTAGTTTCCTTCCTGCCACTGTGATAAAAACATTGGAGCAAAACCAACTCAGAGGAGGAAAGGATTTATTTGGGCTACACTTCCAGGCCACACTCCATCACTGAGAGAACTCACAGCAGGGGCTTAAGGCAGTAACCATGCCAGAATGCTGGGATGCTGGGATGCTGGGATGCTGGGATGCTGGGATGCTGGCTTACACTCAGCTAGGATCACCTGCCTAGGGTGCAGTATCACCTGATGTCAATTACTAGTTAACAAAACCCCTTACAGACATGCCCATAAGCTCGACCTGATATAGTTACTCCATCGTGGACTTCCCCCATCCCAGTGATGCTAAGCCCTGTAAAGTTGACAGGCTGGCAATTAGTGCTAGCTAGGACCCTGCTTTTAGCCATATTTCCAGTAAGTGCTAAAGTCTAAAGATTCCCCACAAGTGCAGTTTGTTAAGGAAGGAGTGAGAGTGTTTCCAGTTGTAAACAAAGTGGTTATGTGTGTTGAAGAGGCCGAAAGAGAAACAACGGACTGCGCGAGCAGTAAGAACTTGACCTTGAGGGTGGGCGACTACCCACTGCAGCCTGGCATATGGTGTAAAACGGCAAAGTTTCCTGTTATTCTCAATTTATAAGGAAAATGTCTAGCAAGACAGAGGGGAAGGGGTGTCCTCAAGGGAAATGAGAGCTCTGTAAATAGGCAAAAGATCTCCTCCACAAACGGCTGCAGCCCAGGCAGGCAGCAGAACTTGGCATTTTACATTCTAGTTGTATTTCAATTAATATTACTATAATTACTTCCTATTGCTCGGTGTATGTTTCTTCAAGGTGTTTGCTTTTACCTCTTTTAATGTTATTTTCATTACAATTTTATTTATTTATTTTAAAATGTGTTTTTAGTTGAAATAGAATGACATCACTTTTCTTCTGATTGCCTCCAGCTCCTGGATACATTCCCTCCGACTCCTCCAGGGTCCCTCTACTCATTTTCTTTACTATTGATGTGTGTGTGTGTGTGTGTGTGTGTGTGTATGTGCATGTATGTGTGTGTATGCATGTGTATGTGTATGTGTATATGCATGGGTATGTGCACGTGTGTGTATGTGTGTGTACATGTGTATACACAAATACTCAGCTAGAGTCTTTGTTGTTTGTGTGTATATGATTTCAGGGTTGACTACTCTTCATTGAGCAATTAATAAGGGGGCTTATCCCTAGGACAGACTAACTCTCTTTCTCCCAGCTACCACTGGTTGCCTATAATACTCTGTCTATGGATGGTACCCTGGGAAAATATGCCTTTTCCATGTTAATCTACCCATAGAGGATGCCCTTGTTGTGATCTTATCTATTTATCCATTTCCAGAGGCATTATTTCTCTGAAGTCTTTCTAGGTGTTGTGGCTCTTACACTCTTTTCAACCCCTCTTTTATAATGCCAGTTTATTTTAGAGAGATAGTTGGAGAGAGTTTTGCTTCATGCCAATCTAATAGCCCATTGCCCAGGAGAAGTCTTGTTCCTCGCTGAACCCTCCTCAAGCACAGTCTTTACTTTCTGCACTTCAATCAGCATCTTGCTCCTCTAAGCTTCTACCAGAACGGCCCATCAACCACCTTCTAGAGCTCTCAAGCCTGCACCACCTAACTTGTCCACACTTCTCTTGCCAACTGGTTTCAGAGGTCTAATGACCGCACAGTCAGGTGTATGGCAAAGATACCACTCCTGCTACCAAGTGTGAGCATTGGTTTCTTTTCTCCTGGTTGTGACAGAAGCAACTTGAAGGAAGAAGGGCTTGATCTGTCTTCAGGACTGAGAAATGGAATACAAGGCACACAGCTAGTGCAGCTCCCTTCACAGAGGTGGGGATATGAGGTGGCTGCTCCTCCACTCCTGACAAATAAGGAGGCTGAGAGAGACAGACCACATATACCAAAGTCCCATTACTGCCCAAAATAGCACTGATGCCAGCCAAGTGTTCAAGCACGTGAGTCTGTGGGGAACATTTTAGATTTAAAACATTAACACCCACATGTTTTCCTGCCTTACCTACCCCTGACACCAATTCTGATGATCACTTTCCTGCTGTGTGACCACAGATTTATTATGTATAATTATAATTCTGACTTCAAGTTAACAGATCTTGAAACTATGGTGTTAGTGACATTTAGGCCAATAATAATTATGTCTTGCTGAAAATGTGCATTTTTATTACTAAGTAATAGTTTAATCTCCAAAGTTCCAGAGTGATGGGGGTTTGCTAAGAATTTAGAACAAAAAGGGGAGGGTCTGGGAAAGCCAGGGAATGTGAGGCAGAGTTGGAAACCCTGGAGGGCCAATGTGTGACACTGTAGGAGAGGCCCAAGTGGCAGTGGAGACACCAGGATCCTGAAGACAGATTCTATCTGCTGACGAAAGCTGTAGGAGCTGAGTTGAGTCAGCCCAAGAGAAAGGCCACATGTGGGACAAATAGCAAGACCAGGAGTGTGGGTCCCCAAGCCTGTAGGAGCTCAAGTGACGTCATGAGACCCAGATGCCAGACACGGTACCAGAAGGATTTGTTTGTCCTGCTGTGTCTGGACCTTGCTTTAGCCCAGTCTTTCCTTGATATCCCGCTCTTCCTTTTGGGAAAGGAATGTTTATTCTGTGTCATTTATTGGAAGCATATAACAAGATATTTTATAGGGGCTTAGCTTTAGTTAAGAATTTCCTTTGAATCTTAGCAAAGACCTTGGACTTTTGAACAGTTTGGGGTTGTTAAAACATTGCAACGTCTTGAAGTACCAACTGCATTTCACATTATGACAAAGCCAGAGGTGGAATGTGCTGGCAAGAGTCTGAAATGTGCTTGACGGCTTGATAAATTTGAACCATTAGTCCTCAGTTGTCAGAACTGCTTTGGAGACAGGGGGGTCTTGGAAGCCGTTTCCTAGGGTGCAAGATAGAAGGGGCAACCTCACTTTGCTGCATAATGGACTGTATCCCTGAACCCACAAGCCAAAATGCATTTCTCATTGGTTGTTTCTACCAGGTACTTGCCACAGTGACGGGAAAGTAACATACGATAACCTTGACTTACTACATGTTACACAACTTCTGTCTATGACAGTAAAAAATACATCTTGCTTGCTGTTTTCAAATGGTAAATGTATGTTTTTCATACATGTTCTTTAGAAAGCCATCACTTACGGCATTGATTTCAGTAAGTACAGTGGTGGGTTCTTCTGTCCTAACAGTAAAGATTCTCCACTTATCTGGGCAGGGTCCCAAGCATGTGTGCTAGTGGGGTAAGCTTGTGACTGAGACTGGAAGGGTTACAGTCACAGGCTACCCTCTGTTACCAGCTTTGTAATTCTAGCTGAATCACTCAGGATCTTTGAGCGTTAGTCTTCTCATCTCTGAAATCAGTCTAATAAAAGTACCTAATCTTAGCTCTATACTGAGAATCAAGTAAGATGTCGCCTTTGAGAAACTCAGCATCATGTCTGACTCATATATGTGCTATAAGTTACTGCTTCATAGTCATTGTTATATATTATATAAAATCACAATAGAAGGACTGTTCTAATGTCTTTCCCTCTGATGTAAAATTATTTTAATATAATGTACGATACACCCAATATTTTCTCAGCTGCCTCTTTCAAGGATCTGGACTTTGAAACAAATATCAATGTTCTGACATTATTTTGCTTTAGGAAATCTTCTTAATATATCTTATTACAAAATTAGGGAACTAGCATTTATATAAGAGAAGTCAGAAGCCCTGAGAAAAGATCTGATATTACTAGAAGCTATATTAAATCTTCAAAAACTAAGCCACGATAGTGAACAGATGTTAATATTGGCTGAGACAAATAATCACAGGTATTTCAATTCCAGTCAAACAAGGATCCAAATTTTGGGACTACAACAGTGTCATGCAAAGTTTCACAAACATGTAAGCATTAATCCGTCTGACCACAATAACATGGGGACCAGACAGTTGCTTTCTGAATTCCCTCTCTCCCTCCACAACTCCATTTATCTTTTTTTTTCAGCCTTTTCATTTTCATTCCTTCTTTCTTTTCTGACAGGGTTTGGGTAGGCTTCAAATTCACAATCCTCCTGCCTCAGCTTCTGCGTGTTATAATTAAAAGTGTGGGATGGCATGCCACATGTGTGAGAACCTTCTAGGCTAACACAAAACTCCATGTTTAAAGCACCTGCTTTATTCTCCAGAGTCTAAAAAGTCATTCGAGAAAAACCATGGGGAGTTCCTCTGAAATTTAAACAGTTAGGCTGTCCCAGCTACAAGTTCTATATCCACAGGGTCAACCAAGTAGAGATCAGGACTTCTTTTTAAAAAAATAGTTTTGATATTGAACATGCACCGACTTCCTCCTTGCTGCCGTTCCCTCAATGCTATGGTGCAACAGTAACACGAACTCTCTTAGGAGAGGGATTTGAGTGTCCATGACTCTTAGCTTTCTGGGGATTCTTGGAACCAACAACCTGCTGATATCAAGGAGATTCTTCTTTCTAGGCCTGTCTCACTCCCCAGGTAGATCCTTCCAGCTTCTTGAAGCTGTATGAGTGGGCTCACCCATGTCTCTGACTTTTGGACTGGGCTCTTGCAATGTCCCAGCCCAAGGGGGCCCTCTCTTTGGACAATCCCTTCAGGGTTCTACATGAAGTACCACCGCATATCCTTCACCAGATAAAGATATGACCTCAGCATGCTTCTTCCATTCCCTCTTGGTCCTTGGTCTCTGTGGGTGTTTAAACTAGGGTCAATTCTTGGAACTTCCTTTATAAATTGTATAGCCCTGGTCATCTGCAATATCACACCCATCCTTGCTTTAAAAGGCCAACTATGACTCTTATTTTACCTATAGTCTAAGCTATTGGTTGCCCAATTTTCTTTTTAGCTGAAATCAGTCCAAAAGGATTTGAGACTACTCTTTTTAAAAAAGCATGCTTACTTACAATTCTCTAAGAAAAATGTGCCTTTTCTACTTCAAGTTCTGTGGTTCAGAAACTGCTGTAGCAAAGCATAGCTTATGTTTTGAGACAGAATCCATCATTTGACAGCCCACCTACCATAAGAAAGTGTCAAATAATTCTCCTTGCAGACTCAGGCATTCTAGGTCCTATAGATGCTTAAACGTGACTTTTTTGTTTGGTTGGTCTGAACTAAATTACTCTGGGCATTTTAAATTTCATGGACAGGGGGAAAAAAGAAAGCTTTCCACCTTGAAAAATAAATGGGAGTCATTCTTCTTGGCGGCAGATAACTCCAAAAGATGTGACCTCTCTGGGTTCATACTTCCCAAGTGTGTTGTTTCCTTGGAGAAAAATCTTCATGAGTTCAATCACGTCATGTCAAGGAGAAATTGTCAACTGACGAGAGAAGGAAAAACATTTGTAAGACAAGTACACTTTGGAACCAATTATTCTTCTTGGTTTCCTGTAGCTCGCCCTGTCCTGGGCTTCCATTTTCGTTCAGAATGCTTTATGTCATCATGGCATCTAAATTCACTTGATTGAATAGTCAATGGTTTGATTTAGGAGGAGTGATTATAATGGTGGCTTAAAAAAATAAGTTTCCCTAGAAATGGAATAATTTGAGACCCACTATTTAATACAGATTTGTGCTGAGCTGAACCTTGCAAAAATAAATCTAAATGGCACCTTCTCCCTTGGTGGATTCTTTTGGTAATCAACCCTACCAGGTACTGGATATGGACCATTATGCAAATTCAGAAAATACAACCAGATCATTTCACCTTGGGATACTTATAATTTGTTCCTTTGGAAATAAGATCACCTCAGTGGTCACACTCCAGAAATAGTCTATACAAAAGAAAATAGAGAAAACCACCAAGTGTCATGGCTGAGAGAGTATGGCTTCTCACGGGGGCTCTATTGTACACATCTTTTATTACACTATTGCAGTGGGCGTTGCTATGTCTATGGCTCCTGCTGGTCTAGTGGTAGGTATAGGAGATGTGATTGGGAACAAAGGCTGGTTTCTTACCTCTGAGAGATGAGACACCTGTATTTACTGGGTAAGACAGCTACAGCAGAGAGAGTCCAGGCTTCCTGAGGCTAGAGCATGGTAAACTGCTGCGGTGGGGAGGACCCTGGGAGTCAAAGCACTAAAGCATGTTGAAGTTATGCAGCTCGCATTCTGCAGAGGTTCATTTAGTGTCTTCGTTGAGCGGGTCACCACATAGTCATTATTATACTTTAATTCAAAATCTGTCTCCCAATAACAATAAGTGGATGTCTAATGATTCTCCCACCCACAGTGGCCTTCACAGTAGCATTTGTCTTTGCTACCTTTCTGTAGGATAAAGTCCCGGTCCTTATGATAAGAACTTCAAATCCCTAAAGAAAGAAATTGAAGAAGATCTAAGAAGATGGAAAGATCTCCCATGCTCATGGATTGGCAGGACTAACATAGTCAAAATGGCCATCCTGCCAAAAGCAATCTACAGATTCA